>NW_027176031.1:367500-517500 GCF_023055335.1 Clinocottus analis | reverse complement strand
CAAAACCAAAATTAAGACCATCTACAATCAACTGACCACTTCCCTCCAACCCTGCATCTGCAAATCCCCCACTAACCGAACAATTACTCTCCCACTTCTCCCTAATCGCCCTCTTAGATCTAAACAAATCACTATCTGGCATGAAGACTCCAACCTGCGACCTGTACCCGTCCCTTCCACTTTAGTCATGGCCTGTCTCCCAGCCCTTCACCCTACCTCACCACACTCTATTAGGCCCCTCCTCTCTCCCCACACCCCATTAGGCAGTGTTCATATGGTCATAAAAAAACCTGGAAAAGTCATGGAATTTTAAAATGCTTGTTTAAAAACCTGGAAAAGTCATGGAAAAAAATATAATCCAACAAGTCATGGAAATTTGTAATATTCATATGTTCATGTCGTTCATTTATGCTGAGTTTGAAATTGAATATGCTTTTAAAAGAAAGATATAAGCAGGCATATGCTCTGCCGTCTGCTTCCCTGAGCTACTGTTACTGTAGCAACATAAGCTAGGTTGGTGAGCGGTTGGGGTAATTCACTATGCCAGGGAAGCATAGTTTTAACAATGCTTGGCTAAATATGGAGAAATACGCGTCATGTGTTACAACCGACAAAGACCCGGGACGAGCCAAATATAGGTTGTGTGGAATAATCCGTCGACATTTCAAACATGGGGGAGGCGGCATTAACGAGCCATGCTAAAGGGAGCCCTATTACCGGCCATTTCGCCACAGCGGCTAGGGCAACTGCTACGCCGAGCGTGCTGCTTGCTTCGGCTAACAAGCAGGCGCCGATAACTGATGGCGCTGTAATAAACAATTTTCTTCTTACTCCGGAGGTAATTTGGGCACTGAAGGTTGCCAATTCACATTTTTCTTTTAAATCATCCGAAGATGCCGGTCAGTACTTTCTTCGGATGTTCCCCGGCACAATTTGCTTGTGGCGAAAGCAAATGCTCATATCTCTGCTCGTTCGGGCTCACTTCAAGAGTCTATATATACCAAGATTTCCCTAAATGTTTGGTCATGGAAATTTGGTTTAAAGTTATGGAAAAGTCATGGAAATCCGTTGGTCAAAATGTGTAAGAACCCTGATTAGGCCACCACACTCCATTAGGCCCCTTCTCCCTCACCACATCATTCTCTTAAATGTGTGACTAATGTGTGTTCAATATTTTAAAAGCACAAGACAAATAAAATGTATTATTTCAGCAATGATACTTGATACTAATCTTTGTGTGTTTGTGTTCAGTGAGAAGCAGGCAGGATGTATTCCAGATGAGTTGTTTGATGCTGCAGCAGATCAAAGTGTTACCACTGTTAACTTCAGCAAGAACCAGCTGACCGCCATACCATCCAGGTGTGTACAGACACACACACACAGAAGTGGTGCTAACGTCAAACTTAAAGATTGCATCGCACAGAGATGACCATCGATACTAATTAAGTCTCTGACCCCATGCGGCCATTCACTTGAATGGGGTTTTGTCGCGAAGAGAGCAACAAAAAACACTCATCTTTGTGCCCATAGTACATACTTTTTTAAATGTCAAGAGCAGAAATTATGAAATATCTCACTCTTAGTCACCTAAATCCCTTGAGCTCCAGTGTTTAGAGGAGGCACAGACCTTTCTCCCTTTGTAACTTTTAAACCAGTGGTTCTCAACTGGTCCTGATCCAGGACCCACCATCACCCTTAATGACAAGCCGCGACCCAAATCGAGAAACATTCTGGACTTCTCAAATGTATGTAATGAAAAGATGGTGCAGTTTGAACCTGAGATAATATGGAGACAGTAGTGTTGCATGATGGGTGTGTGATTTTGTGTGTGTGTATGGGGTGTTGAAGGCACATATCAAAACAATAAGATAAGGAACAGAACCTAAACTAACTCTCCCGGCCCTGGTGCATAATAGTCACATGGGAATAAAAAACAATGGCCGCGTTTCCCAGATTCGTTAAGACACTCTTAAGCGCTAAGAGCGTCTTATGAGTGCTTTAAGAGCGCTGTGAAAGAACAACGCGTTTCCCAGAGTCGTTCTTAGCTTAAGACGCTCTTTCACTAAGAACGAAATGTAAGATCGGTCTGACCCACTCTTAACAGCCTTCTTAGCGACAAACGCTCACTGCAGCCGCGTCAGGGAAAGTTATATCTGATATTTAAAGAAATACTAAAACCATGCGTAATGAGGAATGTGCGCTCACAGCTACAGGACACTGATGCAAGAAAAATAATAGCATAAAAAAAAAAATAACGATATAAAAATAAAGAATTTCCCCTGGGTTCCTGTAGCCACATACATAACATGAATCAGCATTACTATCACTCATTGCGTCCATCTGTGCGTCTAAGCCTCTTACTCTTGACACATATCAAGAGGCTACGTGATAACTTTGTCCCAAGAATGAAACTTGAATGTACGTTTCAAGTCTGCCGGAGTGCCGGTGTTCTGGATTAAAATCACGGCAGAATGTCCTAAAAAAACTCTGAAAACCTGCGAGCAATATACAAACCATGAGTGTGAATACAGATCGCGATCAGTAGTGTTGCATGCTGGGTGTGGAAACCATGACCCCTTTACGAAAATACAGTGCACGGCAATACAGTGCACTAACATCTGTAGTGCACTCCGTCGCTGATAAGTGCTGTATCAAATGGAACACTGCAAATCTGTTCACGGCACCTGCAAAATTAAACCGGGAGTGACGTACACAAATCTGCTTGCGATACCTGCGAAACTAAAACTGACGAAATGAACGTACTTCTTGCCCTCTTTTTGTTCCTTGTTTACCCCTTTCTCCAACCCATGTGGAAACTGAGACACCTCCACAATCGCGGCAAGAGCCTCTGCCTTCTGGCTGAACTCGAGATGGTATGTAAATTAAAAGCTGGCGAAAGTGCTCCTCCTCTTTTGCTACGTAGCCAAGATGGCGCCCATTTAGGGCGAGTAGTGTTCATTGTTACACTGCATTTTTTTTACCGTTTGCAGTGCGCCATCCGGGTACATTCAGTGCACTGAATTCTGCTGGTTTTGTCAGTGTGGCGCCTTAAGCACTGAAAGTCAATGCTCAAAGTGCTCAAGTGTCCGGTAGTAGACACAGCCCATAACTGTGAATACAGATCGCGAGAAGTAGTATACAAGTCAGTCAGTGAGTTCTAGACTTTAGCTTTAAGAGTAAATTGAACGTGATCTGTGAAGAACAGAATGTAGTCAGGGCCGGCAATGTCAGATCATCTGATGGAGGTGGGCTGGCTCCAACCCCGTCGGCCTAACGGGGATTTGGCCGGTATCCTCTATGGCCAGTCCGCCCCTGGTTCGACCCAATCTGGCACATGCTGCTGAAAACATGGAGGGACGAGCCGGAGAAAAAAAATGACGCTGCGCTGCCTCAAAAGGTCCCTTGAAAATTATATCACAGAATGAAAAAAAGAAATTAATTCTAATTCTAAAGGCCCATAACCCATTAAAAACGAGTCCTACCAGTTGGGAACCACTGTTCGAAAGTACCGATAGCAGAACCGTCATCTTCTGACGTTATCGATACTCTGGGTATTTATTGCTGTCTTATCAGTCCCTAGTGATGACTAATTTGATGTGTGTGCTGTGTTTGCAGACTAGTGGAGCTCTTACCCTCCCTGTCAGATGTCAATCTGGGTTTCAACAGACTCACCTGTTGTTCTCCTGACGTCTGTAAGTTGCTGCAGCTGATGCACATCGACCTCAGGTACAGTCAAGAATGCTTCCACTATATTTACATTGACGCTTATTGTCCAAGGTAACACGGTCCAAAAAATTTTTTTCCAACTGTTGGCAACACAAAGATATTACGTTTGTTATGCTGGAACTATTACTACTGGAGAAGCTGACACTGCAGTCATCATCAGACAGTGTCTTCTGAAATATACTTAACTTTCAGCATGTAAGAATGCAATGAGTCCAGACCTAATGTTCTGGTCTGTTCCTTCTAACGTTACATTGTACAGACCATGCTGCAGAATTATAGTTTGAAGATGTTGACCACTGAGTTGATTAGAAAAGTTAGTGAGATGATCAGTAATTATGCAATCACCACTGTCCTCTCTCTGTAGTGGTTTTGTCCTGTTTAACAAACACTTGTATTTAGAAAAATTCAAATAAAAAGCAAATATTTTAACACTGTAGAATAGGATTTTGTTATGGAACCTTGGTTATGTCTTGCCTCTCCTTCTTTCAGGAATAACCAGCTGAGCGATCTACCATCTGAAATGAAGAACTTAACTAAACTATGTTCCATTGTCCTTAATTACAACAGGTAACTCACTGATTCAGGACTAGTCGGTCTCCAAAAAACTTGTTAAGTGGAACTAAGGTTCATCACAAAACACACGTTAGCTGCTGCTGTTTAATTTATGTTTTAAAGAACACCACCCATGGGTTGTTTAAGGGTGCATTAGCATAATCAACAAGTGTGCGTGCAACAAGGACAAATACTATCTGTTGCAACTTTGTGCTAATAATTGTACTAAACTAATTAATGATTGTTACCATACAGAGGGATAAGACTAGAGATACACTAATACTGGCAGCTGTGGCTCATGGGTTGAGTGGTCGTCCTGAAACCACAAGTATAAGCTCCGTTCAATTCATTTTGTTTTCACAAGTTTTACAAGCTCAAGAAGTGTCCTTGAGCAAGACAGTGAAGCCCCAGTGCTTCACAGCAGCACACTGCTCCTTTATCTCTAATTTGTGTTCACACCAAAACACTTGCTAATATTCGCAATGCTTTTTCACCTGATTTCACTAGATCGACTTTATGTGTTAATTTGCTTTTTCGAAACCATACGCGACAGAAAAGGAGCACAACTTGAGTCATGTTATCCCAAGCACATGCAAATATAGACTTAAAACTTGACTGTTATCAGATGCGAACTGATGCAATGCACCCTGCTTTCAACCTGTGGTCTTTTACTTCATCTGCAGCGCTCTTCCTTGTTGATTACATTTGTGTATGATTATTTAACCTGCACACTGTGTATGGATTGTGCTACATGAATAGAGCCTCCTCTCTCCTCAGGAGCCTCCTCCCTCCTGCAGGAGCCTCCTCTCCTCTCTCCTCAAGAGCCTCTTCTCTCTTTGCACTTGGTCTCCTCTGAGATGGTAGAGCTCAGCGGTGCAGCATTTGCTGAACTAGTTAGAAGTGAAGTGAGTCTCCTTCAGTTTGTCCACTCTGTTTTTACTTGTCACAGGTTCAAGTCCTTCCCTGAAGTCCTTTATCAGATGGTTTCCTTGGAGACGGTGTTACTTGGTAATAACCAAGTAGACAAGGTGGACCCTCATCGTCTGATGGGGTTGGTTCATCTGTCGACACTGGATCTGTCAAACAATGACCTGCTGAACATCCCCCCTGAACTGGGCCTGTGTGGCAGCCTCAGGTATGAAGCCTGTCCACTGCTTCCTCTCTGAGTCACGGGTCAGTATTGTCCCTGATGCTCTGAAGAGTCACACTATGACCATGACATTTATCCCTTTCCCGTCCCTACTCAAAGCACAGTGTGTCTTAATGTGTCGTACTTCATTATGGTTAGGTCTAATTGTGTTTTTAAAATGATCAGTGTTTATTTTGAGTTGAGAAAAAAACAATTTCAAAATGGATAATTGTAAGACCAATATTGTTTCTCAGGTGTCTCAGTTTGGAGGGGAATCCTTTCCGCACACCCAGAGCAGCCGTTGTGGCCAGAGGAACAGACGCAGTGTTGGAGTACCTCCGAAGCCGTATCCCTACGTGATCTCAGACGTTAGCCCGGATAGCTCCATGCTCACAGATCTTTTTTTAATCAATGTTGACATTTAAATGCATTAAAACAAACTGCCTGATTGTTCTTTATCGGATTCAAAATCCGGTTCAAGTTGCATCTGATGTGGATCTGGTTCATCGATGGGTGCGTTAAATGTCATGAATATTTCTGGACAATCAGATTCAAACTGATGCCTAAATGTTTGACTGGAAAAAACACTTAATAAAGTTGTTGAACATTAAAGAGAGTTTGCATAATAGTGTCGTAGCAACAGTTCATTAAAATTGCAGATATGAAATCAAATTAAAAGATGGGACACAATTTATTTATCCAGATAGACGTTGTTATGATGCACAGTCCCGCCCGGTGGCCTGACTGCAACAGAGTGGTGGAGGTATTCCAGCGGTATTCCAGCTCCAGACGTTCCTTCACCAGGCCCCAAGAAGCTGCTTCCAGCTGTCCAGAAAGGACCTACTCGGAAATCTGGCAGTTTCAGAGCCCTGAGCATAGAACCCTGGAACCCCGAGGTTACAGCATAGAACGCTGAAGTCAGAGCATAGAACCCTAGAACCTTGTGGTTAGAGCATAGAAGCCTGAGGTGAGAGCGTCCAACCCCGAGCTTTAAATGGTTGCCAAAATTGATGAAATTCAAGGCCGGAGACGAGGCGCTCTGAATTTCAAAGAGTCCGCTGCGGAGAAGCGGCAGGGCCCTCTACCCCAGTCTTTAAAAGTGCGTCTGGCAGGCTGAGCCTTCGCTTACGGCCATACCACCCTGAACACGCCCGATCTCGTCTGATCTCGGAAGCTAAGCAGGGTCGGGCCTGGTCAGTACTTGGATGGGAGACCGCCTGGGAATACCAGGTGCTGTAAGCTTTTCTTTTTTTGGGGGGGAGGGGAGGCTGATGTATTTTCGGGACATCCGTATTTCTTCACTCGCTGACGGGCTGTTCCGGAGCCCTGAGGTCAGAGCATAGAACCCTGGAACCCCGAGGTTACAGCATAGAACGCTGAAGTCAGAGCATAGAACCCTAGAACCTTGTGGTTAGAGCATAGAAGCCTGAGGTGAGAGCGTCCAACCCCGAGCTTTAAATGGTTGCCAAAATTGATGAAATTCAAGGCCGGAGACGAGGCGCTCTGAATTTCAAAGAGTCCCCTGCGGAGAAGCGGCAGGGCCCTCTACCCCAGTCTTTAAAATTGCGTCTGGCAGGCTGAGCCTTCGCTTACGGCCATACCACCCTGAACACGCCCGATCTCGTCTGATCTCGGAAGCTAAGCAGGGTCGGGCCTGGTCAGTACTTGGATGGGAGACCGCCTGGGAATACCAGGTGCTGTAAGCTTTTCTTTTTTGGGGGGGGAGGGGGGGCTGATGTATTTTCGGGACATCCGTATTTCTTCACTCGCTGACGGGCTGTTCCGGAGCCCTGAGGTCAGAGCATAGAACCCTGGAACCCCGAGGTTACAGCATAGAACGCTGAAGTCAGAACATAGAACCCTAGAACCTTGTGGTTAGAGCCTTGAAGCCTGAGGTGAGAGCATCCAACACCAGAAACCCGGAGCTTTAAATGGTTGCCAAAATTGATGAAATTCAAGGCCGGAGACGAGGCGCTCTGAATTTCAAAGAGTCCCCTGCGGAGAAGCGGCAGGGCCCTCTACCCCAGTCTTTAAAAGTGCGTCTGGCAGGCTGAGCCTTCGCTTACGGCCATACCACCCTGAACACGCCCGATCTCGTCTGATCTCGGAAGCTAAGCAGGGTCGGGCCTGGTCAGTACTTGGATGGGAGACCGCCTGGGAATACCAGGTGCTGTAAGCTTTTCTTTTTTTGGGGGGGAGGGGGGGCTGATGTATTTTCGGGACATCCGTATTTCTTCACTCGCTGACGGGCTGTTCCGGAGCCCTGAGGTCAGAGCATAGAACCCTGGAACCCCGAGGTTACAGCATAGAACGCTGAAGTCAGAGCATAGAACCCTAGAACCTTGTGGTTAGAGCATAGAAGCCTGAGGTGAGAGCGTCCAACCCCGAGCTTTAAATGGTTGCCAAAATTGATGAAATTCAAGGCCGGAGACGAGGCGCTCTGAATTTCAAAGAGTCCCCTGCGGAGAAGCGGCAGGGCCCTCTACCCCAGTCTTTAAAAGTGCGTCTGGCAGGCTGAGCCTTCGCTTACGGCCATACCACCCTGAACACGCCCGATCTCGTCTGATCTCGGAAGCTAAGCAGGGTCGGGCCTGGTCAGTACTTGGATGGGAGACCGCCTGGGAATACCAGGTGCTGTAAGCTTTTCTTTTTTTGGGGGGGAGGGGGGGCTGATGTATTTTCGGGACATCCGTATTTCTTCACTCGCTGACGGGCTGTTCCGGAGCCCTGAGGTCAGAGCATAGACCCTGGAACCCCGAGGTTACAGCATAGAACGCTGAAGTCAGAACATAGAACCCTAGAACCTTGTGGTTAGAGCCTTGAAGCCTGAGGTGAGAGCATCCAACACCAGAAACCCGGAGCTTTAAATGGTTGCCAAAATTGATGAAATTCAAGGCCGGAGACGAGGCGCTCTGAATTTCAAAGAGTCCCCTGCGGAGAAGCGGCAGGGCCCTCTACCCCAGTCTTTAAAAGTGCGTCTGGCAGGCTGAGCCTTCGCTTACGGCCATACCACCCTGAACACGCCCGATCTCGTCTGATCTCGGAAGCTAAGCAGGGTCGGGCCTGGTCAGTACTTGGATGGGAGACCGCCTGGGAATACCAGGTGCTGTAAGCTTTTCTTTTTTGGGGGGAGGGGGGGCTGATGCATTTTCGGGACATCCGTATTTCTTCACTCGCTGACGGGCTGTTCCGGAGCCCTGAGGTCAGAGCATAGAACCCTGGAACCCCGAGGTTACAGCATAGAACGCTGAAGTCAGAACATAGAACCCTAGAACCTTGTGGTTAGAGCCTTGAAGCCTGAGGTGAGAGCATCCAACACCAGAAACCCGGAGCTTTAAATGGTTGCCAAAATTGATGAAATTCAAGGCCGGAGACGAGGCGCTCTGAATTTCAAAGAGTCCCCTGCGGAGAAGCGGCAGGGCCCTCTACCCCAGTCTTTAAAAGTGCGTCTGGCAGGCTGAGCCTTCGCTTACGGCCATACCACCCTGAACACGCCCGATCTCGTCTGATCTCGGAAGCTAAGCAGGGTCGGGCCTGGTCAGTACTTGGATGGGAGACCGCCTGGGAATACCAGGTGCTGTAAGCTTTTCTTCTTTTTTTTACTCTCCTCCTAAAAGTGCAGGGGTTGTGAACAGTGTGTGCTCATTGAAAATGGTTCACCATATATGTTCTTTACAGAAAATTGGCCAAAGCCAATAAGGAGTCAGAGTTTTTGGAAAGATATAAGTCCTACCATTTGTCTTTGGATTGAAAAAAGAAAGAAAAGCGCCCCCACACACCTGCCCAGCACACAAGGTTCATTTGAATGTCTTAATGACTGCTTCCGGGACCTTTTGGGGGGCTGATGTATTTTCGGGACGTCCGTATTTCTTCACTCGCTGACGGGCTGTTCCGGAGCCCTGAGGTCAGAGCATAGAACCCTGGAACCTCGAGGTTACAGCATAGAACGCTGAAGTCAGAACATAGAACCCTAGAACCTTGTGGTTAGAGCGTTGAAGCCTGAGGTGAGAGCATCCAACACCAGAAACCCAGAGCTTTAAATGGTTGCCAAAATTGATGAAATTCAAGGCCGGAGACGAGGCGCTCTGAATTTCAAAGAGTCCCCTGCGGAAAAGCGGCAGGGCCCTCTACCCCAGTCTTTAAAAGTGCGTCTGGCAGGCTGAGCCTTCGCTTACGGCCATACCACCCTGAACACGCCCGATCTCGTCTGATCTCGGAAGCTAAGCAGGGTCGGGCCTGGTCAGTACTTGGATGGGAGACCGCCTGGGAATACCAGGTGCTGTAAGCTTTTCTTTTTTTGGGGGGGAGGGGGGGCTAATGTATTTTCGGGACATCCGTATTTCTTCACTCGCTGACGGGCTGTTCCGGAGCCCTGAGGTCAGAGCATAGACCCTGGAACCCCGAGGTTACAGCATAGAACGCTGAAGTCAGAACATAGAACCCTAGAACCTTGTGGTTAGAGCATAGAAGCCTGAGGTGAGAGCATCCAACACCAGAAACCCGGAGCTTTAAATGGTTGCCAAAATTGATGAAATTCAAGGCCGGAGACGAGGCGCTCTGAATTTCAAAGAGTCCCCTGCGGAGAAGCGGCAGGGCCCTCTACCCCAGTCTTTAAAAGTGCGTCTGGCAGGCTGAGCCTTCGCTTACGGCCATACCACCCTGAACACGCCCGATCTCGTCTGATCTCGGAAGCTAAGCAGGGTCGGGCCTGGTCAGTACTTGGATGGGAGACCGCCTGGGAATACCAGGTGCTGTAAGCTTTTCTTTTTTGGGGGGAGAGGGGGGGCTGATGTATTTTCGGGACATCCGTATTTCTTCACTCGCTGACGGGCTGTTCCGGAGCCCTGAGGTCAGAGCATAGAACCCTGGAACCCCGAGGTTACAGCATAGAACGCTGAAGTCAGAACATAGAACCCTAGAACCTTGTGGTTAGAGCCTTGAAGCCTGAGGTGAGAGCATCCAACACCAGAAACCCGGAGCTTTAAATGGTTGCCAAAATTGATGAAATTCAAGGCCGGAGACGAGGCGCTCTGAATTTCAAAGAGTCCCCTGCGGAGAAGCGGCAGGGCCCTCTACCCCAGTCTTTAAAAGTGCGTCTGGCAGGCTGAGCCTTCGCTTACGGCCATACCACCCTGAACACGCCCGATCTCGTCTGATCTCGGAAGCTAAGCAGGGTCGGGCCTGGTCAGTACTTGGATGGGAGACCGCCTGGGAATACCAGGTGCTGTAAGCTTTTCTTTTTTGGGGGGGGAGGGGGGGCTGATGTATTTTCGGGACATCCGTATTTCTTCACTCGCTGACGGGCTGTTCCGGAGCCCTGAGGTCAGAGCATAGAACCCTGGAACCCCGAGGTTACAGCATAGAACGCTGAAGTCAGAGCATAGAACCCTAGAACCTTGTGGTTAGAGCATAGAAGCCTGAGGTGAGAGCGTCCAACCCCGAGCTTTAAATGGTTGCCAAAATTGATGAAATTCAAGGCCGGAGACGAGGCGCTCTGAATTTCAAAGAGTCCCCTGCGGAGAAGCGGCAGGGCCCTCTACCCCAGTCTTTAAAAGTGCGTCTGGCAGGCTGAGCCTTCGCTTACGGCCATACCACCCTGAACACGCCCGATCTCGTCTGATCTCGGAAGCTAAGCAGGGTCGGGCCTGGTCAGTACTTGGATGGGAGACCGCCTGGGAATACCAGGTGCTGTAAGCTTTTCTTCTTTTTTTTACTCTCCTCCTAAAAGTGCAGGGGTTGTGAACAGTGTGTGCTCATTGAAAATGGTTCACCATATATGTTCTTTACAGAAAATTGGCCAAAGCCAATAAGGAGTCAGAGTTTTTGGAAAGATATAAGTCCTACCATTTGTCTTTGGATTGAAAAAAGAAAGAAAAGCACCCCCACACACCTGCCCAGCACACAAGGTTCATTTGAATGTCTTAATGACTGCTTCCGGGACCTTTTGGGGGGCTGATGTATTTTCGGGACGTCCGTATTTCTTCACTCGCTGACGGGCTGTTCCGGAGCCCTGAGGTCAGAGCATAGAACCCTGGAACCTCGAGGTTACAGCATAGAACGCTGAAGTCAGAACATAGAACCCTAGAACCTTGTGGTTAGAGCGTTGAAGCCTGAGGTGAGAGCATCCAACACCAGAAACCCAGAGCTTTAAATGGTTGCCAAAATTGATGAAATTCAAGGCCGGAGACGAGGCGCTCTGAATTTCAAAGAGTCCCCTGCGGAAAAGCGGCAGGGCCCTCTACCCCAGTCTTTAAAAGTGCGTCTGGCAGGCTGAGCCTTCGCTTACGGCCATACCACCCTGAACACGCCCGATCTCGTCTGATCTCGGAAGCTAAGCAGGGTCGGGCCTGGTCAGTACTTGGATGGGAGACCGCCTGGGAATACCAGGTGCTGTAAGCTTTTCTTTTTTTGGGGGGGAGGGGGGGCTAATGTATTTTCGGGACATCCGTATTTCTTCACTCGCTGACGGGCTGTTCCGGAGCCCTGAGGTCAGAGCATAGACCCTGGAACCCCGAGGTTACAGCATAGAACGCTGAAGTCAGAACATAGAACCCTAGAACCTTGTGGTTAGAGCATAGAAGCCTGAGGTGAGAGCATCCAACACCAGAAACCCGGAGCTTTAAATGGTTGCCAAAATTGATGAAATTCAAGGCCGGAGACGAGGCGCTCTGAATTTCAAAGAGTCCCCTGCGGAGAAGCGGCAGGGCCCTCTACCCCAGTCTTTAAAAGTGCGTCTGGCAGGCTGAGCCTTCGCTTACGGCCATACCACCCTGAACACGCCCGATCTCGTCTGATCTCGGAAGCTAAGCAGGGTCGGGCCTGGTCAGTACTTGGATGGGAGACCGCCTGGGAATACCAGGTGCTGTAAGCTTTTCTTTTTTGGGGGGAGAGGGGGGGCTGATGTATTTTCGGGACATCCGTATTTCTTCACTCGCTGACGGGCTGTTCCGGAGCCCTGAGGTCAGAGCATAGAACCCTGGAACCCCGAGGTTACAGCATAGAACGCTGAAGTCAGAACATAGAACCCTAGAACCTTGTGGTTAGAGCCTTGAAGCCTGAGGTGAGAGCATCCAACACCAGAAACCCGGAGCTTTAAATGGTTGCCAAAATTGATGAAATTCAAGGCCGGAGACGAGGCGCTCTGAATTTCAAAGAGTCCCCTGCGGAGAAGCGGCAGGGCCCTCTACCCCAGTCTTTAAAAGTGCGTCTGGCAGGCTGAGCCTTCGCTTACGGCCATACCACCCTGAACACGCCCGATCTCGTCTGATCTCGGAAGCTAAGCAGGGTCGGGCCTGGTCAGTACTTGGATGGGAGACCGCCTGGGAATACCAGGTGCTGTAAGCTTTTCTTTTTTGGGGGGGGAGGGGGGGCTGATGTATTTTCGGGACATCCGTATTTCTTCACTCGCTGACGGGCTGTTCCGGAGCCCTGAGGTCAGAGCATAGAACCCTGGAACCCCGAGGTTACAGCATAGAACGCTGAAGTCAGAGCATAGAACCCTAGAACCTTGTGGTTAGAGCATAGAAGCCTGAGGTGAGAGCGTCCAACCCCGAGCTTTAAATGGTTGCCAAAATTGATGAAATTCAAGGCCGGAGACGAGGCGCTCTGAATTTCAAAGAGTCCCCTGCGGAGAAGCGGCAGGGCCCTCTACCCCAGTCTTTAAAAGTGCGTCTGGCAGGCTGAGCCTTCGCTTACGGCCATACCACCCTGAACACGCCCGATCTCGTCTGATCTCGGAAGCTAAGCAGGGTCGGGCCTGGTCAGTACTTGGATGGGAGACCGCCTGGGAATACCAGGTGCTGTAAGCTTTTCTTCTTTTTTTTACTCTCCTCCTAAAAGTGCAGGGGTTGTGAACAGTGTGTGCTCATTGAAAATGGTTCACCATATATGTTCTTTACAGAAAATTGGCCAAAGCCAATAAGGAGTCAGAGTTTTTGGAAAGATATAAGTCCTACCATTTGTCTTTGGATTGAAAAAAGAAAGAAAAGCACCCCCACACACCTGCCCAGCACACAAGGTTCATTTGAATGTCTTAATGACTGCTTCCGGGACCTTTTGGGGGGCTGATGTATTTTCGGGACGTCCGTATTTCTTCACTCGCTGACGGGCTGTTCCGGAGCCCTGAGGTCAGAGCATAGAACCCTGGAACCTCGAGGTTACAGCATAGAACGCTGAAGTCAGAACATAGAACCCTAGAACCTTGTGGTTAGAGCGTTGAAGCCTGAGGTGAGAGCATCCAACACCAGAAACCCAGAGCTTTAAATGGTTGCCAAAATTGATGAAATTCAAGGCCGGAGACGAGGCGCTCTGAATTTCAAAGAGTCCCCTGCGGAAAAGCGGCAGGGCCCTCTACCCCAGTCTTTAAAAGTGCGTCTGGCAGGCTGAGCCTTCGCTTACGGCCATACCACCCTGAACACGCCCGATCTCGTCTGATCTCGGAAGCTAAGCAGGGTCGGGCCTGGTCAGTACTTGGATGGGAGACCGCCTGGGAATACCAGGTGCTGTAAGCTTTTCTTTTTTTGGGGGGGAGGGGGGGCTAATGTATTTTCGGGACATCCGTATTTCTTCACTCGCTGACGGGCTGTTCCGGAGCCCTGAGGTCAGAGCATAGACCCTGGAACCCCGAGGTTACAGCATAGAACGCTGAAGTCAGAACATAGAACCCTAGAACCTTGTGGTTAGAGCATAGAAGCCTGAGGTGAGAGCATCCAACACCAGAAACCCGGAGCTTTAAATGGTTGCCAAAATTGATGAAATTCAAGGCCGGAGACGAGGCGCTCTGAATTTCAAAGAGTCCCCTGCGGAGAAGCGGCAGGGCCCTCTACCCCAGTCTTTAAAAGTGCGTCTGGCAGGCTGAGCCTTCGCTTACGGCCATACCACCCTGAACACGCCCGATCTCGTCTGATCTCGGAAGCTAAGCAGGGTCGGGCCTGGTCAGTACTTGGATGGGAGACCGCCTGGGAATACCAGGTGCTGTAAGCTTTTCTTTTTTGGGGGGAGAGGGGGGGCTGATGTATTTTCGGGACATCCGTATTTCTTCACTCGCTGACGGGCTGTTCCGGAGCCCTGAGGTCAGAGCATAGAACCCTGGAACCCCGAGGTTACAGCATAGAACGCTGAAGTCAGAACATAGAACCCTAGAACCTTGTGGTTAGAGCCTTGAAGCCTGAGGTGAGAGCATCCAACACCAGAAACCCGGAGCTTTAAATGGTTGCCAAAATTGATGAAATTCAAGGCCGGAGACGAGGCGCTCTGAATTTCAAAGAGTCCCCTGCGGAGAAGCGGCAGGGCCCTCTACCCCAGTCTTTAAAAGTGCGTCTGGCAGGCTGAGCCTTCGCTTACGGCCATACCACCCTGAACACGCCCGATCTCGTCTGATCTCGGAAGCTAAGCAGGGTCGGGCCTGGTCAGTACTTGGATGGGAGACCGCCTGGGAATACCAGGTGCTGTAAGCTTTTCTTTTTTTGGGGGGGAGGGGGGGCTAATGTATTTTCGGGACATCCGTATTTCTTCACTCGCTGACGGGCTGTTCCGGAGCCCTGAGGTCAGAGCATAGACCCTGGAACCCCGAGGTTACAGCATAGAACGCTGAAGTCAGAACATAGAACCCTAGAACCTTGTGGTTAGAGCATAGAAGCCTGAGGTGAGAGCATCCAACACCAGAAACCCGGAGCTTTAAATGGTTGC
Source organism: Clinocottus analis (assembly GCF_023055335.1). NCBI lineage: Eukaryota > Metazoa > Chordata > Actinopteri > Perciformes > Cottidae > Clinocottus > Clinocottus analis. The sequence continues at coordinate 502,406 of NW_027176031.1, read as the reverse complement.
CAAAATTGATGAAATTCAAGGCCGGAGACGAGGCGCTCTGAATTTCAAAGAGTCCCCTGCGGAGAAGCGGCAGGGCCCTCTACCCCAGTCTTTAAAAGTGCGTCTGGCAGGCTGAGCCTTCGCTTACGGCCATACCACCCTGAACACGCCCGATCTCGTCTGATCTCGGAAGCTAAGCAGGGTCGGGCCTGGTCAGTACTTGGATGGGAGACCGCCTGGGAATACCAGGTGCTGTAAGCTTTTCTTTTTTGGGGGGAGAGGGGGGGCTGATGTATTTTCGGGACATCCGTATTTCTTCACTCGCTGACGGGCTGTTCCGGAGCCCTGAGGTCAGAGCATAGAACCCTGGAACCCCGAGGTTACAGCATAGAACGCTGAAGTCAGAACATAGAACCCTAGAACCTTGTGGTTAGAGCCTTGAAGCCTGAGGTGAGAGCATCCAACACCAGAAACCCGGAGCTTTAAATGGTTGCCAAAATTGATGAAATTCAAGGCCGGAGACGAGGCGCTCTGAATTTCAAAGAGTCCCCTGCGGAGAAGCGGCAGGGCCCTCTACCCCAGTCTTTAAAAGTGCGTCTGGCAGGCTGAGCCTTCGCTTACGGCCATACCACCCTGAACACGCCCGATCTCGTCTGATCTCGGAAGCTAAGCAGGGTCGGGCCTGGTCAGTACTTGGATGGGAGACCGCCTGGGAATACCAGGTGCTGTAAGCTTTTCTTTTTTGGGGGGAGAGGGGGGGCTGATGTATTTTCGGGACATCCGTATTTCTTCACTCGCTGACGGGCTGTTCCGGAGCCCTGAGGTCAGAGCATAGAACCCTGGAACCCCGAGGTTACAGCATAGAACGCTGAAGTCAGAACATAGAACCCTAGAACCTTGTGGTTAGAGCCTTGAAGCCTGAGGTGAGAGCATCCAACACCAGAAACCCGGAGCTTTAAATGGTTGCCAAAATTGATGAAATTCAAGGCCGGAGACGAGGCGCTCTGAATTTCAAAGAGTCCCCTGCGGAGAAGCGGCAGGGCCCTCTACCCCAGTCTTTAAAAGTGCGTCTGGCAGGCTGAGCCTTCGCTTACGGCCATACCACCCTGAACACGCCCGATCTCGTCTGATCTCGGAAGCTAAGCAGGGTCGGGCCTGGTCAGTACTTGGATGGGAGACCGCCTGGGAATACCAGGTGCTGTAAGCTTTTCTTTTTTGGGGGGGTAGGGGGGGCTGATGTATTTTCGGGACATCCGTATTTCTTCACTCGCTGACGGGCTGTTCCGGAGCCCTGAGGTCAGAGCATAGAACCCTGGAACCCCGAGGTTACAGCATAGAACGCTGAAGTCAGAGCATAGAACCCTAGAACCTTGTGGTTAGAGCATAGAAGCCTGAGGTGAGAGCGTCCAACCCCGAGCTTTAAATGGTTGCCAAAATTGATGAAATTCAAGGCCGGAGACGAGGCGCTCTGAATTTCAAAGAGTCCCCTGCGGAGAAGCGGCAGGGCCCTCTACCCCAGTCTTTAAAAGTGCGTCTGGCAGGCTGAGCCTTCGCTTACGGCCATACCACCCTGAACACGCCCGATCTCGTCTGATCTCGGAAGCTAAGCAGGGTCGGGCCTGGTCAGTACTTGGATGGGAGACCGCCTGGGAATACCAGGTGCTGTAAGCTTTTCTTTTTTTGGGGGGGAGGGGGGGCTGATGTATTTTCGGGACATCCGTATTTCTTCACTCGCTGACGGGCTGTTCCGGAGCCCTGAGGTCAGAGCATAGACCCTGGAACCCCGAGGTTACAGCATAGAACGCTGAAGTCAGAACATAGAACCCTAGAACCTTGTGGTTAGAGCCTTGAAGCCTGAGGTGAGAGCATCCAACACCAGAAACCCGGAGCTTTAAATGGTTGCCAAAATTGATGAAATTCAAGGCCGGAGACGAGGCGCTCTGAATTTCAAAGAGTCCCCTGCGGAGAAGCGGCAGGGCCCTCTACCCCAGTCTTTAAAAGTGCGTCTGGCAGGCTGAGCCTTCGCTTACGGCCATACCACCCTGAACACGCCCGATCTCGTCTGATCTCGGAAGCTAAGCAGGGTCGGGCCTGGTCAGTACTTGGATGGGAGACCGCCTGGGAATACCAGGTGCTGTAAGCTTTTCTTTTTTGGGGGGAGAGGGGGGGCTGATGTATTTTCGGGACATCCGTATTTCTTCACTCGCTGACGGGCTGTTCCGGAGCCCTGAGGTCAGAGCATAGAACCCTGGAACCCCGAGGTTACAGCATAGAACGCTGAAGTCAGAACATAGAACCCTAGAACCTTGTGGTTAGAGCCTTGAAGCCTGAGGTGAGAGCATCCAACACCAGAAACCCGGAGCTTTAAATGGTTGCCAAAATTGATGAAATTCAAGGCCGGAGACGAGGCGCTCTGAATTTCAAAGAGTCCCCTGCGGAGAAGCGGCAGGGCCCTCTACCCCAGTCTTTAAAAGTGCGTCTGGCAGGCTGAGCCTTCGCTTACGGCCATACCACCCTGAACACGCCCGATCTCGTCTGATTTCGGAAGCTAAGCAGGGTCGGGCCTGGTCAGTACTTGGATGGGAGACCGCCTGGGAATACCAGGTGCTGTAAGCTTTTCTTTTTTGGGGGGGGAGGGGGGGCTGATGTATTTTCGGGACATCCGTATTTCTTCACTCGCTGACGGGCTGTTCCGGAGCCCTGAGGTCAGAGCATAGAACCCTGGAACCCCGAGGTTACAGCATAGAACGCTGAAGTCAGAGCATAGAACCCTAGAACCTTGTGGTTAGAGCATAGAAGCCTGAGGTGAGAGCGTCCAACCCCGAGCTTTAAATGGTTGCCAAAATTGATGAAATTCAAGGCCGGAGACGAGGCGCTCTGAATTTCAAAGAGTCCCCTGCGGAGAAGCGGCAGGGCCCTCTACCCCAGTCTTTAAAAGTGCGTCTGGCAGGCTGAGCCTTCGCTTACGGCCATACCACCCTGAACAGGCCCGATCTCGTCTGATCTCGGAAGCTAAGCAGGGTCGGGCCTGGTCAGTACTTGGACTGGAGACCGCCTGGGAATACCAGGTGCTGTAAGCTTTTCTTTTTTGGGGGGAGAGGGGGGGCTGATGTATTTTCGGGACATCCGTATTTCTTCACTCGCTGACGGGCTGTTCCGGAGCCCTGAGGTCAGAGCATAGAACCCTGGAACCCCGAGGTTACAGCATAGAACGCTGAAGTCAGAACATAGAACCCTAGAACCTTGTGGTTAGAGCCTTGAAGCCTGAGGTGAGAGCATCCAACACCAGAAACCCGGAGCTTTAAATGGTTGCCAAAATTGATGAAATTCAAGGCCGGAGACGAGGCGCTCTGAATTTCAAAGAGTCCCCTGCGGAGAAGCGGCAGGGCCCTCTACCCCAGTCTTTAAAAGTGCGTCTGGCAGGCTGAGCCTTCGCTTACGGCCATACCACCCTGAACACGCCCGATCTCGTCTGATCTCGGAAGCTAAGCAGGGTCGGGCCTGGTCAGTACTTGGATGGGAGACCGCCTGGGAATACCAGGTGCTGTAAGCTTTTCTTTTTTGGGGGGGGAGGGGGGGCTGATGTATTTTCGGGACATCCGTATTTCTTCACTCGCTGACGGGCTGTTCCGGAGCCCTGAGGTCAGAGCATAGAACCCTGGAACCCCGAGGTTACAGCATAGAACGCTGAAGTCAGAGCATAGAACCCTAGAACCTTGTGGTTAGAGCATAGAAGCCTGAGGTGAGAGCGTCCAACCCCGAGCTTTAAATGGTTGCCAAAATTGATGAAATTCAAGGCAGGAGACGAGGCGCTCTGAATTTCAAAGAGTCCCCTGCGGAGAAGCGGCAGGGCCCTCTACCCCAGTCTTTAAAAGTGCGTCTGGCAGGCTGAGCCTTCGCTTACGGCCATACCACCCTGAACACGCCCGATCTCGTCTGATCTCGGAAGCTAAGCAGGGTCGGGCCTGGTCAGTACTTGGATGGGAGACCGCCTGGGAATACCAGGTGCTGTAAGCTTTTCTTCTTTTTTTTACTCTCCTCCTAAAAGTGCAGGGGTTGTGAACAGTGTGTGCTCATTGAAAATGGTTCACCATATATGTTCTTTACAGAAAATTGGCCAAAGCCAATAAGGAGTCAGAGTTTTTGGAAAGATATAAGTCCTACCATTTGTCTTTGGATTGAAAAAAGAAAGAAAAGCGCCCCCACACACCTGCCCAGCACACAAGGTTCATTTGAATGTCTTAATGACTGCTTCCGGGACCTTTTGGGGGGCTGATGTATTTTCGGGATGTCCGTATTTCTTCACTCGCTGACGGGCTGTTCCGGAGCCCTGAAGTCAGAGCATAGAACCCTGGAACCTCGAGGTTACAGCATAGAACGCTGAAGTCAGAACATAGAACCCTAGAACCTTGTGGTTAGAGCGTTGAAGCCTGAGGTGAGAGCATCCAACACCAGAAACCCGGAGCTTTAAATGGTTGCCAAAATTGATGAAATTCAAGGCCGGAGACGAGGCGCTCTGAATTTCAAAGAGTCCGCTGCGGAGAAGCGGCAGGGCCCTCTACCCCAGTCTTTAAAAGTGCGTCTGGCAGGCTGAGCCTTCGCTTACGGCCATACCACCCTGAACACGCCCGATCTCGTCTGATCTCGGAAGCTAAGCAGGGTCGGGCCTGGTCAGTACTTGGATGGGAGACCGCCTGGGAATACCAGGTGCTGTAAGCTTTTCTTTTTTTGGGGGGGAGGGGGGGCTGATGTATTTTCGGGACATCCGTATTTCTTCACTCGCTGACGGGCTGTTCCGGAGCCCTGAGGTCAGAGCATAGAACCCTGGAACCCCGAGGTTACAGCATAGAACGCTGAAGTCAGAACATAGAACCCTAGAACCTTGTGGTTAGAGCCTTGAAGCCTGAGGTGAGAGCATCCAACACCAGAAACCCGGAGCTTTAAATGGTTGCCAAAATTGATGAAATTCAAGGCCGGAGACGAGGCGCTCTGAATTTCAAAGAGTCCCCTGCGGAGAAGCGGCAGGGCCCTCTACCCCAGTCTTTAAAAGTGCGTCTGGCAGGCTGAGCCTTCGCTTACGGCCATACCACCCTGAACACGCCCGATCTCGTCTGTTCTCGGAAGCTAAGCAGGGTCGGGCCTGGTCAGTACTTGGATGGGAGACCGCCTGGGAATACCAGGTGCTGTAAGCTTTTCTTCTTTTTTTTACTCTCCTCCTAAAAGTGCAGGGGTTGTGAACAGTGTGTGCTCATTGAAAATGGTTCACCATATATGTTCTTTACAGAAAATTGGCCAAAGCCAATAAGGAGTCAGAGTTTTTGGAAAGATATAAGTCCTACCATTTGTCTTTGGATTGAAAAAAGAAAGAAAAGCGCCCCCACACACCTGCCCAGCACACAAGGTTCATTTGAATGTCTTAATGACTGCTTCCGGGACCTTTTGGGGGGCTGATGTATTTTCGGGACGTCCGTATTTCTTCACTCGCTGACGGGCTGTTCCGGAGCCCTGAAGTCAGAGCATAGAATCCTGGAACCTCGAGGTTACAGCATAGAACGCTGAAGTCAGAACATAGAACCCTAGAACCTTGTGGTTAGAGCGTTGAAGCCTGAGGTGAGAGCATCCAACACCAGAAACCCGGAGCTTTAAATGGTTGCCAAAATTGATGAAATTCAAGGCCGGAGACGAGGCGCTCTGAATTTCAAAGAGTCCCCTGCGGAGAAGCGGCAGGGCCCTCTACCCCAGTCTTTAAAAGTGCGTCTGGCAGGCTGAGCCTTCGCTTACGGCCATACCACCCTGAACAGGCCCGATCTCGTCTGATCTCGGAAGCTAAGCACGGTCGGGCCTGGTCAGTACTTGGACTGGAGACCGCCTGGGAATACCAGGTGCTGTAAGCTTTTCTTTTTTTGGGGGGGAGGGGGGGCTGATGTATTTTCGGGACATCCGTATTTCTTCACTCGCTGACGGGCTGTTCCGGAGCCCTGAGGTCAGAGCATAGAACCCTGGAACCCAGAGGTTACAGCATAGAACGCTGAAGTCAGAGCATAGAACCCTAGAACCTTGTGGTTAGAGCATAGAAGCCTGAGGTGAGAGCGTCCAACCCCGAGCTTTAAATGGGTTGCCAAAATTGATGAAATTCAAGGCCGGAGACGAGGCGCTCTGAATTTCAAAGAGTCCGCTGCGGAGAAGCGGCAGGGCCCTCTACCCCAGTCTTTAAAAGTGCGTCTGGCAGGCTGAGCCTTCGCTTACGGCCATACCACCCTGAACCAGCCCGATCTCGTCTGATCTCGGAAGCTAAGCAGGGTCGGGCCTGGTCAGTACTTGGATGGGAGACCGCCTGGGAATACCAGGTGCTGTAAGCTTTTCTTTTTTTGGGGGGGAGGGGAGGCTGATGTATTTTCGGGACATCCGTATTTCTTCACTCGCTGACGGGCTGTTCCGGAGCCCTGAGGTCAGAGCATAGAACCCTGGAACCCCGAGGTTACAGCATAGAACGCTGAAGTCAGAGCATAGAACCCTAGAACCTTGTGGTTAGAGCATAGAAGCCTGAGGTGAGAGCGTCCAACCCCGAGCTTTAAATGGTTGCCAAAATTGATGAAATTCAAGGCCGGAGACGAGGCGCTCTGAATTTCAAAGAGTCCCCTGCGGAGAAGCGGCAGGGCCCTCTACCCCAGTCTTTAAAAGTGCGTCTGGCAGGCTGAGCCTTCGCTTACGGCCATACCACCCTGAACAGGCCCGATCTCGTCTGATCTCGGAAGCTAAGCAGGGTCGGGCCTGGTCAGTACTTGGACTGGAGACCGCCTGGGAATACCAGGTGCTGTAAGCTTTTCTTTTTTTGGGGGGGAGGGGGGGCTGATGTATTTTCGGGACATCCGTATTTCTTCACTCGCTGACGGGCTGTTCCGGAGCCCTGAGGTCAGAGCATAGAACCCTGGAACCCTGAGGTTACAGCATAGAACGCTGAAGTCAGAGCATAGAACCCTAGAACCTTGTGGTTAGAGCATAGAAGCCTGAGGTGAGAGCGTCCAACCCCGAGCTTTAAATGGGTTGCCAAAATTGATGAAATTCAAGGCCGGAGACGAGGCGCTCTGAATTTCAAAGAGTCCGCTGCGGAGAAGCGGCAGGGCCCTCTACCCCAGTCTTTAAAAGTGCGTCTGGCAGGCTGAGCCTTCGCTTACGGCCATACCACCCTGAACACGCCCGATCTCGTCTGATCTCGGAAGCTAAGCAGGGTCGGGCCTGGTCAGTACTTGGATGGGAGACCGCCTGGGAATACCAGGTGCTGTAAGCTTTTCTTCTTTTTTTTACTCTCCTCCTAAAAGTGCAGGGGTTGTGAACAGTGTGTGCTCATTGAAAATGGTTCACCATATATGTTCTTTACAGAAAATTGGCCAAAGCCAATAAGGAGTCAGAGTTTTTGGAAAGATATAAGTCCTACCATTTGTCTTTGGATTGAAAAAAGAAAGAAAAGCGCCCCCACACACCTGCCCAGCACACAAGGTTCATTTGAATGTCTTAATGACTGCTTCCGGGACCTTTTGGGGGGCTGATGTATTTTCGGGACGTCCGTATTTCTTCACTCGCTGACGGGCTGTTCCGGAGCCCTGAAGTCAGAGCATAGAATCCTGGAACCTCGAGGTTACAGCATAGAACGCTGAAGTCAGAACATAGAACCCTAGAACCTTGTGGTTAGAGCCTTGAAGCCTGAGGTGAGAGCATCCAACACCAGAAACCCGGAGCTTTAAATGGTTGCCAAAATTGATGAAATTCAAGGCCGGAGACGAGGCGCTCTGAATTTCAAAGAGTCCCCTGCGGAGAAGCGGCAGGGCCCTCTACCCCAGTCTTTAAAAGTGCGTCTGGCAGGCTGAGCCTTCGCTTACGGCCATACCACCCTGAACACGCCCGATCTCGTCTGATCTCGGAAGCTAAGCAGGGTCGGGCCTGGTCAGTACTTGGATGGGAGACCGCCTGGGAATACCAGGTGCTGTAAGCTTTTCTTTTTTGGGGGGAGAGGGGGGGCTGATGTATTTTCGGGACATCCGTATTTCTTCACTCGCTGACGGGCTGTTCCGGAGCCCTGAGGTCAGAGCATAGAACCCTGGAACCCCGAGGTTACAGCATAGAACGCTGAAGTCAGAACATAGAACCCTAGAACCTTGTGGTTAGAGCCTTGAAGCCTGAGGTGAGAGCATCCAACACCAGAAACCCGGAGCTTTAAATGGTTGCCAAAATTGATGAAATTCAAGGCCGGAGACGAGGCGCTCTGAATTTCAAAGAGTCCCCTGCGGAGAAGCGGCAGGGCCCTCTACCCCAGTCTTTAAAAGTGCGTCTGGCAGGCTGAGCCTTCGCTTACGGCCATACCACCCTGAACACGCCCGATCTCGTCTGATCTCGGAAGCTAAGCAGGGTCGGGCCTGGTCAGTACTTGGATGGGAGACCGCCTGGGAATACCAGGTGCTGTAAGCTTTTCTTTTTTGGGGGGGGAGGGGGGGCTGATGTATTTTCGGGACATCCGTATTTCTTCACTCGCTGACGGGCTGTTCCGGAGCCCTGAGGTCAGAGCATAGAACCCTGGAACCCCGAGGTTACAGCATAGAACGCTGAAGTCAGAGCATAGAACCCTAGAACCTTGTGGTTAGAGCATAGAAGCCTGAGGTGAGAGCGTCCAACCCCGAGCTTTAAATGGTTGCCAAAATTGATGAAATTCAAGGCCGGAGACGAGGCGCTCTGAATTTCAAAGAGTCCCCTGCGGAGAAGCGGCAGGGCCCTCTACCCCAGTCTTTAAAAGTGCGTCTGGCAGGCTGAGCCTTCGCTTACGGCCATACCACCCTGAACACGCCCGATCTCGTCTGATCTCGGAAGCTAAGCAGGGTCGGGCCTGGTCAGTACTTGGATGGGAGACCGCCTGGGAATACCAGGTGCTGTAAGCTTTTCTTTTTTGGGGGGAGAGGGGGGGCTGATGTATTTTCGGGACATCCGTATTTCTTCACTCGCTGACGGGCTGTTCCGGAGCCCTGAGGTCAGAGCATAGAACCCTGGAACCCCGAGGTTACAGCATAGAACGCTGAAGTCAGAACATAGAACCCTAGAACCTTGTGGTTAGAGCCTTGAAGCCTGAGGTGAGAGCATCCAACACCAGAAACCCGGAGCTTTAAATGGTTGCCAAAATTGATGAAATTCAAGGCCGGAGACGAGGCGCTCTGAATTTCAAAGAGTCCCCTGCGGAAAAGCGGCAGGGCCCTCTACCCCAGTCTTTAAAAGTGCGTCTGGCAGGCTGAGCCTTCGCTTACGGCCATACCACCCTGAACACGCCCGATCTCGTCTGATCTCGGAAGCTAAGCAGGGTCGGGCCTGGTCAGTACTTGGATGGGAGACCGCCTGGGAATACCAGGTGCTGTAAGCTTTTCTTTTTTGGGGGGGGAGGGGGGGCTGATGTATTTTCGGGACATCCGTATTTCTTCACTCGCTGACGGGCTGTTCCGGAGCCCTGAGGTCAGAGCATAGAACCCTGGAACCCCGAGGTTACAGCATAGAACGCTGAAGTCAGAGCATAGAACCCTAGAACCTTGTGGTTAGAGCATAGAAGCCTGAGGTGAGAGCGTCCAACCCCGAGCTTTAAATGGTTGCCAAAATTGATGAAATTCAAGGCAGGAGACGAGGCGCTCTGAATTTCAAAGAGTCCCCTGCGGAGAAGCGGCAGGGCCCTCTACCCCAGTCTTTAAAAGTGCGTCTGGCAGGCTGAGCCTTCGCTTACGGCCATACCACCCTGAACACGCCCGATCTCGTCTGATCTCGGAAGCTAAGCAGGGTCGGGCCTGGTCAGTACCTGGATGGGAGACCGCCTGGGAATACCAGGTGCTGTAAGCTTTTCTTCTTTTTTTTACTCTCCTCCTAAAAGTGCAGGGGTTGTGAACAGTGTGTGCTCATTGAAAATGGTTCACCATATATGTTCTTTACAGAAAATTGGCCAAAGCCAATAAGGAGTCAGAGTTTTTGGAAAGATATAAGTCCTACCATTTGTCTTTGGATTGAAAAAAGAAAGAAAAGCGCCCCCACACACCTGCCCAGCACACAAGGTTCATTTGAATGTCTTAATGACTGCTTCCGGGACCTTTTGGGGGGCTGATGTATTTTCGGGATGTCCGTATTTCTTCACTCGCTGACGGGCTGTTCCGGAGCCCTGAGGTCAGAGCATAGAACCCTGGAACCCCGAGGTTACAGCATAGAACGCTGAAGTCAGAACATAGAACCCTAGAACCTTGTGGTTAGAGCCTTGAAGCCTGAGGTGAGAGCATCCAACACCAGAAACCCGGAGCTTTAAATGGTTGCCAAAATTGATGAAATTCAAGGCCGGAGACGAGGCGCTCTGAATTTCAAAGAGTCCCCTGCGGAAAAGCGGCAGGGCCCTCTACCCCAGTCTTTAAAAGTGCGTCTGGCAGGCTGAGCCTTCGCTTACGGCCATACCACCCTGAACACGCCCGATCTCGTCTGATCTCGGAAGCTAAGCAGGGTCGGGCCTGGTCAGTACTTGGATGGGAGACCGCCTGGGAATACCAGGTGCTGTAAGCTTTTCTTTTTTGGGGGGGGAGGGGGGGCTGATGTATTTTCGGGACATCCGTATTTCTTCACTCGCTGACGGGCTGTTCCGGAGCCCTGAGGTCAGAGCATAGAACCCTGGAACCCCGAGGTTACAGCATAGAACGCTGAAGTCAGAGCATAGAACCCTAGAACCTTGTGGTTAGAGCATAGAAGCCTGAGGTGAGAGCGTCCAACCCCGAGCTTTAAATGGTTGCCAAAATTGATGAAATTCAAGGCCGGAGACGAGGCGCTCTGAATTTCAAAGAGTCCCCTGCGGAGAAGCGGCAGGGCCCTCTACCCCAGTCTTTAAAAGTGCGTCTGGCAGGCTGAGCCTTCGCTTACGGCCATACCACCCTGAACACGCCCGATCTCGTCTGATCTCGGAAGCTAAGCAGGGTCGGGCCTGGTCAGTACTTGGATGGGAGACCGCCTGGGAATACCAGGTGCTGTAAGCTTTTCTTTTTTGGGGGGAGAGGGGGGGCTGATGTATTTTCGGGACATCCGTATTTCTTCACTCGCTGACGGGCTGTTCCGGAGCCCTGAGGTCAGAGCATAGAACCCTGGAACCCCGAGGTTACAGCATAGAACGCTGAAGTCAGAACATAGAACCCTAGAACCTTGTGGTTAGAGCCTTGAAGCCTGAGGTGAGAGCATCCAACACCAGAAACCCGGAGCTTTAAATGGTTGCCAAAATTGATGAAATTCAAGGCCGGAGACGAGGCGCTCTGAATTTCAAAGAGTCCCCTGCGGAAAAGCGGCAGGGCCCTCTACCCCAGTCTTTAAAAGTGCGTCTGGCAGGCTGAGCCTTCGCTTACGGCCATACCACCCTGAACACGCCCGATCTCGTCTGATCTCGGAAGCTAAGCAGGGTCGGGCCTGGTCAGTACTTGGATGGGAGACCGCCTGGGAATACCAGGTGCTGTAAGCTTTTCTTTTTTGGGGGGGGAGGGGGGGCTGATGTATTTTCGGGACATCCGTATTTCTTCACTCGCTGACGGGCTGTTCCGGAGCCCTGAGGTCAGAGCATAGAACCCTGGAACCCCGAGGTTACAGCATAGAACGCTGAAGTCAGAGCATAGAACCCTAGAACCTTGTGGTTAGAGCATAGAAGCCTGAGGTGAGAGCGTCCAACCCCGAGCTTTAAATGGTTGCCAAAATTGATGAAATTCAAGGCCGGAGACGAGGCGCTCTGAATTTCAAAGAGTCCCCTGCGGAGAAGCGGCAGGGCCCTCTACCCCAGTCTTTAAAAGTGCGTCTGGCAGGCTGAGCCTTCGCTTACGGCCATACCACCCTGAACACGCCCGATCTCGTCTGATCTCGGAAGCTAAGCAGGGTCGGGCCTGGTCAGTACTTGGATGGGAGACCGCCTGGGAATACCAGGTGCTGTAAGCTTTTCTTTTTTGGGGGGAGAGGGGGGGCTGATGTATTTTCGGGACATCCGTATTTCTTCACTCGCTGACGGGCTGTTCCGGAGCCCTGAGGTCAGAGCATAGAACCCTGGAACCCCGAGGTTACAGCATAGAACGCTGAAGTCAGAACATAGAACCCTAGAACCTTGTGGTTAGAGCCTTGAAGCCTGAGGTGAGAGCATCCAACACCAGAAACCCGGAGCTTTAAATGGTTGCCAAAATTGATGAAATTCAAGGCCGGAGACGAGGCGCTCTGAATTTCAAAGAGTCCCCTGCGGAAAAGCGGCAGGGCCCTCTACCCCAGTCTTTAAAAGTGCGTCTGGCCGGCTGAGCCTTCGCTTACGGCCATACCACCCTGAACACGCCCGATCTCGTCTGATCTCGGAAGCTAAGCAGGGTCGGGCCTGGTCAGTACTTGGATGGGAGACCGCCTGGGAATACCAGGTGCTGTAAGCTTTTCTTTTTTGGGGGGGGAGGGGGGGCTGATGTATTTTCGGGACATCCGTATTTCTTCACTCGCTGACGGGCTGTTCCGGAGCCCTGAGGTCAGAGCATAGAACCCTGGAACCCCGAGGTTACAGCATAGAACGCTGAAGTCAGAGCATAGAACCCTAGAACCTTGTGGTTAGAGCATAGAAGCCTGAGGTGAGAGCGTCCAACCCCGAGCTTTAAATGGTTGCCAAAATTGATGAAATTCAAGGCAGGAGACGAGGCGCTCTGAATTTCAAAGAGTCCCCTGCGGAGAAGCGGCAGGGCCCTCTACCCCAGTCTTTAAAAGTGCGTCTGGCAGGCTGAGCCTTCGCTTACGGCCATACCACCCTGAACACGCCCGATCTCGTCTGATCTCGGAAGCTAAGCAGGGTCGGGCCTGGTCAGTACTTGGATGGGAGACCGCCTGGGAATACCAGGTGCTGTAAGCTTTTCTTCTTTTTTTTACTCTCCTCCTAAAAGTGCAGGGGTTGTGAACAGTGTGTGCTCATTGAAAATGGTTCACCATATATGTTCTTTACAGAAAATTGGCCAAAGCCAATAAGGAGTCAGAGTTTTTGGAAAGATATAAGTCCTACCATTTGTCTTTGGATTGAAAAAAGAAAGAAAAGCGCCCCCACACACCTGCCCAGCACACAAGGTTCATTTGAATGTCTTAATGACTGCTTCCGGGACCTTTTGGGGGGCTGATGTATTTTCGGGATGTCCGTATTTCTTCACTCGCTGACGGGCTGTTCCGGAGCCCTGAAGTCAGAGCATAGAACCCTGGAACCTCGAGGTTACAGCATAGAACGCTGAAGTCAGAACATAGAACCCTAGAACCTTGTGGTTAGAGCGTTGAAGCCTGAGGTGAGAGCATCCAACACCAGAAACCCGGAGCTTTAAATGGTTGCCAAAATTGATGAAATTCAAGGCCGGAGACGAGGCGCTCTGAATTTCAAAGAGTCCCCTGCGGAGAAGCGGCAGGGCCCTCTACCCCAGTCTTTAAAAGTGCGTCTGGCAGGCTGAGCCTTCGCTTACGGCCATACCACCCTGAACACGCCCGATCTCGTCTGATCTCGGAAGCTAAGCAGGGTCGGGCCTGGTCAGTACTTGGATGGGAGACCGCCTGGGAATACCAGGTGCTGTAAGCTTTTCTTCTTTTTTTTACTCTCCTCCTAAAAGTGCAGGGGTTGTGAACAGTGTGTGCTCATTGAAAATGGTTCACCATATATGTTCTTTACAGAAAATTGGCCAAAGCCAATAAGGAGTCAGAGTTTTTGGAAAGATATAAGTCCTACCATTTGTCTTTGGATTGAAAAAAGAAAGAAAAGCGCCCCCACACACCTGCCCAGCACACAAGGTTCATTTGAATGTCTTAATGACTGCTTCCGGGACCTTTTGGGGGGCTGATGTATTTTCGGGATGTCCGTATTTCTTCACTCGCTGACGGGCTGTTCCGGAGCCCTGAAGTCAGAGCATAGAACCCTGGAACCTCGAGGTTACAGCATAGAACGCTGAAGTCAGAACATAGAACCCTAGAACCTTGTGGTTAGAGCGTTGAAGCCTGAGGTGAGAGCATCCAACACCAGAAACCCGGAGCTTTAAATGGTTGCCAAAATTGATGAAATTCAAGGCCGGAGACGAGGCGCTCTGAATTTCAAAGAGTCCGCTGCGGAGAAGCGGCAGGGCCCTCTACCCCAGTCTTTAAAAGTGCGTCTGGCAGGCTGAGCCTTCGCTTACGGCCATACCACCCTGAACACGCCCGATCTCGTCTGATCTCGGAAGCTAAGCAGGGTCGGGCCTGGTCAGTACTTGGATGGGAGACCGCCTGGGAATACCAGGTGCTGTAAGCTTTTCTTTTTTTGGGGGGGAGGGGGGGCTGATGTATTTTCGGGACATCCGTATTTCTTCACTCGCTGACGGGCTGTTCCGGAGCCCTGAGGTCAGAGCATAGAACCCTGGAACCCCGAGGTTACAGCATAGAACGCTGAAGTCAGAACATAGAACCCTAGAACCTTGTGGTTAGAGCCTTGAAGCCTGAGGTGAGAGCATCCAACACCAGAAACCCGGAGCTTTAAATGGTTGCCAAAATTGATGAAATTCAAGGCCGGAGACGAGGCGCTCTGAATTTCAAAGAGTCCCCTGCGGAGAAGCGGCAGGGCCCTCTACCCCAGTCTTTAAAAGTGCGTCTGGCAGGCTGAGCCTTCGCTTACGGCCATACCACCCTGAACACGCCCGATCTCGTCTGATCTCGGAAGCTAAGCAGGGTCGGGCCTGGTCAGTACTTGGATGGGAGACCGCCTGGGAATACCAGGTGCTGTAAGCTTTTCTTTTTTTGGGGGGGAGGGGGGGCTGATGTATTTTCGGGACATCCGTATTTCTTCACTCGCTGACGGGCTGTTCCGGAGCCCTGAGGTCAGAGCATAGAACCCTGGAACCCCGAGGTTACAGCATAGAACGCTGAAGTCAGAACATAGAACCCTAGAACCTTGTGGTTAGAGCCTTGAAGCCTGAGGTGAGAGCATCCAACACCAGAAACCCGGAGCTTTAAATGGTTGCCAAAATTGATGAAATTCAAGGCCGGAGACGAGGCGCTCTGAATTTCAAAGAGTCCCCTGCGGAGAAGCGGCAGGGCCCTCTACCCCAGTCTTTAAAAGTGCGTCTGGCAGGCTGAGCCTTCGCTTACGGCCATACCACCCTGAACACGCCCGATCTCGTCTGATCTCGGAAGCTAAGCAGGGTCGGGCCTGGTCAGTACTTGGATGGGAGACCGCCTGGGAATACCAGGTGCTGTAAGCTTTTCTTTTTTGGGGGGGGAGGGGGGGCTGATGTATTTTCGGGACATCCGTATTTCTTCACTCGCTGACGGGCTGTTCCGGAGCCCTGAGGTCAGAGCATAGAACCCTGGAACCCCGAGGTTACAGCATAGAACGCTGAAGTCAGAGCATAGAACCCTAGAACCTTGTGGTTAGAGCATAGAAGCCTGAGGTGAGAGCGTCCAACCCCGAGCTTTAAATGGTTGCCAAAATTGATGAAATTCAAGGCCGGAGACGAGGCGCTCTGAATTTCAAAGAGTCCCCTGCGGAGAAGCGGCAGGGCCCTCTACCCCAGTCTTTAAAAGTGCGTCTGGCAGGCTGAGCCTTCGCTTACGGCCATACCACCCTGAACACGCCCGATCTCGTCTGATCTCGGAAGCTAAGCAGGGTCGGGCCTGGTCAGTACTTGGATGGGAGACCGCCTGGGAATACCAGGTGCTGTAAGCTTTTCTTTTTTGGGGGGAGAGGGGGGGCTGATGTATTTTCGGGACATCCGTATTTCTTCACTCGCTGACGGGCTGTTCCGGAGCCCTGAGGTCAGAGCATAGAACCCTGGAACCCCGAGGTTACAGCATAGAACGCTGAAGTCAGAACATAGAACCCTAGAACCTTGTGGTTAGAGCCTTGAAGCCTGAGGTGAGAGCATCCAACACCAGAAACCCGGAGCTTTAAATGGTTGCCAAAATTGATGAAATTCAAGGCCGGAGACGAGGCGCTCTGAATTTCAAAGAGTCCCCTGCGGAGAAGCGGCAGGGCCCTCTACCCCAGTCTTTAAAAGTGCGTCTGGCAGGCTGAGCCTTCGCTTACGGCCATACCACCCTGAACACGCCCGATCTCGTCTGATCTCGGAAGCTAAGCAGGGTCGGGCCTGGTCAGTACTTGGATGGGAGACCGCCTGGGAATACCAGGTGCTGTAAGCTTTTCTTTTTTTGGGGGGGAGGGGGGGCTGATGTATTTTCGGGACATCCGTATTTCTTCACTCGCTGACGGGCTGTTCCGGAGCCCTGAGGTCAGAGCATAGACCCTGGAACCCCGAGGTTACAGCATAGAACGCTGAAGTCAGAACATAGAACCCTAGAACCTTGTGGTTAGAGCCTTGAAGCCTGAGGTGAGAGCATCCAACACCAGAAACCCGGAGCGTCCAACCCCGAGCTTTAAATGGTTGCCAAAATTGATGAAATTCAAGGCAGGAGACGAGGCGCTCTGAATTTCAAAGAGTCCCCTGCGGAGAAGCGGCAGGGCCCTCTACCCCAGTCTTTAAAAGTGCGTCTGGCAGGCTGAGCCTTCGCTTACGGCCATACCACCCTGAACACGCCCGATCTCGTCTGATCTCGGAAGCTAAGCAGGGTCGGGCCTGGTCAGTACTTGGATGGGAGACCGCCTGGGAATACCAGGTGCTGTAAGCTTTTCTTCTTTTTTTTACTCTCCTCCTAAAAGTGCAGGGGTTGTGAACAGTGTGTGCTCATTGAAAATGGTTCACCATATATGTTCTTTACAGAAAATTGGCCAAAGCCAATAAGGAGTCAGAGTTTTTGGAAAGATATAAGTCCTACCATTTGTCTTTGGATTGAAAAAAGAAAGAAAAGCGCCCCCACACACCTGCCCAGCACACAAGGTTCATTTGAATGTCTTAATGACTGCTTCCGGGACCTTTTGGGGGGCTGATGTATTTTCGGGATGTCCGTATTTCTTCACTCGCTGACGGGCTGTTCCGGAGCCCTGAAGTCAGAGCATAGAACCCTGGAACCTCGAGGTTACAGCATAGAACGCTGAAGTCAGAACATAGAACCCTAGAACCTTGTGGTTAGAGCGTTGAAGCCTGAGGTGAGAGCATCCAACACCAGAAACCCGGAGCTTTAAATGGTTGCCAAAATTGATGAAATTCAAGGCCGGAGACGAGGCGCTCTGAATTTCAAAGAGTCCGCTGCGGAGAAGCGGCAGGGCCCTCTACCCCAGTCTTTAAAAGTGCGTCTGGCAGGCTGAGCCTTCGCTTACGGCCATACCACCCTGAACACGCCCGATCTCGTCTGATCTCGGAAGCTAAGCAGGGTCGGGCCTGGTCAGTACTTGGATGGGAGACCGCCTGGTAATACCAGGTGCTGTAAGCTTTTCTTTTTTTGGGGGGGAGGGGGGGCTGATGTATTTTCGGGACATCCGTATTTCTTCACTCGCTGACGGGCTGTTCCGGAGCCCTGAGGTCAGAGCATAGAACCCTGGAACCCCGAGGTTACAGCATAGAACGCTGAAGTCAGAACATAGAACCCTAGAACCTTGTGGTTAGAGCCTTGAAGCCTGAGGTGAGAGCATCCAACACCAGAAACCCGGAGCTTTAAATGGTTGCCAAAATTGATGAAATTCAAGGCCGGAGACGAGGCGCTCTGAATTTCAAAGAGTCCCCTGCGGAGAAGCGGCAGGGCCCTCTACCCCAGTCTTTAAAAGTGCGTCTGGCAGGCTGAGCCTTCGCTTACGGCCATACCACCCTGAACACGCCCGATCTCGTCTGATCTCGGAAGCTAAGCAGGGTCGGGCCTGGTCAGTACTTGGATGGGAGACCGCCTGGGAATACCAGGTGCTGTAAGCTTTTCTTTTTTTGGGGGGGAGGGGGGGCTGATGTATTTTCGGGACATCCGTATTTCTTCACTCGCTGACGGGCTGTTCCGGAGCCCTGAGGTCAGAGCATAGAACCCTGGAACCCCGAGGTTACAGCATAGAACGCTGAAGTCAGAACATAGAACCCTAGAACCTTGTGGTTAGAGCCTTGAAGCCTGAGGTGAGAGCATCCAACACCAGAAACCCGGAGCTTTAAATGGTTGCCAAAATTGATGAAATTCAAGGCCGGAGACGAGGCGCTCTGAATTTCAAAGAGTCCCCTGCGGAGAAGCGGCAGGGCCCTCTACCCCAGTCTTTAAAAGTGCGTCTGGCAGGCTGAGCCTTCGCTTACGGCCATACCACCCTGAACACGCCCGATCTCGTCTGATCTCGGAAGCTAAGCAGGGTCGGGCCTGGTCAGTACTTGGATGGGAGACCGCCTGGGAATACCAGGTGCTGTAAGCTTTTCTTCTTTTTTTTACTCTCCTCCTAAAAGTGCAGGGGTTGTGAACAGTGTGTGCTCATTGAAAATGGTTCACCATATATGTTCTTTACAGAAAATTGGCCAAAGCCAATAAGGAGTCAGAGTTTTTGGAAAGATATAAGTCCTACCATTTGTCTTTGGATTGAAAAAAGAAAGAAAAGCGCCCCCACACACCTGCCCAGCACACAAGGTTCATTTGAATGTCTTAATGACTGCTTCCGGGACCTTTTGGGGGGCTGATGTATTTTCGGGACGTCCGTATTTCTTCACTCGCTGACGGGCTGTTCCGGAGCCCTGAAGTCAGAGCATAGAATCCTGGAACCTCGAGGTTACAGCATAGAACGCTGAAGTCAGAACATAGAACCCTAGAACCTTGTGGTTAGAGCGTTGAAGCCTGAGGTGAGAGCATCCAACACCAGAAACCCGGAGCTTTAAATGGTTGCCAAAATTGATGAAATTCAAGGCCGGAGACGAGGCGCTCTGAATTTCAAAGAGTCCCCTGCGGAGAAGCGGCAGGGCCCTCTACCCCAGTCTTTAAAAGTGCGTCTGGCAGGCTGAGCCTTCGCTTACGGCCATACCACCCTGAACAGGCCCGATCTCGTCTGATCTCGGAAGCTAAGCACGGTCGGGCCTGGTCAGTACTTGGACTGGAGACCGCCTGGGAATACCAGGTGCTGTAAGCTTTTCTTTTTTTGGGGGGGAGGGGGGGCTGATGTATTTTCGGGACATCCGTATTTCTTCACTCGCTGACGGGCTGTTCCGGAGCCCTGAGGTCAGAGCATAGAACCCTGGAACCCAGAGGTTACAGCATAGAACGCTGAAGTCAGAGCATAGAACCCTAGAACCTTGTGGTTAGAGCATAGAAGCCTGAGGTGAGAGCGTCCAACCCCGAGCTTTAAATGGGTTGCCAAAATTGATGAAATTCAAGGCCGGAGACGAGGCGCTCTGAATTTCAAAGAGTCCGCTGCGGAGAAGCGGCAGGGCCCTCTACCCCAGTCTTTAAAAGTGCGTCTGGCAGGCTGAGCCTTCGCTTACGGCCATACCACCCTGAACCAGCCCGATCTCGTCTGATCTCGGAAGCTAAGCAGGGTCGGGCCTGGTCAGTACTTGGATGGGAGACCGCCTGGGAATACCAGGTGCTGTAAGCTTTTCTTTTTTTGGGGGGGAGGGGGGGCTGATGTATTTTCGGGACATCCGTATTTCTTCACTCGCTGACGGGCTGTTCCGGAGCCCTGAGGTCAGAGCATAGACCCTGGAACCCCGAGGTTACAGCATAGAACGCTGAAGTCAGAACATAGAACCCTAGAACCTTGTGGTTAGAGCCTTGAAGCCTGAGGTGAGAGCATCCAACACCAGAAACCCGGAGCTTTAAATGGTTGCCAAAATTGATGAAATTCAAGGCCGGAGACGAGGCGCTCTGAATTTCAAAGAGTCCCCTGCGGAGAAGCGGCAGGGCCCTCTACCCCAGTCTTTAAAAGTGCGTCTGGCAGGCTGAGCCTTCGCTTACGGCCATACCACCCTGAACACGCCCGATCTCGTCTGATCTCGGAAGCTAAGCAGGGTCGGGCCTGGTCAGTACTTGGATGGGAGACCGCCTGGGAATACCAGGTGCTGTAAGCTTTTCTTTTTTGGGGGGAGAGGGGGGGCTGATGTATTTTCGGGACATCCGTATTTCTTCACTCGCTGACGGGCTGTTCCGGAGCCCTGAGGTCAGAGCATAGAACCCTGGAACCCCGAGGTTACAGCATAGAACGCTGAAGTCAGAACATAGAACCCTAGAACCTTGTGGTTAGAGCCTTGAAGCCTGAGGTGAGAGCATCCAACACCAGAAACCCGGAGCTTTAAATGGTTGCCAAAATTGATGAAATTCAAGGCCGGAGACGAGGCGCTCTGAATTTCAAAGAGTCCCCTGCGGAGAAGCGGCAGGGCCCTCTACCCCAGTCTTTAAAAGTGCGTCTGGCAGGCTGAGCCTTCGCTTACGGCCATACCACCCTGAACACGCCCGATCTCGTCTGATCTCGGAAGCTAAGCAGGGTCGGGCCTGGTCAGTACTTGGATGGGAGACCGCCTGGGAATACCAGGTGCTGTAAGCTTTTCTTTTTTTGGGGGGGAGGGGGGGCTGATGTATTTTCGGGACATCCGTATTTCTTCACTCGCTGACGGGCTGTTCCGGAGCCCTGAGGTCAGAGCATAGACCCTGGAACCCCGAGGTTACAGCATAGAACGCTGAAGTCAGAACATAGAACCCTAGAACCTTGTGGTTAGAGCCTTGAAGCCTGAGGTGAGAGCATCCAACACCAGAAACCCGGAGCTTTAAATGGTTGCCAAAATTGATGAAATTCAAGGCCGGAGACGAGGCGCTCTGAATTTCAAAGAGTCCCCTGCGGAGAAGCGGCAGGGCCCTCTACCCCAGTCTTTAAAAGTGCGTCTGGCAGGCTGAGCCTTCGCTTACGGCCATACCACCCTGAACACGCCCGATCTCGTCTGATCTCGGAAGCTAAGCAGGGTCGGGCCTGGTCAGTACTTGGATGGGAGACCGCCTGGGAATACCAGGTGCTGTAAGCTTTTCTTTTTTGGGGGGAGAGGGGGGGCTGATGTATTTTCGGGACATCCGTATTTCTTCACTCGCTGACGGGCTGTTCCGGAGCCCTGAGGTCAGAGCATAGAACCCTGGAACCCCGAGGTTACAGCATAGAACGCTGAAGTCAGAACATAGAACCCTAGAACCTTGTGGTTAGAGCCTTGAAGCCTGAGGTGAGAGCATCCAACACCAGAAACCCGGAGCTTTAAATGGTTGCCAAAATTGATGAAATTCAAGGCCGGAGACGAGGCGCTCTGAATTTCAAAGAGTCCCCTGCGGAGAAGCGGCAGGGCCCTCTACCCCAGTCTTTAAAAGTGCGTCTGGCAGGCTGAGCCTTCGCTTACGGCCATACCACCCTGAACACGCCCGATCTCGTCTGATCTCGGAAGCTAAGCAGGGTCGGGCCTGGTCAGTACTTGGATGGGAGACCGCCTGGGAATACCAGGTGCTGTAAGCTTTTCTTTTTTGGGGGGGGAGGGGGGGCTGATGTATTTTCGGGACATCCGTATTTCTTCACTCGCTGACGGGCTGTTCCGGAGCCCTGAGGTCAGAGCATAGAACCCTGGAACCCCGAGGTTACAGCATAGAACGCTGAAGTCAGAGCATAGAACCCTAGAACCTTGTGGTTAGAGCATAGAAGCCTGAGGTGAGAGCGTCCAACCCCGAGCTTTAAATGGTTGCCAAAATTGATGAAATTCAAGGCCGGAGACGAGGCGCTCTGAATTTCAAAGAGTCCCCTGCGGAAAAGCGGCAGGGCCCTCTACCCCAGTCTTTAAAAGTGCGTCTGGCAGGCTGAGCCTTCGCTTACGGCCATACCACCCTGAACACGCCCGATCTCGTCTGATCTCGGAAGCTAAGCAGGGTCGGGCCTGGTCAGTACTTGGATGGGAGACCGCCTGGGAATACCAGGTGCTGTAAGCTTTTCTTTTTTGGGGGGGGAGGGGGGGCTGATGTATTTTCGGGACATCCGTATTTCTTCACTCGCTGACGGGCTGTTCCGGAGCCCTGAGGTCAGAGCATAGAACCCTGGAACCCCGAGGTTACAGCATAGAACGCTGAAGTCAGAGCATAGAACCCTAGAACCTTGTGGTTAGAGCATAGAAGCCTGAGGTGAGAGCGTCCAACCCCGAGCTTTAAATGGTTGCCAAAATTGATGAAATTCAAGGCAGGAGACGAGGCGCTCTGAATTTCAAAGAGTCCCCTGCGGAGAAGCGGCAGGGCCCTCTACCCCAGTCTTTAAAAGTGCGTCTGGCAGGCTGAGCCTTCGCTTACGGCCATACCACCCTGAACACGCCCGATCTCGTCTGATCTCGGAAGCTAAGCAGGGTCGGGCCTGGTCAGTACTTGGATGGGAGACCGCCTGGGAATACCAGGTGCTGTAAGCTTTTCTTCTTTTTTTTACTCTCCTCCTAAAAGTGCAGGGGTTGTGAACAGTGTGTGCTCATTGAAAATGGTTCACCATATATGTTCTTTACAGAAAATTGGCCAAAGCCAATAAGGAGTCAGAGTTTTTGGAAAGATATAAGTCCTACCATTTGTCTTTGGATTGAAAAAAGAAAGAAAAGCGCCCCCACACACCTGCCCAGCACACAAGGTTCATTTGAATGTCTTAATGACTGCTTCCGGGACCTTTTGGGGGGCTGATGTATTTTCGGGATGTCCGTATTTCTTCACTCGCTGACGGGCTGTTCCGGAGCCCTGAAGTCAGAGCATAGAACCCTGGAACCTCGAGGTTACAGCATAGAACGCTGAAGTCAGAACATAGAACCCTAGAACCTTGTGGTTAGAGCCTTGAAGCCTGAGGTGAGAGCATCCAACACCAGAAACCCGGAGCTTTAAATGGTTGCCAAAATTGATGAAATTCAAGGCCGGAGACGAGGCGCTCTGAATTTCAAAGAGTCCGCTGCGGAGAAGCGGCAGGGCCCTCTACCCCAGTCTTTAAAAGTGCGTCTGGCAGGCTGAGCCTTCGCTTACGGCCATACCACCCTGAACACGCCCGATCTCGTCTGATCTCGGAAGCTAAGCAGGGTCGGGCCTGGTCAGTACTTGGATGGGAGACCGCCTGGGAATACCAGGTGCTGTAAGCTTTTCTTTTTTTGGGGGGGAGGGGGGGCTGATGTATTTTCGGGACATCCGTATTTCTTCACTCGCTGACGGGCTGTTCCGGAGCCCTGAGGTCAGAGCATAGAACCCTGGAACCCCGAGGTTACAGCATAGAACGCTGAAGTCAGAACATAGAACCCTAGAACCTTGTGGTTAGAGCCTTGAAGCCTGAGGTGAGAGCATCCAACACCAGAAACCCGGAGCTTTAAATGGTTGCCAAAATTGATGAAATTCAAGGCCGGAGACGAGGCGCTCTGAATTTCAAAGAGTCCCCTGCGGAGAAGCGGCAGGGCCCTCTACCCCAGTCTTTAAAAGTGCGTCTGGCAGGCTGAGCCTTCGCTTACGGCCATACCACCCTGAACACGCCCGATCTCGTCTGATCTCGGAAGCTAAGCAGGGTCGGGCCTGGTCAGTACTTGGATGGGAGACCGCCTGGGAATACCAGGTGCTGTAAGCTTTTCTTTTTTTGGGGGGGAGGGGGGGCTGATGTATTTTCGGGACATCCGTATTTCTTCACTCGCTGACGGGCTGTTCCGGAGCCCTGAGGTCAGAGCATAGAACCCTGGAACCCCGAGGTTACAGCATAGAACGCTGAAGTCAGAGCATAGAACCCTAGAACCTTGTGGTTAGAGCATAGAAGCCTGAGGTGAGAGCGTCCAACCCCGAGCTTTAAATGGTTGCCAAAATTGATGAAATTCAAGGCCGGAGACGAGGCGCTCTGAATTTCAAAGAGTCCCCTGCGGAGAAGCGGCAGGGCCCTCTACCCCAGTCTTTAAAAGTGCGTCTGGCAGGCTGAGCCTTCGCTTACGGCCATACCACCCTGAACACGCCCGATCTCGTCTGATCTCGGAAGCTAAGCAGGGTCGGGCCTGGTCAGTACTTGGATGGGAGACCGCCTGGGAATACCAGGTGCTGTAAGCTTTTCTTTTTTGGGGGGAGAGGGGGGGCTGATGTATTTTCGGGACATCCGTATTTCTTCACTCGCTGACGGGCTGTTCCGGAGCCCTGAGGTCAGAGCATAGAACCCTGGAACCCCGAGGTTACAGCATAGAACGCTGAAGTCAGAACATAGAACCCTAGAACCTTGTGGTTAGAGCCTTGAAGCCTGAGGTGAGAGCATCCAACACCAGAAACCCGGAGCTTTAAATGGTTGCCAAAATTGATGAAATTCAAGGCCGGAGACGAGGCGCTCTGAATTTCAAAGAGTCCCCTGCGGAAAAGCGGCAGGGCCCTCTACCCCAGTCTTTAAAAGTGCGTCTGGCAGGCTGAGCCTTCGTTTACGGCCATACCACCCTGAACACGCCCGATCTCGTCTGATCTCGGAAGCTAAGCAGGGTCGGGCCTGGTCAGTACTTGGATGGGAGACCGCCTGGGAATACCAGGTGCTGTAAGCTTTTCTTTTTTGGGGGGGGAGGGGGGGCTGATGTATTTTCGGGACATCCGTATTTCTTCACTCGCTGACGGGCTGTTCCGGAGCCCTGAGGTCAGAGCATAGAACCCTGGAACCCCGAGGTTACAGCATAGAACGCTGAAGTCAGAGCATAGAACCCTAGAACCTTGTGGTTAGAGCATAGAAGCCTGAGGTGAGAGCGTCCAACCCCGAGCTTTAAATGGTTGCCAAAATTGATGAAATTCAAGGCAGGAGACGAGGCGCTCTGAATTTCAAAGAGTCCCCTGCGGAGAAGCGGCAGGGCCCTCTACCCCAGTCTTTAAAAGTGCGTCTGGCAGGCTGAGCCTTCGCTTACGGCCATACCACCCTGAACACGCCCGATCTCGTCTGATCTCGGAAGCTAAGCAGGGTCGGGCCTGGTCAGTACTTGGATGGGAGACCGCCTGGGAATACCAGGTGCTGTAAGCTTTTCTTCTTTTTTTTACTCTCCTCCTAAAAGTGCAGGGGTTGTGAACAGTGTGTGCTCATTGAAAATGGTTCACCATATATGTTCTTTACAGAAAATTGGCCAAAGCCAATAAGGAGTCAGAGTTTTTGGAAAGATATAAGTCCTACCATTTGTCTTTGGATTGAAAAAAGAAAGAAAAGCGCCCCCACACACCTGCCCAGCACACAAGGTTCATTTGAATGTCTTAATGACTGCTTCCGGGACCTTTTGGGGGGCTGATGTATTTTCGGGATGTCCGTATTTCTTCACTCGCTGACGGGCTGTTCCGGAGCCCTGAAGTCAGAGCATAGAACCCTGGAACCTCGAGGTTACAGCATAGAACGCTGAAGTCAGAACATAGAACCCTAGAACCTTGTGGTTAGAGCCTTGAAGCCTGAGGTGAGAGCATCCAACACCAGAAACCCGGAGCTTTAAATGGTTGCCAAAATTGATGAAATTCAAGGCCGGAGACGAGGCGCTCTGAATTTCAAAGAGTCCGCTGCGGAGAAGCGGCAGGGCCCTCTACCCCAGTCTTTAAAAGTGCGTCTGGCAGGCTGAGCCTTCGCTTACGGCCATACCACCCTGAACACGCCCGATCTCGTCTGATCTCGGAAGCTAAGCAGGGTCGGGCCTGGTCAGTACTTGGATGGGAGACCGCCTGGGAATACCAGGTGCTGTAAGCTTTTCTTTTTTTGGGGGGGAGGGTGGGCTGATGTATTTTCGGGACATCCGTATTTCTTCACTCGCTGACGGGCTGTTCCGGAGCCCTGAGGTCAGAGCATAGAACCCTGGAACCCCGAGGTTACAGCATAGAACGCTGAAGTCAGAACATAGAACCCTAGAACCTTGTGGTTAGAGCCTTGAAGCCTGAGGTGAGAGCATCCAACACCAGAAACCCGGAGCTTTAAATGGTTGCCAAAATTGATGAAATTCAAGGCCGGAGACGAGGCGCTCTGAATTTCAAAGAGTCCCCTGCGGAGAAGCGGCAGGGCCCTCTACCCCAGTCTTTAAAAGTGCGTCTGGCAGGCTGAGCCTTCGCTTACGGCCATACCACCCTGAACACGCCCGATCTCGTCTGATCTCGGAAGCTAAGCAGGGTCGGGCCTGGTCAGTACTTGGATGGGAGACCGCCTGGGAATACCAGGTGCTGTAAGCTTTTCTTCTTTTTTTTACTCTCCTCCTAAAAGTGCAGGGGTTGTGAACAGTGTGTGCTCATTGAAAATGGTTCACCATATATGTTCTTTACAGAAAATTGGCCAAAGCCAATAAGGAGTCAGAGTTTTTGGAAAGATATAAGTCCTACCATTTGTCTTTGGATTGAAAAAAGAAAGAAAAGCGCCCCCACACACCTGCCCAGCACACAAGGTTCATTTGAATGTCTTAATGACTGCTTCCGGGACCTTTTGGGGGGCTGATGTATTTTCGGGACGTCCGTATTTCTTCACTCGCTGACGGGCTGTTCCGGAGCCCTGAAGTCAGAGCATAGAATCCTGGAACCTCGAGGTTACAGCATAGAACGCTGAAGTCAGAACATAGAACCCTAGAACCTTGTGGTTAGAGCGTTGAAGCCTGAGGTGAGAGCATCCAACACCAGAAACCCGGAGCTTTAAATGGTTGCCAAAATTGATGAAATTCAAGGCCGGAGACGAGGCGCTCTGAATTTCAAAGAGTCCCCTGCGGAGAAGCGGCAGGGCCCTCTACCCCAGTCTTTAAAAGTGCGTCTGGCAGGCTGAGCCTTCGCTTACGGCCATACCACCCTGAACAGGCCCGATCTCGTCTGATCTCGGAAGCTAAGCACGGTCGGGCCTGGTCAGTACTTGGACTGGAGACCGCCTGGGAATACCAGGTGCTGTAAGCTTTTCTTTTTTTGGGGGGGAGGGGGGGCTGATGTATTTTCGGGACATCCGTATTTCTTCACTCGCTGACGGGCTGTTCCGGAGCCCTGAGGTCAGAGCATAGAACCCTGGAACCCAGAGGTTACAGCATAGAACGCTGAAGTCAGAGCATAGAACCCTAGAACCTTGTGGTTAGAGCATAGAAGCCTGAGGTGAGAGCGTCCAACCCCGAGCTTTAAATGGGTTGCCAAAATTGATGAAATTCAAGGCCGGAGACGAGGCGCTCTGAATTTCAAAGAGTCCGCTGCGGAGAAGCGGCAGGGCCCTCTACCCCAGTCTTTAAAAGTGCGTCTGGCAGGCTGAGCCTTCGCTTACGGCCATACCACCCTGAACCAGCCCGATCTCGTCTGATCTCGGAAGCTAAGCAGGGTCGGGCCTGGTCAGTACTTGGATGGGAGACCGCCTGGGAATACCAGGTGCTGTAAGCTTTTCTTTTTTTGGAGGGGAGGCTGATGTATTTTCGGGACATCCGTATTTCTTCACTCGCTGACGGGCTGTTCCGGAGCCCTGAGGTCAGAGCATAGAACCCTGGAACCCCGAGGTTACAGCATAGAACGCTGAAGTCAGAGCATAGAACCCTAGAACCTTGTGGTTAGAGCATAGAAGCCTGAGGTGAGAGCGTCCAACCCCGAGCTTTAAATGGTTGCCAAAATTGATGAAATTCAAGGCCGGAGACGAGGCGCTCTGAATTTCAAAGAGTCCCCTGCGGAGAAGCGGCAGGGCCCTCTACCCCAGTCTTTAAAAGTGCGTCTGGCAGGCTGAGCCTTCGCTTACGGCCATACCACCCTGAACAGGCCCGATCTCGTCTGATCTCGGAAGCTAAGCAGGGTCGGGCCTGGTCAGTACTTGGACTGGAGACCGCCTGGGAATACCAGGTGCTGTAAGCTTTTCTTTTTTTGGGGGGGAGGGGGGGCTGATGTATTTTCGGGACATCCGTATTTCTTCACTCGCTGACGGGCTGTTCCGGAGCCCTGAGGTCAGAGCATAGAACCCTGGAACCCCGAGGTTACAGCATAGAACGCTGAAGTCAGAACATAGAACCCTAGAACCTTGTGGTTAGAGCCTTGAAGCCTGAGGTGAGAGCATCCAACACCAGAAACCCGGAGCTTTAAATGGTTGCCAAAATTGATGAAATTCAAGGCCGGAGACGAGGCGCTCTGAATTTCAAAGAGTCCCCTGCGGAGAAGCGGCAGGGCCCTCTACCCCAGTCTTTAAAAGTGCGTCTGGCAGGCTGAGCCTTCGCTTACGGCCATACCACCCTGAACACGCCCGATCTCGTCTGATCTCGGAAGCTAAGCAGGGTCGGGCCTGGTCAGTACTTGGATGGGAGACCGCCTGGGAATACCAGGTGCTGTAAGCTTTTCTTTTTTGGGGGGGGAGGGGGGGCTGATGTATTTTCGGGACATCCGTATTTCTTCACTCGCTGACGGGCTGTTCCGGAGCCCTGAGGTCAGAGCATAGACCCTGGAACCCCGAGGTTACAGCATAGAACGCTGAAGTCAGAACATAGAACCCTAGAACCTTGTGGTTAGAGCCTTGAAGCCTGAGGTGAGAGCATCCAACACCAGAAACCCGGAGCTTTAAATGGTTGCCAAAATTGATGAAATTCAAGGCCGGAGACGAGGCGCTCTGAATTTCAAAGAGTCCCCTGCGGAGAAGCGGCAGGGCCCTCTACCCCAGTCTTTAAAAGTGCGTCTGGCAGGCTGAGCCTTCGCTTACGGCCATACCACCCTGAACACGCCCGATCTCGTCTGATCTCGGAAGCTAAGCAGGGTCGGGCCTGGTCAGTACTTGGATGGGAGACCGCCTGGGAATACCAGGTGCTGTAAGCTTTTCTTTTTTGGGGGGGGAGGGGGGGCTGATGTATTTTCGGGACATCCGTATTTCTTCACTCGCTGACGGGCTGTTCCGGAGCCCTGAGGTCAGAGCATAGACCCTGGA
Source organism: Clinocottus analis (assembly GCF_023055335.1). NCBI lineage: Eukaryota > Metazoa > Chordata > Actinopteri > Perciformes > Cottidae > Clinocottus > Clinocottus analis. The sequence continues at coordinate 473,686 of NW_027176031.1, read as the reverse complement.
ACCCCGAGGTTACAGCATAGAACGCTGAAGTCAGAACATAGAACCCTAGAACCTTGTGGTTAGAGCCTTGAAGCCTGAGGTGAGAGCATCCAACACCAGAAACCCGGAGCTTTAAATGGTTGCCAAAATTGATGAAATTCAAGGCCGGAGACGAGGCGCTCTGAATTTCAAAGAGTCCCCTGCGGAGAAGCGGCAGGGCCCTCTACCCCAGTCTTTAAAAGTGCGTCTGGCAGGCTGAGCCTTCGCTTACGGCCATACCACCCTGAACACGCCCGATCTCGTCTGATCTCGGAAGCTAAGCAGGGTCGGGCCTGGTCAGTACTTGGATGGGAGACCGCCTGGGAATACCAGGTGCTGTAAGCTTTTCTTTTTTGGGGGGAGAGGTGGGGCTGATGTATTTTCGGGACATCCGTATTTCTTCACTCGCTGACGGGCTGTTCCGGAGCCCTGAGGTCAGAGCATAGAACCCTGGAACCCCGAGGTTACAGCATAGAACGCTGAAGTCAGAACATAGAACCCTAGAACCTTGTGGTTAGAGCCTTGAAGCCTGAGGTGAGAGCATCCAACACCAGAAACCCGGAGCTTTAAATGGTTGCCAAAATTGATGAAATTCAAGGCCGGAGACGAGGCGCTCTGAATTTCAAAGAGTCCCCTGCGGAGAAGCGGCAGGGCCCTCTACCCCAGTCTTTAAAAGTGCGTCTGGCAGGCTGAGCCTTCGCTTACGGCCATACCACCCTGAACAGGCCCGATCTCGTCTGATCTCGGAAGCTAAGCAGGGTCGGGCCTGGTCAGTACTTGGACTGGAGACCGCCTGGGAATACCAGATGCTGTAAGCTTTTCTTTTTTTGGGGGGGAGGGGGGGCTGATGTATTTTCGGGACGTCCGTATTTCTTCACTCGCTGACGGGCTGTTCCGGAGCCCTGAAGTCAGAGCATAGAATCCTGGAACCTCGAGGTTACAGCATAGAACGCTGAAGTCAGAACATAGAACCCTAGAACCTTGTGGTTAGAGCGTTGAAGCCTGAGGTGAGAGCATCCAACACCAGAAACCCGGAGCTTTAAATGGTTGCCAAAATTGATGAAATTCAAGGCCGGAGACGAGGCGCTCTGAATTTCAAAGAGTCCCCTGCGGAGAAGCGGCAGGGCCCTCTACCCCAGTCTTTAAAAGTGCGTCTGGCAGGCTGAGTCTTCGCTTACGGCCATACCACCCTGAACACGCCCGATCTCGTCTGATCTCGGAAGCTAAGCAGGGTCGGGCCTGGTCAGTACTTGGATGGGAGACCGCCTGGGAATACCAGGTGCTGTTAGCTTTTCTTTTTTGGGGGGGGAGGGGGGGCTGATGTATTTTCGGGACATCCGTATTTCTTCACTCGCTGACGGGCTGTTCCGGAGCCCTGAGGTCAGAGCATAGACCCTGGAACCCCGAGGTTACAGCATAGAACGCTGAAGTCAGAACATAGAACCCTAGAACCTTGTGGTTAGAGCCTTGAAGCCTGAGGTGAGAGCATCCAACACCAGAAACCCGGAGCTTTAAATGGTTGCCAAAATTGATGAAATTCAAGGCCGGAGACGAGGCGCTCTGAATTTCAAAGAGTCCCCTGCGGAGAAGCGGCAGGGCCCTCTACCCCAGTCTTTAAAAGTGCGTCTGGCAGGCTGAGCCTTCGCTTACGGCCATACCACCCTGAACACGCCCGATCTCGTCTGATCTCGGAAGCTAAGCAGGGTCGGGCCTGGTCAGTACTTGGATGGGAGACCGCCTGGGAATACCAGGTGCTGTAAGCTTTTCTTTTTTGGGGGGAGAGGGGGGGCTGATGTATTTTCGGGACATCCGTATTTCTTCACTCGCTGACGGGCTGTTCCGGAGCCCTGAGGTCAGAGCATAGAACCCTGGAACCCCGAGGTTACAGCATAGAACGCTGAAGTCAGAACATAGAACCCTAGAACCTTGTGGTTAGAGCCTTGAAGCCTGAGGTGAGAGCATCCAACACCAGAAACCCGGAGCTTTAAATGGTTGCCAAAATTGATGAAATTCAAGGCCGGAGACGAGGCGCTCTGAATTTCAAAGAGTCCCCTGCGGAGAAGCGGCAGGGCCCTCTACCCCAGTCTTTAAAAGTGCGTCTGGCAGGCTGAGCCTTCGCTTACGGCCATACCACCCTGAACAGGCCCGATCTCGTCTGATCTCGGAAGCTAAGCAGGGTCGGGCCTGGTCAGTACTTGGACTGGAGACCGCCTGGGAATACCAGATGCTGTAAGCTTTTCTTTTTTTGGGGGGGAGGGGGGGCTGATGTATTTTCGGGACGTCCGTATTTCTTCACTCGCTGACGGGCTGTTCCGGAGCCCTGAAGTCAGAGCATAGAATCCTGGAACCTCGAGGTTACAGCATAGAACGCTGAAGTCAGAACATAGAACCCTAGAACCTTGTGGTTAGAGCGTTGAAGCCTGAGGTGAGAGCATCCAACACCAGAAACCCGGAGCTTTAAATGGTTGCCAAAATTGATGAAATTCAAGGCCGGAGACGAGGCGCTCTGAATTTCAAAGAGTCCCCTGCGGAGAAGCGGCAGGGCCCTCTACCCCAGTCTTTAAAAGTGCGTCTGGCAGGCTGAGTCTTCGCTTACGGCCATACCACCCTGAACACGCCCGATCTCGTCTGATCTCGGAAGCTAAGCAGGGTCGGGCCTGGTCAGTACTTGGATGGGAGACCGCCTGGGAATACCAGGTGCTGTTAGCTTTTCTTTTTTGGGGGGGGAGGGGGGGCTGATGTATTTTCGGGACATCCGTATTTCTTCACTCGCTGACGGGCTGTTCCGGAGCCCTGAGGTCAGAGCATAGACCCTGGAACCCCGAGGTTACAGCATAGAACGCTGAAGTCAGAACATAGAACCCTAGAACCTTGTGGTTAGAGCCTTGAAGCCTGAGGTGAGAGCATCCAACACCAGAAACCCGGAGCTTTAAATGGTTGCCAAAATTGATGAAATTCAAGGCCGGAGACGAGGCGCTCTGAATTTCAAAGAGTCCCCTGCGGAGAAGCGGCAGGGCCCTCTACCCCAGTCTTTAAAAGTGCGTCTGGCAGGCTGAGCCTTCGCTTACGGCCATACCACCCTGAACACGCCCGATCTCGTCTGATCTCGGAAGCTAAGCAGGGTCGGGCCTGGTCAGTACTTGGATGGGAGACCGCCTGGGAATACCAGGTGCTGTTAGCTTTTCTTTTTTGGGGGGGGAGGGGGGGCTGATGTATTTTCGGGACATCCGTATTTCTTCACTCGCTGACGGGCTGTTCCGGAGCCCTGAGGTCAGAGCATAGACCCTGGAACCCCGAGGTTACAGCATAGAACGCTGAAGTCAGAACATAGAACCCTAGAACCTTGTGGTTAGAGCCTTGAAGCCTGAGGTGAGAGCATCCAACACCAGAAACCCGGAGCTTTAAATGGTTGCCAAAATTGATGAAATTCAAGGCCGGAGACGAGGCGCTCTGAATTTCAAAGAGTCCCCTGCGGAGAAGCGGCAGGGCCCTCTACCCCAGTCTTTAAAAGTGCGTCTGGCAGGCTGAGCCTTCGCTTACGGCCATACCACCCTGAACACGCCCGATCTCGTCTGATCTCGGAAGCTAAGCAGGGTCGGGCCTGGTCAGTACTTGGATGGGAGACCGCCTGGGAATACCAGGTGCTGTAAGCTTTTCTTCTTTTTTTTACTCTCCTCCTAAAAGTGCAGGGGTTGTGAACAGTGTGTGCTCATTGAAAATGGTTCACCATATATGTTCTTTACAGAAAATTGGCCAAAGCCAATAAGGAGTCAGAGTTTTTGGAAAGATATAAGTCCTACCATTTGTCTTTGGATTGAAAAAAGAAAGAAAAGCGCCCCCACACACCTGCCCAGCACACAAGGTTCATTTGAATGTCTTAATGACTGCTTCCGGGACCTTTTGGGGGGCTGATGTATTTTCGGGACGTCCGTATTTCTTCACTCGCTGACGGGCTGTTCCGGAGCCCTGAAGTCAGAGCATAGAATCCTGGAACCTCGAGGTTACAGCATAGAACGCTGAAGTCAGAACATAGAACCCTAGAACCTTGTGGTTAGAGCCTTGAAGCCTGAGGTGAGAGCATCCAACACCAGAAACCCGGAGCTTTAAATGGTTGCCAAAATTGATGAAATTCAAGGCCGGAGACGAGGCGCTCTGAATTTCAAAGAGTCCCCTGCGGAGAAGCGGCAGGGCCCTCTACCCCAGTCTTTAAAAGTGCGTCTGGCAGGCTGAGCCTTCGCTTACGGCCATACCACCCTGAACACGCCCGATCTCGTCTGATCTCGGAAGCTAAGCAGGGTCGGGCCTGGTCAGTACTTGGATGGGAGACCGCCTGGGAATACCAGGTGCTGTAAGCTTTTCTTTTTTTGGGGGGGAGGGGGGGCTGATGTATTTTCGGGACATCCGTATTTCTTCACTCGCTGACGGGCTGTTCCGGAGCCCTGAGGTCAGAGCATAGAACCCTGGAACCCCGAGGTTACAGCATAGAACGCTGAAGTCAGAGCATAGAACCCTAGAACCTTGTGGTTAGAGCATAGAAGCCTGAGGTGAGAGCGTCCAACCCCGAGCTTTAAATGGTTGCCAAAATTGATGAAATTCAAGGCCGGAGACGAGGCGCTCTGAATTTCAAAGAGTCCCCTGCGGAGAAGCGGCAGGGCCCTCTACCCCAGTCTTTAAAAGTGCGTCTGGCAGGCTGAGCCTTCGCTTACGGCCATACCACCCTGAACACGCCCGATCTCGTCTGATCTCGGAAGCTAAGCAGGGTCGGGCCTGGTCAGTACTTGGATGGGAGACCGCCTGGGAATACCAGGTGCTGTAAGCTTTTCTTTTTTTGGGGGGGAGGGGGGGCTGATGTATTTTCGGGACATCCGTATTTCTTCACTCGCTGACGGGCTGTTCCGGAGCCCTGAGGTCAGAGCATAGACCCTGGAACCCCGAGGTTACAGCATAGAACGCTGAAGTCAGAACATAGAACCCTAGAACCTTGTGGTTAGAGCCTTGAAGCCTGAGGTGAGAGCATCCAACACCAGAAACCCGGAGCTTTAAATGGTTGCCAAAATTGATGAAATTCAAGGCCGGAGACGAGGCGCTCTGAATTTCAAAGAGTCCCCTGCGGAGAAGCGGCAGGGCCCTCTACCCCAGTCTTTAAAAGTGCGTCTGGCAGGCTGAGCCTTCGCTTACGGCCATACCACCCTGAACACGCCCGATCTCGTCTGATCTCGGAAGCTAAGCAGGGTCGGGCCTGGTCAGTACTTGGATGGGAGACCGCCTGGGAATACCAGGTGCTGTAAGCTTTTCTTTTTTGGGGGGAGAGGGGGGGCTGATGTATTTTCGGGACATCCGTATTTCTTCACTCGCTGACGGGCTGTTCCGGAGCCCTGAGGTCAGAGCATAGAACCCTGGAACCCCGAGGTTACAGCATAGAACGCTGAAGTCAGAACATAGAACCCTAGAACCTTGTGGTTAGAGCCTTGAAGCCTGAGGTGAGAGCATCCAACACCAGAAACCCGGAGCTTTAAATGGTTGCCAAAATTGATGAAATTCAAGGCCGGAGACGAGGCGCTCTGAATTTCAAAGAGTCCCCTGCGGAGAAGCGGCAGGGCCCTCTACCCCAGTCTTTAAAAGTGCGTCTGGCAGGCTGAGCCTTCGCTTACGGCCATACCACCCTGAACACGCCCGATCTCGTCTGATCTCGGAAGCTAAGCAGGGTCGGGCCTGGTCAGTACTTGGATGGGAGACCGCCTGGGAATACCAGGTGCTGTAAGCTTTTCTTCTTTTTTTTACTCTCCTCCTAAAAGTGCAGGGGTTGTGAACAGTGTGTGCTCATTGAAAATGGTTCACCATATATGTTCTTTACAGAAAATTGGCCAAAGCCAATAAGGAGTCAGAGTTTTTGGAAAGATATAAGTCCTACCATTTGTCTTTGGATTGAAAAAAGAAAGAAAAGCGCCCCCACACACCTGCCCAGCACACAAGGTTCATTTGAATGTCTTAATGACTGCTTCCGGGACCTTTTGGGGGGCTGATGTATTTTCGGGACGTCCGTATTTCTTCACTCGCTGACGGGCTGTTCCGGAGCCCTGAAGTCAGAGCATAGAATCCTGGAACCTCGAGGTTACAGCATAGAACGCTGAAGTCAGAACATAGAACCCTAGAACCTTGTGGTTAGAGCGTTGAAGCCTGAGGTGAGAGCATCCAACACCAGAAACCCGGAGCTTTAAATGGTTGCCAAAATTGATGAAATTCAAGGCCGGAGACGAGGCGCTCTGAATTTCAAAGAGTCCCCTGCGGAGAAGCGGCAGGGCCCTCTACCCCAGTCTTTAAAAGTGCGTCTGGCAGGCTGAGCCTTCGCTTACGGCCATACCACCCTGAACAGGCCCGATCTCGTCTGATCTCGGAAGCTAAGCAGGGTCGGGCCTGGTCAGTACTTGGACTGGAGACCGCCTGGGAATACCAGGTGCTGTAAGCTTTTCTTTTTTTGGGGGGGAGGGGGGGCTGATGTATTTTCGGGACGTCCGTATTTCTTCACTCGCTGACGGGCTGTTCCGGAGCCCTGAAGTCAGAGCATAGAATCCTGGAACCTCGAGGTTACAGCATAGAACGCTGAAGTCAGAGCATAGAACCCTAGAACCTTGTGGTTAGAGCATAGAAGCCTGAGGTGAGAGCGTCCAACCCCGAGCTTTAAATGGGTTGCCAAAATTGATGAAATTCAAGGCCGGAGACGAGGCGCTCTGAATTTCAAAGAGTCCGCTGCGGAGAAGCGGCAGGGCCCTCTACCCCAGTCTTTAAAAGTGCGTCTGGCAGGCTGAGCCTTCGCTTACGGCCATACCACCCTGAACAGGCCCGATCTCGTCTGATCTCGGAAGCTAAGCAGGGTCGGGCCTGGTCAGTACTTGGACTGGAGACCGCCTGGGAATACCAGGTGCTGTAAGCTTTTCTTTTTTTGGGGGGGAGGGGGGGCTGATGTATTTTCGGGACGTCCGTATTTCTTCACTCGCTGACGGGCTGTTCCGGAGCCCTGAAGTCAGAGCATAGAATCCTGGAACCTCGAGGTTACAGCATAGAACGCTGAAGTCAGAGCATAGAACCCTAGAACCTTGTGGTTAGAGCATAGAAGCCTGAGGTGAGAGCGTCCAACCCCGAGCTTTAAATGGGTTGCCAAAATTGATGAAATTCAAGGCCGGAGACGAGGCGCTCTGAATTTCAAAGAGTCCGCTGCGGAGAAGCGGCAGGGCCCTCTACCCCAGTCTTTAAAAGTGCGTCTGGCAGGCTGAGCCTTCGCTTACGGCCATACCACCCTGAACCAGCCCGATCTCGTCTGATCTCGGAAGCTAAGCAGGGTCGGGCCTGGTCAGTACTTGGATGGGAGACCGCCTGGGAATACCAGGTGCTGTAAGCTTTTCTTTTTTTGGGGGGGAGGGGAGGCTGATGTATTTTCGGGACATCCGTATTTCTTCACTCGCTGACGGGCTGTTCCGGAGCCCTGAGGTCAGAGCATAGAACCCTGGAACCCCGAGGTTACAGCATAGAACGCTGAAGTCAGAGCATAGAACCCTAGAACCTTGTGGTTAGAGCATAGAAGCCTGAGGTGAGAGCGTCCAACCCCGAGCTTTAAATGGTTGCCAAAATTGATGAAATTCAAGGCCGGAGACGAGGCGCTCTGAATTTCAAAGAGTCCCCTGCGGAGAAGCGGCAGGGCCCTCTACCCCAGTCTTTAAAAGTGCGTCTGGCAGGCTGAGCCTTCGCTTACGGCCATACCACCCTGAACAGGCCCGATCTCGTCTGATCTCGGAAGCTAAGCAGGGTCGGGCCTGGTCAGTACTTGGACTGGAGACCGCCTGGGAATACCAGGTGCTGTAAGCTTTTCTTTTTTTGGGGGGGAGGGGGGGCTGATGTATTTTCGGGACATCCGTATTTCTTCACTCGCTGACGGGCTGTTCCGGAGCCCTGAGGTCAGAGCATAGAACCCTGGAACCCCGAGGTTACAGCATAGAACGCTGAAGTCAGAACATAGAACCCTAGAACCTTGTGGTTAGAGCCTTGAAGCCTGAGGTGAGAGCATCCAACACCAGAAACCCGGAGCTTTAAATGGTTGCCAAAATTGATGAAATTCAAGGCCGGAGACGAGGCGCTCTGAATTTCAAAGAGTCCCCTGCGGAGAAGCGGCAGGGCCCTCTACCCCAGTCTTTAAAAGTGCGTCTGGCAGGCTGAGCCTTCGCTTACGGCCATACCACCCTGAACAGGCCCGATCTCGTCTGATCTCGGAAGCTAAGCAGGGTCGGGCCTGGTCAGTACTTGGACTGGAGACCGCCTGGGAATACCAGGTGCTGTAAGCTTTTCTTTTTTTGGGGGGGAGGGGGGGCTGATGTATTTTCGGGACATCCGTATTTCTTCACTCGCTGACGGGCTGTTCCGGAGCCCTGAGGTCAGAGCATAGAACCCTGGAACCCCGAGGTTACAGCATAGAACGCTGAAGTCAGAACATAGAACCCTAGAACCTTGTGTTTAGAGCCTTGAAGCCTGAGGTGAGAGCATCCAACACCAGAAACCCGGAGCTTTAAATGGTTGCCAAAATTGATGAAATTCAAGGCCGGAGACGAGGCGCTCTGAATTTCAAAGAGTCCCCTGCGGAGAAGCGGCAGGGCCCTCTACCCCAGTCTTTAAAAGTGCGTCTGGCAGGCTGAGCCTTCGCTTACGGCCATACCACCCTGAACACGCCCGATCTCGTCTGATCTCGGAAGCTAAGCAGGGTCGGGCCTGGTCAGTACTTGGATGGGAGACCGCCTGGGAATACCAGGTGCTGTAAGCTTTTCTTTTTTGGGGGGGGAGGGGGGGCTGATGTATTTTCGGGACATCCGTATTTCTTCACTCGCTGACGGGCTGTTCCGGAGCCCTGAGGTCAGAGCATAGACCCTGGAACCCCGAGGTTACAGCATAGAACGCTGAAGTCAGAACATAGAACCCTAGAACCTTGTGGTTAGAGCCTTGAAGCCTGAGGTGAGAGCATCCAACACCAGAAACCCGGAGCTTTAAATGGTTGCCAAAATTGATGAAATTCAAGGCCGGAGACGAGGCGCTCTGAATTTCAAAGAGTCCCCTGCGGAGAAGCGGCAGGGCCCTCTACCCCAGTCTTTAAAAGTGCGTCTGGCAGGCTGAGCCTTCGCTTACGGCCATACCACCCTGAACACGCCCGATCTCGTCTGATCTCGGAAGCTAAGCAGGGTCGGGCCTGGTCAGTACTTGGATGGGAGACCGCCTGGGAATACCAGGTGCTGTAAGCTTTTCTTTTTTGGGGGGAGAGGGGGGGCTGATGTATTTTCGGGACATCCGTATTTCTTCACTCGCTGACGGGCTGTTCCGGAGCCCTGAGGTCAGAGCATAGAACCCTGGAACCCCGAGGTTACAGCATAGAACGCTGAAGTCAGAACATAGAACCCTAGAACCTTGTGGTTAGAGCCTTGAAGCCTGAGGTGAGAGCATCCAACACCAGAAACCCGGAGCTTTAAATGGTTGCCAAAATTGATGAAATTCAAGGCCGGAGACGAGGCGCTCTGAATTTCAAAGAGTCCCCTGCGGAGAAGCGGCAGGGCCCTCTACCCCAGTCTTTAAAAGTGCGTCTGGCAGGCTGAGCCTTCGCTTACGGCCATACCACCCTGAACACGCCCGATCTCGTCTGATCTCGGAAGCTAAGCAGGGTCGGGCCTGGTCAGTACTTGGATGGGAGACCGCCTGGGAATACCAGGTGCTGTAAGCTTTTCTTTTTTTGGGGGGGAGGGGGGGCTGATGTATTTTCGGGACATCCGTATTTCTTCACTCGCTGACGGGCTGTTCCGGAGCCCTGAGGTCAGAGCATAGACCCTGGAACCCAGAGGTTACAGCATAGAACGCTGAAGTCAGAGCATAGAACCCTAGAACCTTGTGGTTAGAGCATAGAAGCCTGAGGTGAGAGCGTCCAACCCCGAGCTTTAAATGGTTGCCAAAATTGATGAAATTCAAGGCCGGAGACGAGGCGCTCTGAATTTCAAAGAGTCCCCTGCGGAGAAGCGGCAGGGCCCTCTACCCCAGTCTTTAAAAGTGCGTCTGGCAGGCTGAGCCTTCGCTTACGGCCATACCACCCTGAACACGCCCGATCTCGTCTGATCTCGGAAGCTAAGCAGGGTCGGGCCTGGTCAGTACTTGGATGGGAGACCGCCTGGGAATACCAGGTGCTGTAAGCTTTTCTTTTTTGGGAGGGGGGGCTGATGTATTTTCGGGACATCCGTATTTCTTCACTCGCTGACGGGCTGTTCCGGAGCCCTGAGGTCAGAGCATAGACCCTGGAACCCCGAGGTTACAGCATAGAACGCTGAAGTCAGAACATAGAACCCTAGAACCTTGTGGTTAGAGCCTTGAAGCCTGAGGTGAGAGCATCCAACACCAGAAACCCGGAGCTTTAAATGGTTGCCAAAATTGATGAAATTCAAGGCCGGAGACGAGGCGCTCTGAATTTCAAAGAGTCCCCTGCGGAGAAGCGGCAGGGCCCTCTACCCCAGTCTTTAAAAGTGCGTCTGGCAGGCTGAGCCTTCGCTTACGGCCATACCACCCTGAACACGCCCGATCTCGTCTGATCTCGGAAGCTAAGCAGGGTCGGGCCTGGTCAGTACTTGGATGGGAGACCGCCTGGGAATACCAGGTGCTGTAAGCTTTTCTTCTTTTTTTTACTCTCCTCCTAAAAGTGCAGGGGTTGTGAACAGTGTGTGCTCATTGAAAATGGTTCACCATATATGTTCTTTACAGAAAATTGGCCAAAGCCAATAAGGAGTCAGAGTTTTTGGAAAGATATAAGTCCTACCATTTGTCTTTGGATTGAAAAAAGAAAGAAAAGCGCCCCCACACACCTGCCCAGCACACAAGGTTCATTTGAATGTCTTAATGACTGCTTCCGGGACCTTTTGGGGGGCTGATGTATTTTCGGGACGTCCGTATTTCTTCACTCGCTGACGGGCTGTTCCGGAGCCCTGAAGTCAGAGCATAGAATCCTGGAACCTCGAGGTTACAGCATAGAACGCTGAAGTCAGAACATAGAACCCTAGAACCTTGTGGTTAGAGCGTTGAAGCCTGAGGTGAGAGCATCCAACACCAGAAACCCGGAGCTTTAAATGGTTGCCAAAATTGATGAAATTCAAGGCCGGAGACGAGGCGCTCTGAATTTCAAAGAGTCCCCTGCGGAGAAGCGGCAGGGCCCTCTACCCCAGTCTTTAAAAGTGCGTCTGGCAGGCTGAGCCTTCGCTTACGGCCATACCACCCTGAACAGGCCCGATCTCGTCTGATCTCGGAAGCTAAGCAGGGTCGGGCCTGGTCAGTACTTGGACTGGAGACCGCCTGGGAATACCAGGTGCTGTAAGCTTTTCTTTTTTTGGGGGGGAGGGGGGGCTGATGTATTTTCGGGACGTCCGTATTTCTTCACTCGCTGACGGGCTGTTCCGGAGCCCTGAAGTCAGAGCATAGAATCCTGGAACCTCGAGGTTACAGCATAGAACGCTGAAGTCAGAGCATAGAACCCTAGAACCTTGTGGTTAGAGCATAGAAGCCTGAGGTGAGAGCGTCCAACCCCGAGCTTTAAATGGGTTGCCAAAATTGATGAAATTCAAGGCCGGAGACGAGGCGCTCTGAATTTCAAAGAGTCCGCTGCGGAGAAGCGGCAGGGCCCTCTACCCCAGTCTTTAAAAGTGCGTCTGGCAGGCTGAGCCTTCGCTTACGGCCATACCACCCTGAACCAGCCCGATCTCGTCTGATCTCGGAAGCTAAGCAGGGTCGGGCCTGGTCAGTACTTGGATGGGAGACCGCCTGGGAATACCAGGTGCTGTAAGCTTTTCTTTTTTTGGGGGGGAGGGGAGGCTGATGTATTTTCGGGACATCCGTATTTCTTCACTCGCTGACGGGCTGTTCCGGAGCCCTGAGGTCAGAGCATAGAACCCTGGAACCCCGAGGTTACAGCATAGAACGCTGAAGTCAGAGCATAGAACCCTAGAACCTTGTGGTTAGAGCATAGAAGCCTGAGGTGAGAGCGTCCAACCCCGAGCTTTAAATGGTTGCCAAAATTGATGAAATTCAAGGCCGGAGACGAGGCGCTCTGAATTTCAAAGAGTCCCCTGCGGAGAAGCGGCAGGGCCCTCTACCCCAGTCTTTAAAAGTGCGTCTGGCAGGCTGAGCCTTCGCTTACGGCCATACCACCCTGAACACGCCCGATCTCGTCTGATCTCGGAAGCTAAGCAGGGTCGGGCCTGGTCAGTACTTGGATGGGAGACCGCCTGGGAATACCAGGTGCTGTAAGCTTTTCTTTTTTGGGGGGGGAGGGGGGGCTGATGTATTTTCGGGACATCCGTATTTCTTCACTCGCTGACGGGCTGTTCCGGAGCCCTGAGGTCAGAGCATAGACCCTGGAACCCCGAGGTTACAGCATAGAACGCTGAAGTCAGAACATAGAACCCTAGAACCTTGTGGTTAGAGCCTTGAAGCCTGAGGTGAGAGCATCCAACACCAGAAACCCGGAGCTTTAAATGGTTGCCAAAATTGATGAAATTCAAGGCCGGAGACGAGGCGCTCTGAATTTCAAAGAGTCCCCTGCGGAGAAGCGGCAGGGCCCTCTACCCCAGTCTTTAAAAGTGCGTCTGGCAGGCTGAGCCTTCGCTTACGGCCATACCACCCTGAACACGCCCGATCTCGTCTGATCTCGGAAGCTAAGCAGGGTCGGGCCTGGTCAGTACTTGGATGGGAGACCGCCTGGGAATACCAGGTGCTGTAAGCTTTTCTTTTTTGGGGGGGGAGGGGGGGCTGATGTATTTTCGGGACATCCGTATTTCTTCACTCGCTGACGGGCTGTTCCGGAGCCCTGAGGTCAGAGCATAGACCCTGGAACCCCGAGGTTACAGCATAGAACGCTGAAGTCAGAACATAGAACCCTAGAACCTTGTGGTTAGAGCCTTGAAGCCTGAGGTGAGAGCATCCAACACCAGAAACCCGGAGCTTTAAATGGTTGCCAAAATTGATGAAATTCAAGGCCGGAGACGAGGCGCTCTGAATTTCAAAGAGTCCCCTGCGGAGAAGCGGCAGGGCCCTCTACCCCAGTCTTTAAAAGTGCGTCTGGCAGGCTGAGCCTTCGCTTACGGCCATACCACCCTGAACACGCCCGATCTCGTCTGATCTCGGAAGCTAAGCAGGGTCGGGCCTGGTCAGTACTTGGATGGGAGACCGCCTGGGAATACCAGGTGCTGTAAGCTTTTCTTTTTTGGGGGGAGAGGGGGGGCTGATGTATTTTCGGGACATCCGTATTTCTTCACTCGCTGACGGGCTGTTCCGGAGCCCTGAGGTCAGAGCATAGAACCCTGGAACCCCGAGGTTACAGCATAGAACGCTGAAGTCAGAACATAGAACCCTAGAACCTTGTGGTTAGAGCCTTGAAGCCTGAGGTGAGAGCATCCAACACCAGAAACCCGGAGCTTTAAATGGTTGCCAAAATTGATGAAATTCAAGGCCGGAGACGAGGCGCTCTGAATTTCAAAGAGTCCCCTGCGGAGAAGCGGCAGGGCCCTCTACCCCAGTCTTTAAAAGTGCGTCTGGCAGGCTGAGCCTTCGCTTACGGCCATACCACCCTGAACACGCCCGATCTCGTCTGATCTCGGAAGCTAAGCAGGGTCGGGCCTGGTCAGTACTTGGATGGGAGACCGCCTGGGAATACCAGGTGCTGTAAGCTTTTCTTTTTTGGGGGGGGAGGGGGGGCTGATGTATTTTCGGGACATCCGTATTTCTTCACTCGCTGACGGGCTGTTCCGGAGCCCTGAGGTCAGAGCATAGACCCTGGAACCCCGAGGTTACAGCATAGAACGCTGAAGTCAGAACATAGAACCCTAGAACCTTGTGGTTAGAGCCTTGAAGCCTGAGGTGAGAGCATCCAACACCAGAAACCCGGAGCTTTAAATGGTTGCCAAAATTGATGAAATTCAAGGCCGGAGACGAGGCGCTCTGAATTTCAAAGAGTCCCCTGCGGAGAAGCGGCAGGGCCCTCTACCCCAGTCTTTAAAAGTGCGTCTGGCAGGCTGAGCCTTCGCTTACGGCCATACCACCCTGAACACGCCCGATCTCGTCTGATCTCGGAAGCTAAGCAGGGTCGGGCCTGGTCAGTACTTGGATGGGAGACCGCCTGGGAATACCAGGTGCTGTAAGCTTTTCTTCTTTTTTTTACTCTCCTCCTAAAAGTGCAGGGGTTGTGAACAGTGTGTGCTCATTGAAAATGGTTCACCATATATGTTCTTTACAGAAAATTGGCCAAAGCCAATAAGGAGTCAGAGTTTTTGGAAAGATATAAGTCCTACCATTTGTCTTTGGATTGAAAAAAGAAAGAAAAGCGCCCCCACACACCTGCCCAGCACACAAGGTTCATTTGAATGTCTTAATGACTGCTTCCGGGACCTTTTGGGGGGCTGATGTATTTTCGGGACGTCCGTATTTCTTCACTCGCTGACGGGCTGTTCCGGAGCCCTGAAGTCAGAGCATAGAATCCTGGAACCTCGAGGTTACAGCATAGAACGCTGAAGTCAGAACATAGAACCCTAGAACCTTGTGGTTAGAGCGTTGAAGCCTGAGGTGAGAGCATCCAACACCAGAAACCCGGAGCTTTAAATGGTTGCCAAAATTGATGAAATTCAAGGCCGGAGACGAGGCGCTCTGAATTTCAAAGAGTCCCCTGCGGAGAAGCGGCAGGGCCCTCTACCCCAGTCTTTAAAAGTGCGTCTGGCAGGCTGAGCCTTCGCTTACGGCCATACCACCCTGAACAGGCCCGATCTCGTCTGATCTCGGAAGCTAAGCAGGGTCGGGCCTGGTCAGTACTTGGACTGGAGACCGCCTGGGAATACCAGGTGCTGTAAGCTTTTCTTTTTTTGGGGGGGAGGGGGGGCTGATGTATTTTCGGGACGTCCGTATTTCTTCACTCGCTGACGGGCTGTTCCGGAGCCCTGAAGTCAGAGCATAGAATCCTGGAACCTCGAGGTTACAGCATAGAACGCTGAAGTCAGAGCATAGAACCCTAGAACCTTGTGGTTAGAGCATAGAAGCCTGAGGTGAGAGCGTCCAACCCCGAGCTTTAAATGGGTTGCCAAAATTGATGAAATTCAAGGCCGGAGACGAGGCGCTCTGAATTTCAAAGAGTCCGCTGCGGAGAAGCGGCAGGGCCCTCTACCCCAGTCTTTAAAAGTGCGTCTGGCAGGCTGAGCCTTCGCTTACGGCCATACCACCCTGAACAGGCCCGATCTCGTCTGATCTCGGAAGCTAAGCAGGGTCGGGCCTGGTCAGTACTTGGACTGGAGACCGCCTGGGAATACCAGGTGCTGTAAGCTTTTCTTTTTTTGGGGGGGAGGGGGGGCTGATGTATTTTCGGGACGTCCGTATTTCTTCACTCGCTGACGGGCTGTTCCGGAGCCCTGAAGTCAGAGCATAGAATCCTGGAACCTCGAGGTTACAGCATAGAACGCTGAAGTCAGAGCATAGAACCCTAGAACCTTGTGGTTAGAGCATAGAAGCCTGAGGTGAGAGCGTCCAACCCCGAGCTTTAAATGGGTTGCCAAAATTGATGAAATTCAAGGCCGGAGACGAGGCGCTCTGAATTTCAAAGAGTCCGCTGCGGAGAAGCGGCAGGGCCCTCTACCCCAGTCTTTAAAAGTGCGTCTGGCAGGCTGAGCCTTCGCTTACGGCCATACCACCCTGAACCAGCCCGATCTCGTCTGATCTCGGAAGCTAAGCAGGGTCGGGCCTGGTCAGTACTTGGATGGGAGACCGCCTGGGAATACCAGGTGCTGTAAGCTTTTCTTTTTTTGGGGGGGAGGGGAGGCTGATGTATTTTCGGGACATCCGTATTTCTTCACTCGCTGACGGGCTGTTCCGGAGCCCTGAGGTCAGAGCATAGAACCCTGGAACCCCGAGGTTACAGCATAGAACGCTGAAGTCAGAGCATAGAACCCTAGAACCTTGTGGTTAGAGCATAGAAGCCTGAGGTGAGAGCGTCCAACCCCGAGCTTTAAATGGTTGCCAAAATTGATGAAATTCAAGGCCGGAGACGAGGCGCTCTGAATTTCAAAGAGTCCCCTGCGGAGAAGCGGCAGGGCCCTCTACCCCAGTCTTTAAAAGTGCGTCTGGCAGGCTGAGCCTTCGCTTACGGCCATACCACCCTGAACAGGCCCGATCTCGTCTGATCTCGGAAGCTAAGCAGGGTCGGGCCTGGTCAGTACTTGGACTGGAGACCGCCTGGGAATACCAGGTGCTGTAAGCTTTTCTTTTTTTGGGGGGGAGGGGGGGCTGATGTATTTTCGGGACATCCGTATTTCTTCACTCGCTGACGGGCTGTTCCGGAGCCCTGAGGTCAGAGCATAGAACCCTGGAACCCCGAGGTTACAGCATAGAACGCTGAAGTCAGAACATAGAACCCTAGAACCTTGTGGTTAGAGCCTTGAAGCCTGAGGTGAGAGCATCCAACACCAGAAACCCGGAGCTTTAAATGGTTGCCAAAATTGATGAAATTCAAGGCCGGAGACGAGGCGCTCTGAATTTCAAAGAGTCCCCTGCGGAGAAGCGGCAGGGCCCTCTACCCCAGTCTTTAAAAGTGCGTCTGGCAGGCTGAGCCTTCGCTTACGGCCATACCACCCTGAACACGCCCGATCTCGTCTGATCTCGGAAGCTAAGCAGGGTCGGGCCTGGTCAGTACTTGGATGGGAGACCGCCTGGGAATACCAGGTGCTGTAAGCTTTTCTTTTTTGGGGGGGGAGGGGGGGCTGATGTATTTTCGGGACATCCGTATTTCTTCACTCGCTGACGGGCTGTTCCGGAGCCCTGAGGTCAGAGCATAGACCCTGGAACCCCGAGGTTACAGCATAGAACGCTGAAGTCAGAACATAGAACCCTAGAACCTTGTGGTTAGAGCCTTGAAGCCTGAGGTGAGAGCATCCAACACCAGAAACCCGGAGCTTTAAATGGTTGCCAAAATTGATGAAATTCAAGGCCGGAGACGAGGCGCTCTGAATTTCAAAGAGTCCCCTGCGGAGAAGCGGCAGGGCCCTCTACCCCAGTCTTTAAAAGTGCGTCTGGCAGGCTGAGCCTTCGCTTACGGCCATACCACCCTGAACACGCCCGATCTCGTCTGATCTCGGAAGCTAAGCAGGGTCGGGCCTGGTCAGTACTTGGATGGGAGACCGCCTGGGAATACCAGGTGCTGTAAGCTTTTCTTTTTTGGGGGGAGAGGGGGGGCTGATGTATTTTCGGGACATCCGTATTTCTTCACTCGCTGACGGGCTGTTCCGGAGCCCTGAGGTCAGAGCATAGAACCCTGGAACCCCGAGGTTACAGCATAGAACGCTGAAGTCAGAACATAGAACCCTAGAACCTTGTGGTTAGAGCCTTGAAGCCTGAGGTGAGAGCATCCAACACCAGAAACCCGGAGCTTTAAATGGTTGCCAAAATTGATGAAATTCAAGGCCGGAGACGAGGCGCTCTGAATTTCAAAGAGTCCCCTGCGGAGAAGCGGCAGGGCCCTCTACCCCAGTCTTTAAAAGTGCGTCTGGCAGGCTGAGCCTTCGCTTACGGCCATACCACCCTGAACACGCCCGATCTCGTCTGATCTCGGAAGCTAAGCAGGGTCGGGCCTGGTCAGTACTTGGATGGGAGACCGCCTGGGAATACCAGGTGCTGTAAGCTTTTCTTTTTTTGGGGGGGAGGGGGGGCTGATGTATTTTCGGGACATCCGTATTTCTTCACTCGCTGACGGGCTGTTCCGGAGCCCTGAGGTCAGAGCATAGACCCTGGAACCCAGAGGTTACAGCATAGAACGCTGAAGTCAGAGCATAGAACCCTAGAACCTTGTGGTTAGAGCATAGAAGCCTGAGGTGAGAGCGTCCAACCCCGAGCTTTAAATGGTTGCCAAAATTGATGAAATTCAAGGCCGGAGACGAGGCGCTCTGAATTTCAAAGAGTCCCCTGCGGAGAAGCGGCAGGGCCCTCTACCCCAGTCTTTAAAAGTGCGTCTGGCAGGCTGAGCCTTCGCTTACGGCCATACCACCCTGAACACGCCCGATCTCGTCTGATCTCGGAAGCTAAGCAGGGTCGGGCCTGGTCAGTACTTGGATGGGAGACCGCCTGGGAATACCAGGTGCTGTAAGCTTTTCTTTTTTGGGAGGGGGGGCTGATGTATTTTCGGGACATCCGTATTTCTTCACTCGCTGACGGGCTGTTCCGGAGCCCTGAGGTCAGAGCATAGACCCTGGAACCCCGAGGTTACAGCATAGAACGCTGAAGTCAGAACATAGAACCCTAGAACCTTGTGGTTAGAGCCTTGAAGCCTGAGGTGAGAGCATCCAACACCAGAAACCCGGAGCTTTAAATGGTTGCCAAAATTGATGAAATTCAAGGCCGGAGACGAGGCGCTCTGAATTTCAAAGAGTCCCCTGCGGAGAAGCGGCAGGGCCCTCTACCCCAGTCTTTAAAAGTGCGTCTGGCAGGCTGAGCCTTCGCTTACGGCCATACCACCCTGAACACGCCCGATCTCGTCTGATCTCGGAAGCTAAGCAGGGTCGGGCCTGGTCAGTACTTGGATGGGAGACCGCCTGGGAATACCAGGTGCTGTAAGCTTTTCTTCTTTTTTTTACTCTCCTCCTAAAAGTGCAGGGGTTGTGAACAGTGTGTGCTCATTGAAAATGGTTCACCATATATGTTCTTTACAGAAAATTGGCCAAAGCCAATAAGGAGTCAGAGTTTTTGGAAAGATATAAGTCCTACCATTTGTCTTTGGATTGAAAAAAGAAAGAAAAGCGCCCCCACACACCTGCCCAGCACACAAGGTTCATTTGAATGTCTTAATGACTGCTTCCGGGACCTTTTGGGGGGCTGATGTATTTTCGGGACGTCCGTATTTCTTCACTCGCTGACGGGCTGTTCCGGAGCCCTGAAGTCAGAGCATAGAATCCTGGAACCTCGAGGTTACAGCATAGAACGCTGAAGTCAGAACATAGAACCCTAGAACCTTGTGGTTAGAGCGTTGAAGCCTGAGGTGAGAGCATCCAACACCAGAAACCCGGAGCTTTAAATGGTTGCCAAAATTGATGAAATTCAAGGCCGGAGACGAGGCGCTCTGAATTTCAAAGAGTCCCCTGCGGAGAAGCGGCAGGGCCCTCTACCCCAGTCTTTAAAAGTGCGTCTGGCAGGCTGAGCCTTCGCTTACGGCCATACCACCCTGAACAGGCCCGATCTCGTCTGATCTCGGAAGCTAAGCAGGGTCGGGCCTGGTCAGTACTTGGACTGGAGACCGCCTGGGAATACCAGGTGCTGTAAGCTTTTCTTTTTTTGGGGGGGAGGGGGGGCTGATGTATTTTCGGGACGTCCGTATTTCTTCACTCGCTGACGGGCTGTTCCGGAGCCCTGAAGTCAGAGCATAGAATCCTGGAACCTCGAGGTTACAGCATAGAACGCTGAAGTCAGAGCATAGAACCCTAGAACCTTGTGGTTAGAGCATAGAAGCCTGAGGTGAGAGCGTCCAACCCCGAGCTTTAAATGGGTTGCCAAAATTGATGAAATTCAAGGCCGGAGACGAGGCGCTCTGAATTTCAAAGAGTCCGCTGCGGAGAAGCGGCAGGGCCCTCTACCCCAGTCTTTAAAAGTGCGTCTGGCAGGCTGAGCCTTCGCTTACGGCCATACCACCCTGAACCAGCCCGATCTCGTCTGATCTCGGAAGCTAAGCAGGGTCGGGCCTGGTCAGTACTTGGATGGGAGACCGCCTGGGAATACCAGGTGCTGTAAGCTTTTCTTTTTTTGGGGGGGAGGGGAGGCTGATGTATTTTCGGGACATCCGTATTTCTTCACTCGCTGACGGGCTGTTCCGGAGCCCTGAGGTCAGAGCATAGAACCCTGGAACCCCGAGGTTACAGCATAGAACGCTGAAGTCAGAGCATAGAACCCTAGAACCTTGTGGTTAGAGCATAGAAGCCTGAGGTGAGAGCGTCCAACCCCGAGCTTTAAATGGTTGCCAAAATTGATGAAATTCAAGGCCGGAGACGAGGCGCTCTGAATTTCAAAGAGTCCCCTGCGGAGAAGCGGCAGGGCCCTCTACCCCAGTCTTTAAAAGTGCGTCTGGCAGGCTGAGCCTTCGCTTACGGCCATACCACCCTGAACACGCCCGATCTCGTCTGATCTCGGAAGCTAAGCAGGGTCGGGCCTGGTCAGTACTTGGATGGGAGACCGCCTGGGAATACCAGGTGCTGTAAGCTTTTCTTTTTTGGGGGGGGAGGGGGGGCTGATGTATTTTCGGGACATCCGTATTTCTTCACTCGCTGACGGGCTGTTCCGGAGCCCTGAGGTCAGAGCATAGACCCTGGAACCCCGAGGTTACAGCATAGAACGCTGAAGTCAGAACATAGAACCCTAGAACCTTGTGGTTAGAGCCTTGAAGCCTGAGGTGAGAGCATCCAACACCAGAAACCCGGAGCTTTAAATGGTTGCCAAAATTGATGAAATTCAAGGCCGGAGACGAGGCGCTCTGAATTTCAAAGAGTCCCCTGCGGAGAAGCGGCAGGGCCCTCTACCCCAGTCTTTAAAAGTGCGTCTGGCAGGCTGAGCCTTCGCTTACGGCCATACCACCCTGAACACGCCCGATCTCGTCTGATCTCGGAAGCTAAGCAGGGTCGGGCCTGGTCAGTACTTGGATGGGAGACCGCCTGGGAATACCAGGTGCTGTAAGCTTTTCTTTTTTGGGGGGAGAGGGGGGGCTGATGTATTTTCGGGACATCCGTATTTCTTCACTCGCTGACGGGCTGTTCCGGAGCCCTGAGGTCAGAGCATAGAACCCTGGAACCCCGAGGTTACAGCATAGAACGCTGAAGTCAGAACATAGAACCCTAGAACCTTGTGGTTAGAGCCTTGAAGCCTGAGGTGAGAGCATCCAACACCAGAAACCCGGAGCTTTAAATGGTTGCCAAAATTGATGAAATTCAAGGCCGGAGACGAGGCGCTCTGAATTTCAAAGAGTCCCCTGCGGAGAAGCGGCAGGGCCCTCTACCCCAGTCTTTAAAAGTGCGTCTGGCAGGCTGAGCCTTCGCTTACGGCCATACCACCCTGAACAGGCCCGATCTCGTCTGATCTCGGAAGCTAAGCAGGGTCGGGCCTGGTCAGTACTTGGACTGGAGACCGCCTGGGAATACCAGATGCTGTAAGCTTTTCTTTTTTTGGGGGGGAGGGGGGGCTGATGTATTTTCGGGACGTCCGTATTTCTTCACTCGCTGACGGGCTGTTCCGGAGCCCTGAAGTCAGAGCATAGAATCCTGGAACCTCGAGGTTACAGCATAGAACGCTGAAGTCAGAACATAGAACCCTAGAACCTTGTGGTTAGAGCGTTGAAGCCTGAGGTGAGAGCATCCAACACCAGAAACCCGGAGCTTTAAATGGTTGCCAAAATTGATGAAATTCAAGGCCGGAGACGAGGCGCTCTGAATTTCAAAGAGTCCCCTGCGGAGAAGCGGCAGGGCCCTCTACCCCAGTCTTTAAAAGTGCGTCTGGCAGGCTGAGTCTTCGCTTACGGCCATACCACCCTGAACACGCCCGATCTCGTCTGATCTCGGAAGCTAAGCAGGGTCGGGCCTGGTCAGTACTTGGATGGGAGACCGCCTGGGAATACCAGGTGCTGTTAGCTTTTCTTTTTTGGGGGGGGAGGGGGGGCTGATGTATTTTCGGGACATCCGTATTTCTTCACTCGCTGACGGGCTGTTCCGGAGCCCTGAGGTCAGAGCATAGACCCTGGAACCCCGAGGTTACAGCATAGAACGCTGAAGTCAGAACATAGAACCCTAGAACCTTGTGGTTAGAGCCTTGAAGCCTGAGGTGAGAGCATCCAACACCAGAAACCCGGAGCTTTAAATGGTTGCCAAAATTGATGAAATTCAAGGCCGGAGACGAGGCGCTCTGAATTTCAAAGAGTCCCCTGCGGAGAAGCGGCAGGGCCCTCTACCCCAGTCTTTAAAAGTGCGTCTGGCAGGCTGAGCCTTCGCTTACGGCCATACCACCCTGAACACGCCCGATCTCGTCTGATCTCGGAAGCTAAGCAGGGTCGGGCCTGGTCAGTACTTGGATGGGAGACCGCCTGGGAATACCAGGTGCTGTAAGCTTTTCTTTTTTGGGGGGAGAGGGGGGGCTGATGTATTTTCGGGACATCCGTATTTCTTCACTCGCTGACGGGCTGTTCCGGAGCCCTGAGGTCAGAGCATAGAACCCTGGAACCCCGAGGTTACAGCATAGAACGCTGAAGTCAGAACATAGAACCCTAGAACCTTGTGGTTAGAGCCTTGAAGCCTGAGGTGAGAGCATCCAACACCAGAAACCCGGAGCTTTAAATGGTTGCCAAAATTGATGAAATTCAAGGCCGGAGACGAGGCGCTCTGAATTTCAAAGAGTCCCCTGCGGAGAAGCGGCAGGGCCCTCTACCCCAGTCTTTAAAAGTGCGTCTGGCAGGCTGAGCCTTCGCTTACGGCCATACCACCCTGAACAGGCCCGATCTCGTCTGATCTCGGAAGCTAAGCAGGGTCGGGCCTGGTCAGTACTTGGACTGGAGACCGCCTGGGAATACCAGATGCTGTAAGCTTTTCTTTTTTTGGGGGGGAGGGGGGGCTGATGTATTTTCGGGACGTCCGTATTTCTTCACTCGCTGACGGGCTGTTCCGGAGCCCTGAAGTCAGAGCATAGAATCCTGGAACCTCGAGGTTACAGCATAGAACGCTGAAGTCAGAACATAGAACCCTAGAACCTTGTGGTTAGAGCGTTGAAGCCTGAGGTGAGAGCATCCAACACCAGAAACCCGGAGCTTTAAATGGTTGCCAAAATTGATGAAATTCAAGGCCGGAGACGAGGCGCTCTGAATTTCAAAGAGTCCCCTGCGGAGAAGCGGCAGGGCCCTCTACCCCAGTCTTTAAAAGTGCGTCTGGCAGGCTGAGTCTTCGCTTACGGCCATACCACCCTGAACACGCCCGATCTCGTCTGATCTCGGAAGCTAAGCAGGGTCGGGCCTGGTCAGTACTTGGATGGGAGACCGCCTGGGAATACCAGGTGCTGTTAGCTTTTCTTTTTTGGGGGGGGAGGGGGGGCTGATGTATTTTCGGGACATCCGTATTTCTTCACTCGCTGACGGGCTGTTCCGGAGCCCTGAGGTCAGAGCATAGACCCTGGAACCCCGAGGTTACAGCATAGAACGCTGAAGTCAGAACATAGAACCCTAGAACCTTGTGGTTAGAGCCTTGAAGCCTGAGGTGAGAGCATCCAACACCAGAAACCCGGAGCTTTAAATGGTTGCCAAAATTGATGAAATTCAAGGCCGGAGACGAGGCGCTCTGAATTTCAAAGAGTCCCCTGCGGAGAAGCGGCAGGGCCCTCTACCCCAGTCTTTAAAAGTGCGTCTGGCAGGCTGAGCCTTCGCTTACGGCCATACCACCCTGAACACGCCCGATCTCGTCTGATCTCGGAAGCTAAGCAGGGTCGGGCCTGGTCAGTACTTGGATGGGAGACCGCCTGGGAATACCAGGTGCTGTTAGCTTTTCTTTTTTGGGGGGGGAGGGGGGGCTGATGTATTTTCGGGACATCCGTATTTCTTCACTCGCTGACGGGCTGTTCCGGAGCCCTGAGGTCAGAGCATAGACCCTGGAACCCCGAGGTTACAGCATAGAACGCTGAAGTCAGAACATAGAACCCTAGAACCTTGTGGTTAGAGCCTTGAAGCCTGAGGTGAGAGCATCCAACACCAGAAACCCGGAGCTTTAAATGGTTGCCAAAATTGATGAAATTCAAGGCCGGAGACGAGGCGCTCTGAATTTCAAAGAGTCCCCTGCGGAGAAGCGGCAGGGCCCTCTACCCCAGTCTTTAAAAGTGCGTCTGGCAGGCTGAGCCTTCGCTTACGGCCATACCACCCTGAACACGCCCGATCTCGTCTGATCTCGGAAGCTAAGCAGGGTCGGGCCTGGTCAGTACTTGGATGGGAGACCGCCTGGGAATACCAGGTGCTGTAAGCTTTTCTTCTTTTTTTTACTCTCCTCCTAAAAGTGCAGGGGTTGTGAACAGTGTGTGCTCATTGAAAATGGTTCACCATATATGTTCTTTACAGAAAATTGGCCAAAGCCAATAAGGAGTCAGAGTTTTTGGAAAGATATAAGTCCTACCATTTGTCTTTGGATTGAAAAAAGAAAGAAAAGCGCCCCCACACACCTGCCCAGCACACAAGGTTCATTTGAATGTCTTAATGACTGCTTCCGGGACCTTTTGGGGGGCTGATGTATTTTCGGGACGTCCGTATTTCTTCACTCGCTGACGGGCTGTTCCGGAGCCCTGAAGTCAGAGCATAGAATCCTGGAACCTCGAGGTTACAGCATAGAACGCTGAAGTCAGAACATAGAACCCTAGAACCTTGTGGTTAGAGCGTTGAAGCCTGAGGTGAGAGCATCCAACACCAGAAACCCGGAGCTTTAAATGGTTGCCAAAATTGATGAAATTCAAGGCCGGAGACGAGGCGCTCTGAATTTCAAAGAGTCCCCTGCGGAGAAGCGGCAGGGCCCTCTACCCCAGTCTTTAAAAGTGCGTCTGGCAGGCTGAGCCTTCGCTTACGGCCATACCACCCTGAACAGGCCCGATCTCGTCTGATCTCGGAAGCTAAGCAGGGTCGGGCCTGGTCAGTACTTGGACTGGAGACCGCCTGGGAATACCAGGTGCTGTAAGCTTTTCTTTTTTTGGGGGGGAGGGGGGGCTGATGTATTTTCGGGACGTCCGTATTTCTTCACTCGCTGACGGGCTGTTCCGGAGCCCTGAAGTCAGAGCATAGAATCCTGGAACCTCGAGGTTACAGCATAGAACGCTGAAGTCAGAGCATAGAACCCTAGAACCTTGTGGTTAGAGCATAGAAGCCTGAGGTGAGAGCGTCCAACCCCGAGCTTTAAATGGGTTGCCAAAATTGATGAAATTCAAGGCCGGAGACGAGGCGCTCTGAATTTCAAAGAGTCCGCTGCGGAGAAGCGGCAGGGCCCTCTACCCCAGTCTTTAAAAGTGCGTCTGGCAGGCTGAGCCTTCGCTTACGGCCATACCACCCTGAACCAGCCCGATCTCGTCTGATCTCGGAAGCTAAGCAGGGTCGGGCCTGGTCAGTACTTGGATGGGAGACCGCCTGGGAATACCAGGTGCTGTAAGCTTTTCTTTTTTTGGGGGGGAGGGGAGGCTGATGTATTTTCGGGACATCCGTATTTCTTCACTCGCTGACGGGCTGTTCCGGAGCCCTGAGGTCAGAGCATAGAACCCTGGAACCCCGAGGTTACAGCATAGAACGCTGAAGTCAGAGCATAGAACCCTAGAACCTTGTGGTTAGAGCATAGAAGCCTGAGGTGAGAGCGTCCAACCCCGAGCTTTAAATGGTTGCCAAAATTGATGAAATTCAAGGCCGGAGACGAGGCGCTCTGAATTTCAAAGAGTCCCCTGCGGAGAAGCGGCAGGGCCCTCTACCCCAGTCTTTAAAAGTGCGTCTGGCAGGCTGAGCCTTCGCTTACGGCCATACCACCCTGAACACGCCCGATCTCGTCTGATCTCGGAAGCTAAGCAGGGTCGGGCCTGGTCAGTACTTGGATGGGAGACCGCCTGGGAATACCAGGTGCTGTAAGCTTTTCTTTTTTGGGGGGGGAGGGGGGGCTGATGTATTTTCGGGACATCCGTATTTCTTCACTCGCTGACGGGCTGTTCCGGAGCCCTGAGGTCAGAGCATAGACCCTGGAACCCCGAGGTTACAGCATAGAACGCTGAAGTCAGAACATAGAACCCTAGAACCTTGTGGTTAGAGCCTTGAAGCCTGAGGTGAGAGCATCCAACACCAGAAACCCGGAGCTTTAAATGGTTGCCAAAATTGATGAAATTCAAGGCCGGAGACGAGGCGCTCTGAATTTCAAAGAGTCCCCTGCGGAGAAGCGGCAGGGCCCTCTACCCCAGTCTTTAAAAGTGCGTCTGGCAGGCTGAGCCTTCGCTTACGGCCATACCACCCTGAACACGCCCGATCTCGTCTGATCTCGGAAGCTAAGCAGGGTCGGGCCTGGTCAGTACTTGGATGGGAGACCGCCTGGGAATACCAGGTGCTGTAAGCTTTTCTTTTTTGGGGGGAGAGGGGGGGCTGATGTATTTTCGGGACATCCGTATTTCTTCACTCGCTGACGGGCTGTTCCGGAGCCCTGAGGTCAGAGCATAGAACCCTGGAACCCCGAGGTTACAGCATAGAACGCTGAAGTCAGAACATAGAACCCTAGAACCTTGTGGTTAGAGCCTTGAAGCCTGAGGTGAGAGCATCCAACACCAGAAACCCGGAGCTTTAAATGGTTGCCAAAATTGATGAAATTCAAGGCCGGAGACGAGGCGCTCTGAATTTCAAAGAGTCCCCTGCGGAGAAGCGGCAGGGCCCTCTACCCCAGTCTTTAAAAGTGCGTCTGGCAGGCTGAGCCTTCGCTTACGGCCATACCACCCTGAACAGGCCCGATCTCGTCTGATCTCGGAAGCTAAGCAGGGTCGGGCCTGGTCAGTACTTGGACTGGAGACCGCCTGGGAATACCAGATGCTGTAAGCTTTTCTTTTTTTGGGGGGGAGGGGGGGCTGATGTATTTTCGGGACGTCCGTATTTCTTCACTCGCTGACGGGCTGTTCCGGAGCCCTGAAGTCAGAGCATAGAATCCTGGAACCTCGAGGTTACAGCATAGAACGCTGAAGTCAGAACATAGAACCCTAGAACCTTGTGGTTAGAGCGTTGAAGCCTGAGGTGAGAGCATCCAACACCAGAAACCCGGAGCTTTAAATGGTTGCCAAAATTGATGAAATTCAAGGCCGGAGACGAGGCGCTCTGAATTTCAAAGAGTCCCCTGCGGAGAAGCGGCAGGGCCCTCTACCCCAGTCTTTAAAAGTGCGTCTGGCAGGCTGAGTCTTCGCTTACGGCCATACCACCCTGAACACGCCCGATCTCGTCTGATCTCGGAAGCTAAGCAGGGTCGGGCCTGGTCAGTACTTGGATGGGAGACCGCCTGGGAATACCAGGTGCTGTTAGCTTTTCTTTTTTGGGGGGGGAGGGGGGGCTGATGTATTTTCGGGACATCCGTATTTCTTCACTCGCTGACGGGCTGTTCCGGAGCCCTGAGGTCAGAGCATAGACCCTGGAACCCCGAGGTTACAGCATAGAACGCTGAAGTCAGAACATAGAACCCTAGAACCTTGTGGTTAGAGCCTTGAAGCCTGAGGTGAGAGCATCCAACACCAGAAACCCGGAGCTTTAAATGGTTGCCAAAATTGATGAAATTCAAGGCCGGAGACGAGGCGCTCTGAATTTCAAAGAGTCCCCTGCGGAGAAGCGGCAGGGCCCTCTACCCCAGTCTTTAAAAGTGCGTCTGGCAGGCTGAGCCTTCGCTTACGGCCATACCACCCTGAACACGCCCGATCTCGTCTGATCTCGGAAGCTAAGCAGGGTCGGGCCTGGTCAGTACTTGGATGGGAGACCGCCTGGGAATACCAGGTGCTGTAAGCTTTTCTTTTTTGGGGGGAGAGGGGGGGCTGATGTATTTTCGGGACATCCGTATTTCTTCACTCGCTGACGGGCTGTTCCGGAGCCCTGAGGTCAGAGCATAGAACCCTGGAACCCCGAGGTTACAGCATAGAACGCTGAAGTCAGAACATAGAACCCTAGAACCTTGTGGTTAGAGCCTTGAAGCCTGAGGTGAGAGCATCCAACACCAGAAACCCGGAGCTTTAAATGGTTGCCAAAATTGATGAAATTCAAGGCCGGAGACGAGGCGCTCTGAATTTCAAAGAGTCCCCTGCGGAGAAGCGGCAGGGCCCTCTACCCCAGTCTTTAAAAGTGCGTCTGGCAGGCTGAGCCTTCGCTTACGGCCATACCACCCTGAACAGGCCCGATCTCGTCTGATCTCGGAAGCTAAGCAGGGTCGGGCCTGGTCAGTACTTGGACTGGAGACCGCCTGGGAATACCAGATGCTGTAAGCTTTTCTTTTTTTGGGGGGGAGGGGGGGCTGATGTATTTTCGGGACGTCCGTATTTCTTCACTCGCTGACGGGCTGTTCCGGAGCCCTGAAGTCAGAGCATAGAATCCTGGAACCTCGAGGTTACAGCATAGAACGCTGAAGTCAGAACATAGAACCCTAGAACCTTGTGGTTAGAGCGTTGAAGCCTGAGGTGAGAGCATCCAACACCAGAAACCCGGAGCTTTAAATGGTTGCCAAAATTGATGAAATTCAAGGCCGGAGACGAGGCGCTCTGAATTTCAAAGAGTCCCCTGCGGAGAAGCGGCAGGGCCCTCTACCCCAGTCTTTAAAAGTGCGTCTGGCAGGCTGAGTCTTCGCTTACGGCCATACCACCCTGAACACGCCCGATCTCGTCTGATCTCGGAAGCTAAGCAGGGTCGGGCCTGGTCAGTACTTGGATGGGAGACCGCCTGGGAATACCAGGTGCTGTTAGCTTTTCTTTTTTGGGGGGGGAGGGGGGGCTGATGTATTTTCGGGACATCCGTATTTCTTCACTCGCTGACGGGCTGTTCCGGAGCCCTGAGGTCAGAGCATAGACCCTGGAACCCCGAGGTTACAGCATAGAACGCTGAAGTCAGAACATAGAACCCTAGAACCTTGTGGTTAGAGCCTTGAAGCCTGAGGTGAGAGCATCCAACACCAGAAACCCGGAGCTTTAAATGGTTGCCAAAATTGATGAAATTCAAGGCCGGAGACGAGGCGCTCTGAATTTCAAAGAGTCCCCTGCGGAGAAGCGGCAGGGCCCTCTACCCCAGTCTTTAAAAGTGCGTCTGGCAGGCTGAGCCTTCGCTTACGGCCATACCACCCTGAACACGCCCGATCTCGTCTGATCTCGGAAGCTAAGCAGGGTCGGGCCTGGTCAGTACTTGGATGGGAGACCGCCTGGGAATACCAGGTGCTGTTAGCTTTTCTTTTTTGGGGGGGGAGGGGGGGCTGATGTATTTTCGGGACATCCGTATTTCTTCACTCGCTGACGGGCTGTTCCGGAGCCCTGAGGTCAGAGCATAGACCCTGGAACCCCGAGGTTACAGCATAGAACGCTGAAGTCAGAACATAGAACCCTAGAACCTTGTGGTTAGAGCCTTGAAGCCTGAGGTGAGAGCATCCAACACCAGAAACCCGGAGCTTTAAATGGTTGCCAAAATTGATGAAATTCAAGGCCGGAGACGAGGCGCTCTGAATTTCAAAGAGTCCCCTGCGGAGAAGCGGCAGGGCCCTCTACCCCAGTCTTTAAAAGTGCGTCTGGCAGGCTGAGCCTTCGCTTACGGCCATACCACCCTGAACACGCCCGATCTCGTCTGATCTCGGAAGCTAAGCAGGGTCGGGCCTGGTCAGTACTTGGATGGGAGACCGCCTGGGAATACCAGGTGCTGTAAGCTTTTCTTCTTTTTTTTACTCTCCTCCTAAAAGTGCAGGGGTTGTGAACAGTGTGTGCTCATTGAAAATGGTTCACCATATATGTTCTTTACAGAAAATTGGCCAAAGCCAATAAGGAGTCAGAGTTTTTGGAAAGATATAAGTCCTACCATTTGTCTTTGGATTGAAAAAAGAAAGAAAAGCGCCCCCACACACCTGCCCAGCACACAAGGTTCATTTGAATGTCTTAATGACTGCTTCCGGGACCTTTTGGGGGGCTGATGTATTTTCGGGACGTCCGTATTTCTTCACTCGCTGACGGGCTGTTCCGGAGCCCTGAAGTCAGAGCATAGAATCCTGGAACCTCGAGGTTACAGCATAGAACGCTGAAGTCAGAACATAGAACCCTAGAACCTTGTGGTTAGAGCCTTGAAGCCTGAGGTGAGAGCATCCAACACCAGAAACCCGGAGCTTTAAATGGTTGCCAAAATTGATGAAATTCAAGGCCGGAGACGAGGCGCTCTGAATTTCAAAGAGTCCCCTGCGGAGAAGCGGCAGGGCCCTCTACCCCAGTCTTTAAAAGTGCGTCTGGCAGGCTGAGCCTTCGCTTACGGCCATACCACCCTGAACACGCCCGATCTCGTCTGATCTCGGAAGCTAAGCAGGGTCGGGCCTGGTCAGTACTTGGATGGGAGACCGCCTGGGAATACCAGGTGCTGTAAGCTTTTCTTTTTTTGGGGGGGAGGGGGGGCTGATGTATTTTCGGGACATCCGTATTTCTTCACTCGCTGACGGGCTGTTCCGGAGCCCTGAGGTCAGAGCATAGAACCCTGGAACCCCGAGGTTACAGCATAGAACGCTGAAGTCAGAGCATAGAACCCTAGAACCTTGTGGTTAGAGCATAGAAGCCTGAGGTGAGAGCGTCCAACCCCGAGCTTTAAATGGTTGCCAAAATTGATGAAATTCAAGGCCGGAGACGAGGCGCTCTGAATTTCAAAGAGTCCCCTGCGGAGAAGCGGCAGGGCCCTCTACCCCAGTCTTTAAAAGTGCGTCTGGCAGGCTGAGCCTTCGCTTACGGCCATACCACCCTGAACACGCCCGATCTCGTCTGATCTCGGAAGCTAAGCAGGGTCGGGCCTGGTCAGTACTTGGATGGGAGACCGCCTGGGAATACCAGGTGCTGTAAGCTTTTCTTTTTTTGGGGGGGAGGGGGGGCTGATGTATTTTCGGGACATCCGTATTTCTTCACTCGCTGACGGGCTGTTCCGGAGCCCTGAGGTCAGAGCATAGACCCTGGAACCCCGAGGTTACAGCATAGAACGCTGAAGTCAGAACATAGAACCCTAGAACCTTGTGGTTAGAGCCTTGAAGCCTGAGGTGAGAGCATCCAACACCAGAAACCCGGAGCTTTAAATGGTTGCCAAAATTGATGAAATTCAAGGCCGGAGACGAGGCGCTCTGAATTTCAAAGAGTCCCCTGCGGAGAAGCGGCAGGGCCCTCTACCCCAGTCTTTAAAAGTGCGTCTGGCAGGCTGAGCCTTCGCTTACGGCCATACCACCCTGAACACGCCCGATCTCGTCTGATCTCGGAAGCTAAGCAGGGTCGGGCCTGGTCAGTACTTGGATGGGAGACCGCCTGGGAATACCAGGTGCTGTAAGCTTTTCTTTTTTGGGGGGAGAGGGGGGGCTGATGTATTTTCGGGACATCCGTATTTCTTCACTCGCTGACGGGCTGTTCCGGAGCCCTGAGGTCAGAGCATAGAACCCTGGAACCCCGAGGTTACAGCATAGAACGCTGAAGTCAGAACATAGAACCCTAGAACCTTGTGGTTAGAGCCTTGAAGCCTGAGGTGAGAGCATCCAACACCAGAAACCCGGAGCTTTAAATGGTTGCCAAAATTGATGAAATTCAAGGCCGGAGACGAGGCGCTCTGAATTTCAAAGAGTCCCCTGCGGAGAAGCGGCAGGGCCCTCTACCCCAGTCTTTAAAAGTGCGTCTGGCAGGCTGAGCCTTCGCTTACGGCCATACCACCCTGAACACGCCCGATCTCGTCTGATCTCGGAAGCTAAGCAGGGTCGGGCCTGGTCAGTACTTGGATGGGAGACCGCCTGGGAATACCAGGTGCTGTAAGCTTTTCTTTTTTTGGGGGGGAGGGGGGGCTGATGTATTTTCGGGACATCCGTATTTCTTCACTCGCTGACGGGCTGTTCCGGAGCCCTGAGGTCAGAGCATAGACCCTGGAACCCAGAGGTTACAGCATAGAACGCTGAAGTCAGAGCATAGAACCCTAGAACCTTGTGGTTAGAGCATAGAAGCCTGAGGTGAGAGCGTCCAACCCCGAGCTTTAAATGGTTGCCAAAATTGATGAAATTCAAGGCCGGAGACGAGGCGCTCTGAATTTCAAAGAGTCCCCTGCGGAGAAGCGGCAGGGCCCTCTACCCCAGTCTTTAAAAGTGCGTCTGGCAGGCTGAGTCTTCGCTTACGGCCATACCACCCTGAACACGCCCGATCTCGTCTGATCTCGGAAGCTAAGCAGGGTCGGGCCTGGTCAGTACTTGGATGGGAGACCGCCTGGGAATACCAGGTGCTGTTAGCTTTTCTTTTTTGGGGGGGGAGGGGGGGCTGATGTATTTTCGGGACATCCGTATTTCTTCACTCGCTGACGGGCTGTTCCGGAGCCCTGAGGTCAGAGCATAGACCCTGGAACCCCGAGGTTACAGCATAGAACGCTGAAGTCAGAACATAGAACCCTAGAACCTTGTGGTTAGAGCCTTGAAGCCTGAGGTGAGAGCATCCAACACCAGAAACCCGGAGCTTTAAATGGTTGCCAAAATTGATGAAATTCAAGGCCGGAGACGAGGCGCTCTGAATTTCAAAGAGTCCCCTGCGGAGAAGCGGCAGGGCCCTCTACCCCAGTCTTTAAAAGTGCGTCTGGCAGGCTGAGCCTTCGCTTACGGCCATACCACCCTGAACACGCCCGATCTCGTCTGATCTCGGAAGCTAAGCAGGGTCGGGCCTGGTCAGTACTTGGATGGGAGACCGCCTGGGAATACCAGGTGCTGTAAGCTTTTCTTCTTTTTTTTACTCTCCTCCTAAAAGTGCAGGGGTTGTGAACAGTGTGTGCTCATTGAAAATGGTTCACCATATATGTTCTTTACAGAAAATTGGCCAAAGCCAATAAGGAGTCAGAGTTTTTGGAAAGATATAAGTCCTACCATTTGTCTTTGGATTGAAAAAAGAAAGAAAAGCGCCCCCACACACCTGCCCAGCACACAAGGTTCATTTGAATGTCTTAATGACTGCTTCCGGGACCTTTTGGGGGGCTGATGTATTTTCGGGACGTCCGTATTTCTTCACTCGCTGACGGGCTGTTCCGGAGCCCTGAAGTCAGAGCATAGAATCCTGGAACCTCGAGGTTACAGCATAGAACGCTGAAGTCAGAACATAGAACCCTAGAACCTTGTGGTTAGAGCCTTGAAGCCTGAGGTGAGAGCATCCAACACCAGAAACCCGGAGCTTTAAATGGTTGCCAAAATTGATGAAATTCAAGGCCGGAGACGAGGCGCTCTGAATTTCAAAGAGTCCCCTGCGGAGAAGCGGCAGGGCCCTCTACCCCAGTCTTTAAAAGTGCGTCTGGCAGGCTGAGCCTTCGCTTACGGCCATACCACCCTGAACACGCCCGATCTCGTCTGATCTCGGAAGCTAAGCAGGGTCGGGCCTGGTCAGTACTTGGATGGGAGACCGCCTGGGAATACCAGGTGCTGTAAGCTTTTCTTTTTTTGGGGGGGAGGGGGGGCTGATGTATTTTCGGGACATCCGTATTTCTTCACTCGCTGACGGGCTGTTCCGGAGCCCTGAGGTCAGAGCATAGAACCCTGGAACCCCGAGGTTACAGCATAGAACGCTGAAGTCAGAGCATAGAACCCTAGAACCTTGTGGTTAGAGCATAGAAGCCTGAGGTGAGAGCGTCCAACCCCGAGCTTTAAATGGTTGCCAAAATTGATGAAATTCAAGGCCGGAGACGAGGCGCTCTGAATTTCAAAGAGTCCCCTGCGGAGAAGCGGCAGGGCCCTCTACCCCAGTCTTTAAAAGTGCGTCTGGCAGGCTGAGCCTTCGCTTACGGCCATACCACCCTGAACACGCCCGATCTCGTCTGATCTCGGAAGCTAAGCAGGGTCGGGCCTGGTCAGTACTTGGATGGGAGACCGCCTGGGAATACCAGGTGCTGTAAGCTTTTCTTTTTTTGGGGGGGAGGGGGGGCTGATGTATTTTCGGGACATCCGTATTTCTTCACTCGCTGACGGGCTGTTCCGGAGCCCTGAGGTCAGAGCATAGACCCTGGAACCCCGAGGTTACAGCATAGAACGCTGAAGTCAGAACATAGAACCCTAGAACCTTGTGGTTAGAGCCTTGAAGCCTGAGGTGAGAGCATCCAACACCAGAAACCCGGAGCTTTAAATGGTTGCCAAAATTGATGAAATTCAAGGCCGGAGACGAGGCGCTCTGAATTTCAAAGAGTCCCCTGCGGAGAAGCGGCAGGGCCCTCTACCCCAGTCTTTAAAAGTGCGTCTGGCAGGCTGAGCCTTCGCTTACGGCCATACCACCCTGAACACGCCCGATCTCGTCTGATCTCGGAAGCTAAGCAGGGTCGGGCCTGGTCAGTACTTGGATGGGAGACCGCCTGGGAATACCAGGTGCTGTAAGCTTTTCTTCTTTTTTTTACTCTCCTCCTAAAAGTGCAGGGGTTGTGAACAGTGTGTGCTCATTGAAAATGGTTCACCATATATGTTCTTTACAGAAAATTGGCCAAAGCCAATAAGGAGTCAGAGTTTTTGGAAAGATATAAGTCCTACCATTTGTCTTTGGATTGAAAAAAGAAAGAAAAGCGCCCCCACACACCTGCCCAGCACACAAGGTTCATTTGAATGTCTTAATGACTGCTTCCGGGACCTTTTGGGGGGCTGATGTATTTTCGGGACGTCCGTATTTCTTCACTCGCTGACGGGCTGTTCCGGAGCCCTGAAGTCAGAGCATAGAATCCTGGAACCTCGAGGTTACAGCATAGAACGCTGAAGTCAGAACATAGAACCCTAGAACCTTGTGGTTAGAGCCTTGAAGCCTGAGGTGAGAGCATCCAACACCAGAAACCCGGAGCTTTAAATGGTTGCCAAAATTGATGAAATTCAAGGCCGGAGACGAGGCGCTCTGAATTTCAAAGAGTCCCCTGCGGAGAAGCGGCAGGGCCCTCTACCCCAGTCTTTAAAAGTGCGTCTGGCAGGCTGAGCCTTCGCTTACGGCCATACCACCCTGAACACGCCCGATCTCGTCTGATCTCGGAAGCTAAGCAGGGTCGGGCCTGGTCAGTACTTGGATGGGAGACCGCCTGGGAATACCAGGTGCTGTAAGCTTTTCTTTTTTTGGGGGGGAGGGGGGGCTGATGTATTTTCGGGACATCCGTATTTCTTCACTCGCTGACGGGCTGTTCCGGAGCCCTGAGGTCAGAGCATAGAACCCTGGAACCCCGAGGTTACAGCATAGAACGCTGAAGTCAGAGCATAGAACCCTAGAACCTTGTGGTTAGAGCATAGAAGCCTGAGGTGAGAGCGTCCAACCCCGAGCTTTAAATGGTTGCCAAAATTGATGAAATTCAAGGCCGGAGACGAGGCGCTCTGAATTTCAAAGAGTCCCCTGCGGAGAAGCGGCAGGGCCCTCTACCCCAGTCTTTAAAAGTGCGTCTGGCAGGCTGAGCCTTCGCTTACGGCCATACCACCCTGAACACGCCCGATCTCGTCTGATCTCGGAAGCTAAGCAGGGTCGGGCCTGGTCAGTACTTGGATGGGAGACCGCCTGGGAATACCAGGTGCTGTAAGCTTTTCTTTTTTTGGGGGGGAGGGGGGGCTGATGTATTTTCGGGACATCCGTATTTCTTCACTCGCTGACGGGCTGTTCCGGAGCCCTGAGGTCAGAGCATAGACCCTGGAACCCCGAGGTTACAGCATAGAACGCTGAAGTCAGAACATAGAACCCTAGAACCTTGTGGTTAGAGCCTTGAAGCCTGAGGTGAGAGCATCCAACACCAGAAACCCGGAGCTTTAAATGGTTGCCAAAATTGATGAAATTCAAGGCCGGAGACGAGGCGCTCTGAATTTCAAAGAGTCCCCTGCGGAGAAGCGGCAGGGCCCTCTACCCCAGTCTTTAAAAGTGCGTCTGGCAGGCTGAGCCTTCGCTTACGGCCATACCACCCTGAACACGCCCGATCTCGTCTGATCTCGGAAGCTAAGCAGGGTCGGGCCTGGTCAGTACTTGGATGGGAGACCGCCTGGGAATACCAGGTGCTGTAAGCTTTTCTTTTTTGGGGGGAGAGGGGGGGCTGATGTATTTTCGGGACATCCGTATTTCTTCACTCGCTGACGGGCTGTTCCGGAGCCCTGAGGTCAGAGCATAGAACCCTGGAACCCCGAGGTTACAGCATAGAACGCTGAAGTCAGAACATAGAACCCTAGAACCTTGTGGTTAGAGCCTTGAAGCCTGAGGTGAGAGCATCCAACACCAGAAACCCGGAGCTTTAAATGGTTGCCAAAATTGATGAAATTCAAGGCCGGAGACGAGGCGCTCTGAATTTCAAAGAGTCCCCTGCGGAGAAGCGGCAGGGCCCTCTACCCCAGTCTTTAAAAGTGCGTCTGGCAGGCTGAGCCTTCGCTTACGGCCATACCACCCTGAACACGCCCGATCTCGTCTGATCTCGG
The DNA here is from genome assembly GCF_023055335.1 of Clinocottus analis. Lineage (NCBI taxonomy): Eukaryota > Metazoa > Chordata > Actinopteri > Perciformes > Cottidae > Clinocottus > Clinocottus analis. The sequence goes on along the minus strand of NW_027176031.1, from coordinate 437,477 downwards.
AAGCTAAGCAGGGTCGGGCCTGGTCAGTACTTGGATGGGAGACCGCCTGGGAATACCAGGTGCTGTAAGCTTTTCTTTTTTGGGGGGGGAGGGGGGGCTGATGTATTTTCGGGACATCCGTATTTCTTCACTCGCTGACGGGCTGTTCCGGAGCCCTGAGGTCAGAGCATAGAACCCTGGAACCCCGAGGTTACAGCATAGAACGCTGAAGTCAGAGCATAGAACCCTAGAACCTTGTGGTTAGAGCATAGAAGCCTGAGGTGAGAGCGTCCAACCCCGAGCTTTAAATGGTTGCCAAAATTGATGAAATTCAAGGCAGGAGACGAGGCGCTCTGAATTTCAAAGAGTCCCCTGCGGAGAAGCGGCAGGGCCCTCTACCCCAGTCTTTAAAAGTGCGTCTGGCAGGCTGAGCCTTCGCTTACGGCCATACCACCCTGAACACGCCCGATCTCGTCTGATCTCGGAAGCTAAGCAGGGTCGGGCCTGGTCAGTACTTGGATGGGAGACCGCCTGGGAATACCAGGTGCTGTAAGCTTTTCTTTTTTGGGGGGGGAGGGGGGGCTGATGTATTTTCGGGACATCCGTATTTCTTCACTCGCTGACGGGCTGTTCCGGAGCCCTGAGGTCAGAGCATAGAACCCTGGAACCCCGAGGTTACAGCATAGAACGCTGAAGTCAGAGCATAGAACCCTAGAACCTTGTGGTTAGAGCATAGAAGCCTGAGGTGAGAGCGTCCAACCCCGAGCTTTAAATGGTTGCCAAAATTGATGAAATTCAAGGCAGGAGACGAGGCGCTCTGAATTTCAAAGAGTCCCCTGCGGAGAAGCGGCAGGGCCCTCTACCCCAGTCTTTAAAAGTGCGTCTGGCAGGCTGAGCCTTCGCTTACGGCCATACCACCCTGAACACGCCCGATCTCGTCTGATCTCGGAAGCTAAGCAGGGTCGGGCCTGGTCAGTACTTGGATGGGAGACCGCCTGGGAATACCAGGTGCTGTAAGCTTTTCTTCTTTTTTTTTACTCTCCTCCTAAAAGTGCAGGGGTTGTGAACAGTGTGTGCTCATTGAAAATGGTTCACCATATATGTTCTTTACAGAAAATTGGCCAAAGCCAATAAGGAGTCAGAGTTTTTGGAAAGATATAAGTCCTACCATTTGTCTTTGGATTGAAAAAAGAAAGAAAAGCGCCCCCACACACCTGCCCAGCACACAAGGTTCATTTGAATGTCTTAATGACTGCTTCCGGGACCTTTTGGGGGGCTGATGTATTTTCGGGATGTCCGTATTTCTTCACTCGCTGACGGGCTGTTCCGGAGCCCTGAAGTCAGAGCATAGAACCCTGGAACCTCGAGGTTACAGCATAGAACGCTGAAGTCAGAACATAGAACCCTAGAACCTTGTGGTTAGAGCGTTGAAGCCTGAGGTGAGAGCATCCAACACCAGAAACCCGGAGCTTTAAATGGTTGCCAAAATTGATGAAATTCAAGGCCGGAGACGAGGCGCTCTGAATTTCAAAGAGTCCGCTGCGGAGAAGCGGCAGGGCCCTCTACCCCAGTCTTTAAAAGTGCGTCTGGCAGGCTGAGCCTTCGCTTACGGCCATACCACCCTGAACACGCCCGATCTCGTCTGATCTCGGAAGCTAAGCAGGGTCGGGCCTGGTCAGTACTTGGATGGGAGACCGCCTGGGAATACCAGGTGCTGTAAGCTTTTCTTTTTTGGGGGGGGAGGGGGGGCTGATGTATTTTCGGGACATCCGTATTTCTTCACTCGCTGACGGGCTGTTCCGGAGCCCTGAGGTCAGAGCATAGAACCCTGGAACCCCGAGGTTACAGCATAGAACGCTGAAGTCAGAGCATAGAACCCTAGAACCTTGTGGTTAGAGCATAGAAGCCTGAGGTGAGAGCGTCCAACCCCGAGCTTTAAATGGTTGCCAAAATTGATGAAATTCAAGGCCGGAGACGAGGCGCTCTGAATTTCAAAGAGTCCCCTGCGGAGAAGCGGCAGGGCCCTCTACCCCAGTCTTTAAAAGTGCGTCTGGCAGGCTGAGCCTTGGCCTACGGCCATACCACCCTGAACACGCCCGATCTCGTCTGATCTCGGAAGCTAAGCAGGGTCGGGCCTGGTCAGTACTTGGATGGGAGACCGCCTGGGAATACCAGGTGCTGTAAGCTTTTCTTCTTTTTTTTACTCTCCTCCTAAAAGTGCAGGGGTTGTGAACAGTGTGTGCTCATTGAAAATGGTTCACCATATATGTTCTTTACAGAAAATTGGCCAAAGCCAATGAGGAGTCAGAGTTTTTGGAAAGATATAAATTGTTCATTTTGATTAAAAAAAGATGGAACCCTGATGGCAGAGCATCGAACCCTCGAATGAAGAATAGACATGAACGAAGGACTTTGAAAGGCAAACGAAGTTTACAGAGTGTAAAGCTACTAAACTGTCTTTTTTCAGTTTCAAACATGCTGAATTAAATACAATACCAATGACTCATATCCATTTATTTTATGGATTATATGCAGATTATAATCTGATCATAATAATATGCAGAGTTTATCAAACACCACCCAACTCGTGTTGACTTTTTTTTATTGTAATGTAACAAAACACTTGATTAAAAAGATGATAATCAGAAACATGAGTTAGACTCAAGAGCTCGTCCAGATTAAAGCCTAGTTTGTGCTTCTGCGTCAGGTCGACGGCGTACCTACGTCTGAAAGCACACAGCCACACCCCCCTGATGGCATGGCGGTGAATTACAGAGCAACGCGGTCCCTCGACGCAGAACTTCGAATGCTCAACGACGGCGTTACGTCGACCTGACGCAGAAGCAAAAACTAGGCTTAACTCTCAAAGCTTCTGTAGCAATAAAATAAAACAATGAGGGCTGAAGCTGAGAGAGAATATAAATACTTCAATACTACAGTTCGTAGTTTGCCATCAAGTTTAACAGATTATCGAAAGTATTTCCAAAATATTCTAATGATTATTTACATAATCTGCATTTTTTTTAATCGTTCGTTCTTGTGAATAAACGAATGACACGCCACTTTAACTGTTGCCGGTGATTAGGTCATTTTTTTGACTATACGACGGATTATAATATTGACCCCTCTGAGCACTATCCTCAAGGCAAAAATAAGTCACGAATGCCTTCAAACACAGATCGCTGGCGAGTATCCATGTGAACAGTTATTGTTGCCACAGTTGCATCGGCTTTTACTGTTGCAAGATGGATTGGTATTCATTGTGTGAGGCTTTGTTCAAAGATTGAACGAATATTGTTGCCCTTTATGAAAGAAATCAATTGGAAGCGCTGACAGAGATTTTCAATTTTTATTGACGTTTTGGACAATTTCTTTTCCAGTGTCATCCGTAACCGTTCACTTCAATGGTATTTGCATAATCTTTCATTCAATGCTAGAAGAATATAAACCAAGGTAGGCTGATGCAAGGTGTTCAATTAGCAGCTAGCAAGCTAACTATGCACTCCTCAGGCAAAATTAAACTTATTACATTAACTGGGGTGGGGTAGGATAGGGTTATGTTCCAAGAGCTTTCATATGAACAATAAACATACCGTTCCCAATTGGCCATTAAAAAAAAAAAAAAGGCACCGAGACATCACCTCTACCTGGTTTGTATCTTTCTAACTGTAAGGCTGATAAAAAAAAGGGCCATTGCTATATAGAACAGAACAATCTGCATAGCAACTGGAAGACAAAGGGACTGGACACTGACCCACTACAGAGGATGACTAACACAGGACACCACTAGACAGATAGTTGGCACGAGATGGTCTGCTTTAGCTCACAAACACGGTCATATTTAGATTTTTGTATCGTGATTTACTTCTGAATGTCCAAAAAAAGAAAGAAAAAAAAAAAGTTTCATTCAACAGTTAGTGTGAGGTTTGATACATTGGAGCTCTAGGCCATAGTGTTGTAAGAAGTGTAGTTCAGGGCATGATCTCCGAGCATCTGGCAGTTTGAATAGGTGCTGCGACGGCTGACATTGCCTCCCTCCCTTCCTGTAAAGTTTACCAATTTGTAAGGCTACAAGGTACGTGCCACTACTCACTGAAGCACAGCTAACACGCAAATGGATAGATGCGACAAAGAGGACGACCACTGCAGTGTGCTTGAGAGCCAACGACTGACAATTCTCACTCGGCTACATGATTAAAGCAGGCGGTTTAGGGAGGGGAAGGGGAAGAGGGAGCGTTTACTGAAACAGCTGGTCCCCTCCTCGGTCAGGGATCTTGTCAGAATGCATCACCAGCTGTGACTCAATCCCTTTACCCCAACCTGCGAAGGCAACTAAGAGAAGGGCAGCTAAAAAACAAATTAATAAAATAAAAAAAAAACTCATGTCTGGCCACCGCTGAATTTGGTATAACAGTTCAAACCACAACGAAATGTCAGGTCTAATCAACACTTACATGTCAGTCTCGTCTGTATAGACGCAACCTTTTTTTTCTTTTTTGCGTTAAGAGCATTTTTAAATGCAGATACAAAAGCTCACAAGCCGATTACAGTATCTGAAAGCACTTTTAGACTGATGAATCTGCGAGGGCAGGGTGGGATAAGTACACAGAGAAGGATGACATTCTCAGAACTGAAGACTCGTAGGGTCAGCGGTCAGTCCGGGTCAGTAGAGGGTAGGGTTAGGGGGTCGGGGGTGGGACAATAGATGGGGAGATTGTATCCGGTTTAGTTTAGGCCCATCTTTAGCAGCATGGCTTAGAAGCGCTTGGGTCCCCAGGGAGAGGCCTTGGGTGCCACTGGTGCTCCAAAGCTGGGGAAGTCTTCAGAGCTGCTCATGTCAGGGGCCTGAAAGTAAAACGACAACAAACAAACCAGGGATTATGAGAGGAAGGTTTAACAGGTTCCAATTTCAAAACATTGTCAAGTAATACAAAATAAAAATATTTTCTTAAATGTTTACCTGCTCAGTCCAGGGAGCCTCCCTCACTACAAAGCCTTTGGACGGTCCACGTTGTTCATCCATGGCGGCAGCGCTTCCCCCATGAGGCCTCATGTAAGCCATCTTCGCCTCGTTCTCCACAGCATCTGCCATCTGGCAAAAGCAGCACAAACAGAATGCATTAGTGCTAAAGTGGGAAGCCATTTCTTATAGCATCTGTAAAAATATTTTAAAAAGTCATCATGGAGACAAAAAAGTCATCATGGAGACAAAAATTTTTTTTAAAAGCTTACGAATTCCTCTTCCAGGTTCAGAAGGTGGTCGATGGCTTCATCCACAAGCTCGGGGCGACCTGTGACGGTCACAAGGTTTGGGTCTGCAGCTCCACTCTGAGGAAACCTGAGATCAACCTGGAAAATATAGACGCCAAGCACCCTGCATCAAAGACTGGCTACTTTGAAGTGATAAAAACACACAAAGAATACAAAAATGTTGGGACTCAAGGATAAGACCAAGCAGAGCCCCCATTTGTATTTTCTTGAAGAAGAAAAAACATCCATGTCGTTTTAAAAGTTATTCAATTTGTTTGTTTTATTCCACCAATAAGGACATTTCCTGTCCTCTCTTATGTTGTGTTCACACGGAACGCAGCGCAAATTTGACGCGCGACCAGATTCCATGTAAAGTCAATGCAAAGATGCACCGCTGAGCGAAAAAGTGTTTTTTTTCGCAGGGCGTAGATAGACGCGTTTAAGGCGTCTATGTTAGACGCGTTTGAGGCGGCGCGAACAGCCTGTTTGACACAGGGCGAAATAAGCGCTTGATGCGATGCAAATGCGCGTAAGTTCAAATATCCCAACTCTGGTGGAAAAAAATAAATAAATAAATCACGTACGTTATAGCCACGTCAACCAATCAGCATTGAGAAGCTCTGCCCATCGATGATTTAAACTGCTGCCGGACCCCCGAAAGAGCGATCATAGCGGCCATCAGTCAGACGCTGTTCTGGGACTACGGATAATAATATGAACCCAGACACCATGGAGTCTGACGTTCCGACATTTGTGGAATTTACACAACAAGTATAAAGCAGAACTACTGGTTATTTCTGGATGGTGGATGATGGAACACCAGAGTTGGTGAAATTCACAGAGCTGTGTGCGGCTACAGATGGTGTTATGAACCCAAACAGGGGCGTTTGATGGTCCCACGTTTAGTTCTGTGTCATATATTTATATGTGGAAGTCAGTTACAGTGTTATTTCTTCCACAGTCGATAGCGGAAAAGATTGCACTTTTCATGGAGAAGTAACGCTGATAAGCCACGCCCCCTTTGGCGCAGCGCGATTATATTTGCACCGCGTTTGGTATGAACACCCTTTTATTGTCAAGCGAGTAAACTGACACGGTAGACGCGCCACGTTCGGTGTGAACACAGCATAAGCAGCTTCACCTTAAACTCGTCCATGATCTTGCGGATGCCCTTGCCGCGGGCTCCAATGATCCGCGCATGGACCCTGCCGTCCAGGGTAATGTCTTCGGAGATCATCTCCTCAAGCTCGTCCACTATAGCCTGGATGGCATCTCGTGCTGCTATGGCTTTGAGCTCATACCCTGTAATAGTAATCTGATCCTGGGGAGGAAAATGGCAGCAAATTCACCATGACTTATTCTGCCAACACACTGTGATAGTAAGTGCCATACTATTCTCATGGAGCAATGATGGTAACTGCTCATTTGGCACCACCTGCTGTGTCAATGGAGTATGTTCCACACACCCACACATACGTTACCTGATTTTCATCATTCTTATCTGGGAACTGGATGTTAACGTCATGCTCAGTACGGATGGTTGTTATGATGGCGCCTTTGCGGCCAATGATTTTAGGGTGATATTTGGGGTCCACAGTGATGGTCAGCTTGAAGCTCCTGAGTGCCTGTGGAGAGGTTGGAGTAAACAACATTGTAGGTTAGTGCTCCACTGAGTTTGGCACACAGGAATCATGTCTACTTCTGCTGGTCAACCATCAATGGGGAAAAGGGTTAATCATTAAACGTATTCCTCACTCGGCTTGGCCTTTGACAACTGGTTCATCTATGTGAATCATCTCCACTTCCACCAGTCATTAGGAGTTTTAAGGCTGCTTAGTGCTAATGAAAGGAAGACCCTCTCGAATATCGTTTTCGTACTGCGGTGAACACAACTGCATTTATTAAAAGTTTCGCCTAAAAACTGCATTTTCAGATATATTTGAAAACGTGATAGTTATAATCTAATTTCAACCAATACTAATTTCTCCTGAAAAGAGCTGGAATTATCATAATTATGATAACCTCCGCGAGAGTTAGCTATTCCCTCCAAAATCGTGTAGGTTTCTGATAAAACATACCTGGAAATTCTGAAAACACTGGCTATGAAAAAATACAAAACAATACTAACCCGATCCTCCTGGTCGGCCTGCAGCTCTTTGACGCGATCCAAGAGGCCCTCTTTGGCGCGGTCAAGGTGATTGGCCAAGCCGCTGATGGAGATTTTATCAGACTGCTGCTCAGGAGCAGGCACTTGAATATTAACCTGGAGGAAGAAAGCAAAGTCACTCAGACTTTGAAGCTAAATAAAATTATTAAAAAAACATTGTGCATCACTACGTCCACACACAGTCTGAACCACACAGACACACCTCAAATTCATCCATCATCTTGCGAATTCCACTTCCTTTCTGTCCGATGATGTAGCGATGAAGATCAAAAGGCACGTCAACCTCAATAGTGACAGGAACCAAGGCCTAAGGAAAGGAGACAGTATTGTTTTTCCAAACGGTTCCTTTGCTCCTCCAATACCAATAGTGATACTAATACTAATAATGAAGAGCTCCATTATGGATAACGACCTTCAGTGCTTCCACGGCAGCCTCGCACCGCTCTTTGCGGCCAGAAATCACAATCACGTCACACTTTTTGGGCGCGTTTGGGTCGACGGGCTCCTTCACTTCTCCCGCGTCGGCCTCGCCGTTCTCCTGAATGGGTGCCTCGGCAGGAGGTGCTGCTAAAGAATTTAAAAAAAAAAAAAAAAAAAAAGAGCGACTTGACTGGCAGAAGTTTATTAAGGACATTTGTGATTTAGGTACTCTGTTTCAAAGTCTGCGTTTACCTTGCGGGTCCTCACGCTCTGGGAACTTGATTTGCACATTGTGATCTCTGGTGATCTGCTGGATCCGTGAGCCCTTGGGACCCATGATAGAACGGTGGAACTTCTGAGTGATCACACACTCAATGGTCACTTGAGCGTCCTGAAAAAGACGTTTAAATAAGACAAAAGAAAAAAGACATTAATTACATTTCAAACAAAAGAAATGAAATTAGAAATACTGCCCTCACCCATTTAAAGACCACAGAGGCTGTATCTACTCACCAAGTCCTCAACAATCTCCAGCATGCGCTTTTTGGCTGCTTCCACACATTCTTTGGCTCCTTTCAGGGTGACCTTTTCACTCTGAGTGCCCGTGCGAGGGAAGCTCACCATCACGCCACCATACTCATCGGCAAGGTCCCTGAGGACTTGGCCGCGGCGAGCCACAAAGTAACGGTGGTGCTTTGGATCAACGATCATATTGTCCTCGACAACGTTGTCCTGAAACCAAAGAGGGAATACATATTAAAATCTAAAGCCTAAATGCTCCCTCGTCCTGCCATGTTGAAATATAAATTTGGAGCCTCACCAAACTCTTGATTAGTTCCTCCAGCTCCTTCTGGGCGTCCCGCACGGCTTCTTCAGTGCCAACCACAGTAATGAGCTCCTGGTCTTTGTCCTCTGCTGTGGGGAAAATGATCCTGGCCCCGGTGCTGTCGCGAACCTTGCGAATGTTTCCGCCACCTTTACCGATGAGGAACTTGTGGTATTCTGGCTTCGCACGCAGCTCGGCGGTGTGGCTCTTTGTTTGCTGAAGGAAAAATATGAAAAAACTGAAATTAGTATTAGAACAAGAAATCTATCACAAGTCAACTCTAATTATAAATATAAAAAAGTCTGCACAAAAGAGGCTGTTATAAACATTAAAGTTAGATTAGATGGAAAAATCCATCATGTCTTAAGTGAAACCCCCTGGTTTTAAGTTTTAATGGGCTGAACATGATTTAATCTTGAGGGAGCATAGTGCAGCAGGAAAAACAAACTTTAATTTCTACGACAAGCTTGTTTTTATTCTGACAGCGGGAAGGACGCCGACAGAAGCTCTCAGAAGGCAGCAAGGTATGATCAGTGAGGCACAGAGGGCCCTCCCTCTGCGCTCTTGTCTGACGGCTGCCAGTTTAGCGAGGTCAGCTAAAGTTCAACAGTCACACTTGTACAAACCTTCTCCTCTGCCAGGGCGAGCAGTTGCTGCTTGGCCTTCTCCACCTCCTCCGCGGGACCTCGGATGGTGACCTTATCGATCCCTGAGCCCTCAGTGGGGAAGTGGATGTGCACACCGCCACACTCCTCCATAATAGAGCGTACAAAGCGGCCCTTCGACCCAATCAGGGAGTTGTGCAGCTTGGAGGGAATGGACACCTCTATCTCTGTGATGTTCGCCTGAGCACAGAAAGACGCTAGTTAGGCATTTGTACCAGTGCAGCGCAGTGCACAGACTAACATGGTATTGCAATATCCTGCAATTAAAAAAAAAGAAATTCCATTTAATTAGTGCCGGTATTTGAGAAATGACAGTGTTTTAATTAGAGCGTGCAGGGGCCGCGTGTCCCGGGAAATAGCCAGCGCTAACCAGTAGGATAGAGTCAGTAAATGAAGTAAGAGAAGAGGAAAACAATGCGACTTTAATTACAAACAAATGTACCGAAGAAATTAGATTTACCATCTTCTCTGAATCATCCAAGCATCTCTTGTATTCTGGCAAAAAACACTCCATCACAGAGTATTGGTTTAAGTATTATTTTACAGTGTTTCTCTGTAATGTGAAACGGATGCTGAAGGGATAAAAGTCCACTTCACTTCTAACGTTACTGTGGTGTCTTCCAGATTTCTGAAGCTTTTCCCTCGTCAACTTCTCACAGAACAGCATCGGAAGTTATGAGTCGGGTTGGGTATGAAAACCGGTGCAGCGCGATATGCAGCTAATGCAACAAAGCCATTGCGTCAAATCTGAGGAACCACAGGAGAAACACTCCAAGACTGGAAAGTAACAAAAAGCAACAAAGAAATTTATGATAACTCTTCATTTCGTGAAAACGGAACAAATGCTGATTCTGACAAAGTGAGTTTATTAGAAGACTTGTTTGTTCCTCGGTTAATTTCATGTTTGTCGAAGTCAAGAGCAGCTCCATCTGGTTTAGAAGAACTCTCCCAGTTGATATTAATGGTGACATGTAGTCCAGTAAAAGAAGCAGAGTTTGTAGAATCCAACACTTTCTAAGTGGAGTTCTGTTGCCACCTGATGCTGTCACAGTTTTATGATGTGTGTGTTTTGTTTTTATTTAAGTATACTGTTAATAGTTTGAAGTTAAAAAGTTTAAAGTCAAGTGTTTTGTATTTATTTATTTATAGTATACTTTGAAAAGTAAATTTGCCTTGGCAATAAAAAAAGGCTTTCTTTAAATGTTTTTAAGTATCGGTTCAGGTACCGGAAAAAAAACAAAAAAGAAAAAAAACAATACCCACCCCTACTGATGAACATGAGTTTTTGTTTTGGAAACCTCTCTCCGTCTTCCGTGCTGAAGTAATGCCTAAAAATGTTACTCACGCACTGTCATTGTTTTACAATAATTTTAAGTTTCATCTTTTAGTTTCTTATGTTTTAGGTTTTGCTGCGGTATCTTTCAGTATCGGTTTCCAGATGTTCAGGCAGGGCGTCATATCAAAGTCAGTTTTGTCATCGTGACAACACATATGCCAAAGCTTTGTCTTGGGACAAACACACACTTACCAGCTCCTTCTGAATGGCCAGGATGCGAGTTCTTGCAACCTCACAGTTTGCTTTCTTGCCTGTGATGACAATCATCTCAGAGTTGCTGTTCTCAGCAGGCAGGTCAATTTTTGTGCTGGTTTCCTCCCGAATCTAGAAATGGGAAAGGAAACGTATTGTTTCAGTCAAACATGGGACACCTTGAAGACCTCGTCGAGGTACATGAATTCTGTTATAAATATACAGCACCTTCTTGATATTTGATCCTCCTTTTCCAATTATGTTTCTGTGGAACTGCTTGAAGATGGGGACTGAGAGAGAAAAGCCGTTCTCAACCTGGCAAAAAGGAATCCCTGGATGTTAACCTTCATGGGTGCCAAAATAGACAAGCTTTAAAAGACGCTGGATAATGCATGCAAGAGAAAATACTTACCATTTCAGCCACTATCTTCTGCATGAACTTTGCACATTTTTCAACCTCATTCCGTGGGCCCCTAAGTTGAACAATGTCACTTTTCTGTGCTGGGTCGGGGAAATTGATAATGACCTGGAAGAAATGTGATCATCATGGAGTTATAAAGGGTACATTTAACGGGTTCAGTACAGACAAATTACCACTAATGTTATCAACTTACCTCTGGGAATTTGTCCCGTACTTCTTTAATCTTCTCCCCTTTTTGGCCAATGATGGCTCGATGAAAACGTTGTTCAATGATCAGGTCCTTTGTACGCTCGTTCTCCTGCGAAAGAGCGAGAGAGAGAGAGCGCGCATTTAGCGACGGCATAACAGGATCCAATTTGTAGCATCTTGCCCGTGAAGTTGGTGCTCACCATGCGGGTCGTAAGCTCCAGCAGCTCCTTCTTGGCCTCTTGTACACCCTGGGGATCTCCCTCAATACGGATCACGGTGCTCTTCTCGTTGTCAGGGGGGATGCGGACACTCACCTTGTGCAGCTCTTTGATGCGGTTGACTATGAATAAAGAGAAACATACGGCTTTAGAAGGACGCCAATCCAGATTTTGTTGCACTTTGTAATGAATATCATGATCACCGCAAACTAAGATCTACAGAGGCAATGGCAGGAAAGCCAATCTCATGGAGGTAGGATGTGGCAAATCGCCAAGAATCTTGGCTGCCGCGCAAGCCTAAACTGTTAACGGCATAATGTAAACATTTACCCGAAAGCATAGGCATTGTCATGTATTTAATAATGACTTAGTTTTATGCCAGTGTACTTTGTAATATGTGAAGTTCTCAATAAATTTCTTTGGAAATGCTGAATTTTTCAACATGCAATCCCATCACAGTTTGAGAAATACTGCCCTAATCCAACAATGTGCCGATGATTTTCGCAGTATTAGCCATTTACTACATCCTATGTTGAACCAGCAACAATACATAGAGTACTCTAGATATAGACAACCCTAGTTGCACTGTTACAGTTCCATGCAGCAGCCTTTTAGAGCTACACAGTACTTACTGTTAACGCCTCCTTTTCCGATCAGGTGTCTGTGGAATTTTGGATCCACGCTGATCTCAGTGAAGTCCATGCGGTTTACCTTTAAAAAAAAGGTGAAAGTAGACAAATGCATGAAAATCACTGGACTATTGCAAATGTAGCTCGTAAATGTCTTCGACGGCGCTTTACTCTGTACAATGCCACTTTTAAAAAAAAAGAAGAAAAAAAGACACCCTCTACTTTGTAGCACATGACCGTGACATGAAAAGAAGCCTTTTCACTGTCAATCAGGCTTTGTCTCTAGATAGAGTTCTATAGTTTACCATGTACTCACCAGATCTGTCACAATGATTTCAATCTGGCCCTGCACCATCTGCACGTCTTTGGTGGGACCCTCAAGGGTGATCTTATCTTCTCCCTCAGTGAACTCGATGTGCACCTGAATTCATGAAAAGGAATAAGTCACAATTTCGGAAAAAAAAGTGTATTACTCAAAAAAAAAAAGGTCATTACTCTACAGACCTTGGGCATTTGTTGGGTAATCTTGGCCAAGTTCTGCCCCTTCTTGCCAATAATGAAACGATGAAGCCAAGAGGGAGCTGAGACCGAGGAAACAGTGTAGCTGTTTGCCTGGAAGAGGAAACATTCAATTTCAGTAACTTTTTTTATTCTTACGCAATAACCCACGTCAAAGGTCGCAGCTAGAGTGTCTTTAAAAGTTCCACACCTTGGCGTAAACTTCAGTGAGGGCCTGACCGAGACGGTCTGGCTCCCCACGAAGGATGACAGTTTCTGAGCTGCTGTCAGATGGTGGGATCTCGACTGAGACGCCAGTTTTCTCCAGGATTTCCTGCAGGGTGTTTCCCTTGGGGCCGATCACATACTTGTGCTGAGACTTCTTCACCTCCACCGCAATGGTGGTGGTGTTCTTCTTCTGCAATGCAGAATAAAATTTAAAAAACAGGTTAGTTGAGCACGGAATTAGTGCAATCTATCACTGTTCGCTTTCCTCGCAATAGTTTGGATTTCAACATTACCTTTTCTTCATAAACCTTCTTGATCATCGTCACAGCAAGGGCCACCTGCTCCTTTTCCCCAGTGATGACAATCTCCGTCTTGTTCACGCTCTGAGGGGGGACATTGATGCGGGCACCGGTCTCCTGCATCATCTCTCCTACCAGCTTGTTGTAGGCGCCGGTTAGGAACGGGTGGTACACCTTGTCAATGTTCACCCTCTCCACAGCACGCTTGTCCTAGAAGTAAAGGAGGTGGGGACAAATAAATTAAATAAGACAATGTATCCCAAAGCTGCGATATGAGGGACATGCGTTAATGGAGTAACTTAACCGTCTCAGGAGACGCGTTACCTGCTCAGCAGAGATCAACAGGATCTCATGTTTGGCCTTCTCCAGGCCCTCCTTGGTACCAGAGATCTTGATCTGGTTACTGGTATCATCGGGTCGTGGGATCTGGATTTTGGTGGCAGTCTTGAGCTCCAGCTCCTGAAGCTTCTCCCCGTTTTTGCCGATGACAAAACGATGGTGCTCCTTGGGGATGGCGACAGTAGCCGAGGCCTGCCGGGGTTAAAGTGGACAGTTGGCGCCATTGTACTCCACCATTAATACTGCATGCAGTTACCACGGACAATAGACAAATCTCCTGACCTGAGTCTGCAGTCGGGACACAATCTCCTTGCGGGCCTTCATCACAGCATCTAGCTTTCCAGAAACCATGATGGAGAGACCCTGATCTTTTGCCAAGGAGAGTTCCAGGTGGGCTCCGGTCTTGTGCATGATGTCCACGCAGACCTTCGCTTGGTCTCCTTCCCCAAACTGGTTGAGGTCCTTGTACTTGCGCTCTTCTAGCGGCACATGGAAAACCTGGTTGCGGGAAAAGAAAAAACAGCCAACTTGGTGTAATGAACAATTGTTTCATCAGAATAAAATGCTGATAGGACCCAAAATAAATGGGGACCCATTGGCATTGAAGACCAAGACACAGTTGAAAACTGGACTACAGCTACGCCTGAACTACTAGAGGAAAGGCTTTATCTTGAACGTGCATGCAACATACAGACAAAGTGTAGGGTAAAAGCATGAGTGAATGGGTTTTATAAACTAAGTCACTGTCCCAACAGCTTTTTATTCAAGTCTCAATTTCCCAGTGGTTCGTTTTTTTTTTTTAATTACACTATTAAAAACTATTATTAGCACAGAATCGGCTTGTCGTTCACAATTGTTTGTTTAACTTGTGACCCCTTAAAACGCTCAGTCTACCTTACTTCCACAGAGTTCAGTGATATCTTTTTTAGTTTTGGAGGCCTGAAAGAGTATCCAAGATTTAACAAGAATTAAAAATGTTGAAAAGTAGATGTCATAGAAATTAATGTAGACCATTTACCATCCAGACTAGGAACAACTGAAGTTTGCTGAAGGTACCAATAACATGTTAGTGTAGTGTATGCTATACATTCTGTAAACCTAATATTTAGTTAAGAGACCTTTTTACAGCAGATATTTTGACATGGCAGTGAGTTATAAGATTAACCAACACTGCATGGCATTTTGTTCCAAGGCCTTTGTGTTGTGCTCACTGACAGAGCACACTGCTTATATATGTAGTTAGTTTTTTTTAAATTTTTATCAGCATCATCATAATCATCATTATTATTGTGTTTTTCCTGCCATTTCCAGTCATAAAGTCTGCAGTGGAAAAAGTTAATTTGGCTAAAAGGTTGTTAAATTGATCTGTTTTCAAAATAAGTATTGACAAAATGACCTATACTTTGTAATTTTAATGCATTCAA
This sequence comes from Clinocottus analis, assembly GCF_023055335.1. Lineage (NCBI taxonomy): Eukaryota > Metazoa > Chordata > Actinopteri > Perciformes > Cottidae > Clinocottus > Clinocottus analis. The sequence goes on along the minus strand of NW_027176031.1, from coordinate 422,397 downwards.
CTTGTCATTTTTTCAAGAACACACCATCTGGCTTTGATCATTGATGCATGATTAACCCTTTTCTCTGGACTACGAGGGGCATATACAGACCGGCCAGTTCAACTTGCACTGCAGAGTGTATTGGTAGTCACACTCTGGAGTGTTCAACAACAAAAAAAAAAAAATACATGTCTTTGTCTCACAGCATTTCATCCGTTACACTATGCATCATTAAATACTATGCAAGAGAAAATGTCACAGAGGAGGAGAATTAAGATTTAGAGTGTTTGTCGGCACATTAAACCATACGTTAAGCGTTGGATTGTTACATTTGTAACATTGTTATCCCAGCAAAAAACACATCGACGTTTCCGTATGCTCAGAAAGTACTACCTACCGACCAGGGCCTTTTGCGTAAAATTTCCCCAGAACTTAATGTAGGCCCTGGTCCTTACAGCTCATCAAAAGGTTCATTGGCCCTCAGGAAAGTTCCTGAGGCTGCCCTTATTCAGCATATACAGTAGAGCACTGTACATATCTCAGAAAACATATCTCAACATCTTGATGTTTGTCATAAACCTGGTTTATTTAGAATGTACAAATTGTTAAATCTCAAGTCTTTTTTGTTCTTGAGACATGTTCTGGGGGAAATGGTGAATCGTAAATTCCAAAACATAATCATACAAGCGCTCGCAAATCTTTCATTTAATTTCTTCGCAATGAAAAAATGTTCTACCTGGGTGATGACAGAAGACTTGAGAGGACGGATCTTGGATGTCCAGGCGTTGGCAGTTTCCTGGGTCCCCTCAGGTGAGGCTGCCTTCTCGGGCAGAGGCGGGAAGGCATCCTTGTAGGTAGGAAGAGCATCCTCTTCCTCTCCAGCACTGGGTCCTGCCCCAGCAGCTGAACATAGATAAAAAAATAAATAATTCCACTTACGGCTCTTCTTTTGCATGTTACAAATCATGCATCATCTTAAAAATTTCAAAACTCACCACCACCAATCTGCTCTGGTCGGAGCCCACTGCGATGCTCATTGAAGCTTTCCTGCGTAAGTACCGCGACTGAGCTCATGGTCAAAATCCCACGTTTACACAGAGTCCGAGTGTGCCACTGGAAGGAAAGGAAGCATTACCATTATAAAGGGTTTCGCAACAGGAAGAAAATCATATTTAAACACCTATTTTCAAAAACAGCTTCTCACTACAAGTGATGGGTATTGTTTCACACCAGTATATTACGCAAACTTTGCTCCTCTGCCCCAAGGAGGTTTTTCTTCTAAACTTTGACATTGAGTGTTGATTATTTATTTGAAAATATGTAGTTAAAGAGAAATGCTCAAGATAAAAACCATGGAAGAAATAAAACGTGTTTTCTGGAGCTTTAACAAGATTTTGAGAGCGTCATTATTCAATCAATAGTATGTCGTTTCTTTCCCCACTGTTCTTAGCGCAAGCTAGTTATATAAATGAAAAATAGACATTCCAAAGGGTTATGAATGTTTGGCATCAGTCTAACCTACACAGTAACTTGCTTCACATTCAAGGGATTTATTAACACTCACTCTTATTTATATTGCGTTCTTGCAAATCCAGGACACATTAGCACGTTGTAATCGTTTTATACAGGTTTTGCACATCAGCCATAACAGCGACATAGAAGTATAACTGGCTCCTTGTTTAATTCACAAATTGAGTTTAGCATGCACTTATTCTTCATAAATAACTAGGAAACAGAACACCTGTATGAAAAAAGAAAAGTGCACATGCACAGGTTTAGAATGTTGTATAAGCTTATCAGAGGCGGACTTTGGGATTCTCACCATTATCTAATCTGTTTTTATCAAAGTCTTTCAGAAAACAACCACACTTCTTCTTGTCACATTAGCATGTCAGCGCTGTGTTGAAAGTATGCAGAGACCGACCAGGAGTAAATAGATAATGCCTTAGCACCACAAAAGAAAACACGAGTGTGGGCAGGGCCACAGCGACAGAACATTTTGTCTCTCTGCAAGAAACCTGTTTGTCTTCTGTTGCAACCGTCTTTGTCCTGTGCTATTCTAAGAAGTGCAACCTAGTGAGTAGGCTCCAGGGTTAAGAGGATTTTTTTCCCCCACTGACCCCTGTGCATGTCCATGTTGGATAGGATTAAAGCAAAAAAAAATCCGCCAACAGGAAACTCTGATTTCCTGTCGAGGGTCTTTGAAGACAACTTTTTCCGACAGCTGTTAGGATTTCTGACTAAAGCTAGAAGTGTTAATTTGTTGACAGAGTTAACAGATTAACAATTAGTTTTGAACAAACCCAGTCCTACAACTTTATTTCACTTCACCATAAAACAAAACTGAATTTATCATCAGAAGTCACCGTTTTGTTTTCCTGGCTGGCAAATAAAGTTAAATCCAAGTTAACCAAAAGCAGAGGAATGTGAATAGTTTTAGGGTGGATTTTTGCCCCCCCAAGCACACCTGAGATTCATCTGAAAACACAGAGAAACTCCCAAATGAATTGTTGATATTAAAGTTTTTTTTTTTACAGACCAGGCAATTTAAAGAAAATCACTTTGAGCGTCAACATGGCAGTCGTCAGTTCAGCAGGCAGTTTCCCCCCCACCTACAATTTTCAGACCACCCTTTTAGTGGCCTCTTCCTTGTCAGGCTTCATAAACTTAAGGCTGCGTTCTATCTAGCACTTCTTACTGTTAGCAAACCCCGTTGCCAAGTGAATATCCTTCATTCAAACCTCAAATTAAACATTTTGTATGGATTTTGTATACTTCGCAACAACGCTAATTGAATTTTGGAGGTAGGCTGTCCCTTTGCCTTGATCCCATTTTTGTGGTTTGAAAAAGTGCAAAGCACATCAAAGTCATCCAGACGACAACAAAGCCAATGCTAAACAGACTTAAATTACTTAACAGGTTAAGGCATATTCAAACTCTGAGTGTAAGGTTGGCAACACACTTTGTATAGAACAGGTGGATTTTAAATGCAATGGCTCAGGATTATTTAAATTTTCCTTCCTCCAGAATAGACCAGGTGTATTTAAAATCTGAACATGCAACAATGTCCTTTGTGGTCAGCTTTAAATTGAATTAATACCCTGACAGATTATAAGGGAGGTCGAGTACTCAGGCTCCAGAACATCTATATTATTTCAAGTTAAAACAGCAATTTCTTTCATGAGTCACAATGTTTGATGTATACTAAAAAGACTCTGGGACAAAATAAGTTTAGTCTTTTACACATCATAGCTACGTTTCTCAGCTTGCTTTGGAGTTCCAGCGTCCCCCGTCGGTGAAAATTCATACGCTAACAAGTGAAGTACAAGGCATGGCGGACTACTCTGAATTTTCATGTATACTTGTGCCAAGTGTCAGCGAGTAAACACTGTACAGCCTAAGTGCTGAAGCTTTCTACTCCACAATCCTAATCATACTTCATCACTACGGGACAATTTTCAAACTGTGGTTGGAGTGGGCAGGATCCCATTTAGGGTAAACAAAACGGTATGTTGCGGATTGCATCAGTGACAGCAGTTTACAATGCAAATAGTTGTAACAACTTACCAGCTAATTGGTCAGTTACCAGATAATCCGTCCTGTAAAGATGCAATTTCCCGTCAGCCTGCCAGCTTTTGCCTAAAGACCAGAAAACAAAAAAAGGAAGCAGCTGTATTGAAATAACCAGGATGGCATCCTAATATAAATTTTAAAAAAAAGAATAAATAATTATTTCAGGTGTCTCCAATTAAACCTATGCACAGGCAGGTTAATACAAGGTTATTATGCGTGCACAGAAAAAGAATATTGTATTATCAAAGATATCTGTATGATCAAGCTGAATTATTGCTTATGTGTGTCTCCTGTCCATTAACTAAAAACTAGTAGAAATGGTTAATATACCAATAAACATACCGATAGCAGATTGTGTTGTCTATAACAGTTATAACAGCAAAAAGTCATGAAATGGAAATACGAAGTCTGCAATACTCAAGAGTGTTGAAGTAACTTGTATACATGTATTGTTTAAAAGTAATGGTTCTCGTAAGACAAGCAGAAAAAAAATACTGGCAAAATACTCTCTACTCAGACAACTGAAACCAATCAGAAATTTAAAAAGTATCGAGATAAAGTTGATGCGAAGATGGGCATTATCGAATTCTAGTAAAGAATCGTTGCCATTGGAGTTCACTCTCCTTGACAAGGATCTGGATTGTGTGACTGGACCCTGTCCTCTTGGACAGGAGCACAGAGCTGGCATCTTTATTAATGAAGCTGCTGTGGGGCAACCAGGTAAATGGGCCATTGCCCTCTTTTGTGTCAGAACCACAGAAAATAGTTTCCAATTCAAAACAGTTTGATAAATAACTTCTGTGTAGTAATTTAAGACATGACAATGTGTGCAAGAGTCATTCAAAGATTTGCATTTATACTGCTAGCTTTCCACTGGCGACACCAACTTTCCTTAGACTAAAAATGTGTGCACGGGCTTCCATGTATGTTGAGGGAAAACCAGCCCTTTGGGAGCTTACCAGTTATAACGTAGGAATAACACAGATATATCGTTAACTGACCAACTCGTACCTTTATAACGAGATTGTGTGTGGCCTAGTCGTGTTAGCACGGGCAACAGAACATGGCCTGTTCCCTTTAACACCAAGCAAACGACTCATGATGTTATTGCCCATTTCAACAACAGCAGCAGTCGGTAAACAGTGACAGTAACTCATGGCTTAAAATGACACGTGTGAATTACAACAGTGCTGCCAGGTGTTTTTGTTGTTTTCGTCTTAACGTCACCCTGTCAAAGGCGCATTTTTACGTTTTAATTGGTGAGTAATGTACGTTAGTCAGAAGCTCCAAAAGTCATTAAAGCCTGAACACAGAGGGGTCAACCGACGTAATTTAAGGAAATATATCGACAGGTTATTTAGCGTTAAACCCTGCGAGGTCGTCAAACGTGCTGCTCAAATTAACGCTGACGTGCTCGTCTGGCAGCTAGTCGCGTTTCGTTAACGTTAGCTGCAGGCATGGCCACCCTCAAGCCCATATAATGTTAAACACAAATCCCAGATTAAGGCTCTAAGTAGCTGGTTAGTGGGGCTGCTAGCTAACACAATATCGGGTTAACCCAGCGTCTGACAGTTGCCAACGACACATTACGGTCCGTGCTAGCCGCTGTTACGTTGGCTAGCTTGGAGCAACCGTGAATTTTTTTTTTTACCAAAATTTGAGAAAACCTAAACGTAAACTCAACGTCCAGGGAAGCCGATATAATGCCGGGTGTTTAGCAGATGTTCGAGCCCTTTTGTACAAGCGGCATCTTTAGGGGAGGATTCTTCTTAGCGTGGATTACGAGCTCCAACCCCCGAGCTAACGCCAGCTAGCAAACTTGCTAAAAACTTTGCCTGTGGTGTGACACGTAGCTCTTCGGCTACATGTAGCAACTCAAACAGCCCGACACACAACTTCAAGCTGTACCGCAGCCAGCTAATGGCATTAAGCTAACAGCGGATTGGATATTTAAGCCCCGTAATAACTCTGTCGCGTTCATACACAGATAATGTGTCTTTATATATTGGTATATTGATACATACACACATATTGAACAGTGCTAACACGGTTGTAAAAGTACAAGTTGAAGTGTAGCATTAGCTCGCGTTAGCTTGCAGTGAGTTCTCCTAGCTCGCTAAGTCCACGTAGGCATACAGCTGAGCAGGAGAAGCGACACGGAGTCAGGCCAGAACACTCTGTAACGATCAAGGTTCACCAACAAGCTGCCTTTCCAACAAGGACCACCCTGCCATGAATACCTCGGGCGAGGCCGCGTGGAACGACGATACAGTGATATTGAGCAGAAAGCAGTGGAGTACTTACTTCTTTTATGTTCTCGTCTGCCCTGAAGGTGCAGGAGCTGAGATGAAATTCCACTGGCGAGAAGGTGGGATTGAAGGCTGACGGATATATACCAGTGCCGCCCACCAATCATATCCTCCAACGTCACGTCAAAGAGTCCGATTACACATAATTTATTTTCATATCCAAAAGTTACAGACTCTTGGAGAACTTCAGCACTTTGTTTACATGGCGTCGTAAGATTAGTTTTAAGATTAAAATGTGGTTAACGTCGTATCCGCTGGTTAACCATGCAGTGAGTAATGGGTGGATTAAAATCGCGTCTAGCGGACAGTATGCACAAAAATCAGACGAGATGAGGTGGCAAAGTCAGTCTTTATTAATTAGTGATCACACGCTTCAATCTGCTAACATTTTTCAATGTCTTTTCAGAGTTTAGTGAAATCAGATGAAAGATGACAATGACGTAATGTTAAGGCTATGAAGGCAGGTTCCCAATGTTGTTGCCGTGAATTTGCAAGAGAGCAATACACACATGCCCACAAATCCCACAGTTATCTTCGAAGACCACATGGGGATGTGCAGAAACACTTCCCCCTAATACAAATTCATAGAGACTGCAGTCTCAGGTCGTAGTCATTCCTCAGTTGTTTATGACATACTGTAATCCAGCACAAAGTAGCAGAGTCCACAGTTTACAACTAACACAAATACAAATAATTTCACCTTGTCACTGTGCTCCAAACATGCTACATGCTGAGGGATAAAAGTCACGGTTGGATTAGTTAGCCAGTCTATGGGCCAAAGGCTCAAGGGTCCCAAGGTGTCAGGGGCCCCCTCGACTTTCACCTACAAAATGTCACTGAAAGAGACAAGTACCAACCAGATAGAGACTTAAAATGGCCACAAAGAGACACAGAACAACTGCAAAGAGGCACAACAATACATATAACGAGCACAAAGAGACACAACAATAACTGAGGGACACAACACAACTAATACACATTAAGGATATATAAAATATACACACAAAAAAACACTTTAAAGTGACTTAAAATTACCACAACAAGACACAAACTATGAAGGGATGCAAAACAACAATGAAAAAAAGAACAACTAGGAAGTCTGTGTGTCTAGCTCATGTATATGTAGTATATGTAGGAGAGCTGCCCCGGGACCCAATGTCCCATAATCAGACCATGATTAAAGAATATTCATTCTGATCAGAAATCTCCCCAAGAAACCATCTTCATCATCCTGACCGACAAAGAAAACAAAAAAATCCAATTGTCCATGTGCAGAAAGAAATCCTTCAGAAAATCTTTTGTCAGGATGCAAATATTAAGCTGGATTCCCAAACACAAAGAAGAGATAGTTATGCAGTAATATGTGTCACATAACATGAGACTGTGCACATCACTTCCTGAGTGGAGAAGTTCATACACAAACATTATTTAGGCTAGTGCAAATTCCAAATGTTATCTAAAATTTCCAACTCAGCTCAAGTGAAGTTAAATCAATTTCAAGAAATTATATTTCAGGACACGGACGCACATGTTCATTGAGTGCATTTCTTCTGGATCATTTAGATGCACTGCATGGCCTGCATTGCTACGTGGAGTTTGACGAGATGTAATAAAGGCCTTGAGATTGTAATAATATTTTGTCAAGTCAAGAATACCCCTTACAGCTCACATTCAATCATTTTGTGGGAGAAGATTTATGAATTTGTTTCAATTTTATGAATACAAGTTGATTGATCATCTCTGTCTAATACCATATAGTCTTTCTTTGCCACTTCAACAATGATGACAGTGCAACATTAGAACACTGCAGTTTGAGAATAAAACAGTGCTGGATAAGCTCATTATAATATAATGGATATAGTAGTACATAGTCTGCAGCCTCAAAGCGTTCCATATTCCAAACTCTCTCAGCAAAAAAATAAAAATTCTTGAACAGGCGTTTATAACAAGACTGTTGTAACAGGAAACACAGGCTAACCAGACTAATGCCATCACACCAGGGCCCTGTGAGGAAGGCCAGGGCTCTTTATAAACAAAGCCAACTGATCAAATCAGTCCAGACTCCATGATTGGATACCATCTGTATCTTTCTCCTGAAGTATCAACTGCAGAAAATAAAGAATGAAAAAAAAACAGCAAGGAGGAAAAAAGTAGATGGAAGCAACAACATGCTGACAGAAGGGCAGCCATGGTGCGTTCGTAACTACAGATCAGGCAAAGACAAAAAGGCCATGACAGATGAGTCAGATTTGACAAGCCCATCATGTGATCAGCTATCAACATGGCCGAAAAGGATGAGCGCTTTGTTTGCAGAAATTAGGCAGATAAGGAGCCCTGTGATGGACCAATGACCTTGCTGATGCTCTGCTTTCATCCGACTGCATGCTGGGATAGATTCCACTCCTTTTGCCCTGAAAAACTAATTATCGGGTGAAAACAATGAAACATGAGATAATATGATGAATCAATGGACTATAACACCCCTCTCTTGTGGATTGCAGTGAATATTTCTCCACTTAATTAAAAAAAACAAAACTTTTGTCTTTAATCCAAAAACCCGTATAGGCCAAATGAAAACTTGAGATCCTCTATGAAGTTAGAATTACAAAAGAATCCCAATAATATATAATATTTTTTGGATGATAGATTTTGTTGTCCGTGTTGCTCTTGCACATAAAATTGTGTCTTCTCTCTCAGGCCTGCAAATAAAATCTACTTGAAAAAAAAAAGGATCCTTTCCTAAAGCACAACTCAATTTTTTCTAGTCATTCAGTCAAGTCACTTTGTTCTCTATTTCACAGAAGACAGCAGGGGGCGCTCCATCACAGTGTTAGAAGGGACTTTTATTTTCTGATCGTGATAAAGTTTAATCTGACTCTTTTCCAACAACACAACGGACCGAAGTGCAAATATATGCATAACATTCCCCGTGATTGGTGTAATCGAGCTCGGACGCGTTTAGGAGAGATATAGTCTCGTGACGCACGCACGCACTGTTGCCTAATGTGCTTTAGAGACTATACGTGTACATTCTTTAGTGATTTTGGAAGAGAAAAACAGAGGAAAAACCCACATCTACTGCGGTTTATCTACGGGTCAAAGTGTAGCCCACACTTCAATAAAGGCTGTTTCGCCTTGTGAATCAAATCAGATACAGCTAATCAGCTAAAACAATTATTTTCTATTTCCTTCTGGGTGTTGACAGCCACCGGCCTGTAGATTCAACACGAAACTGCACGCTATTTAAACTTTGCACGACGCCTTATTAAAAAGCCACAACATATAATTTTTCAGGCGGTCAGTGCAGTATATTCGTCCATCCATCGAGGCTATTTAAAGTTAAGGAAGGCAAATCTTCTCTCCCCAGCCCACAATCCTCAGCCCCATTTGAACCAATCACAGGACGAAAGGGACCGTTTCAGCCAATGACAAACTAGTCTGGGTACGCACTCCGTCGGACGACGACGACCATGGAACGGAGTAGTGTCCTATTCGGCGTAGCAAACTTTTAGCATTTAGTTTTGATACGGACTTAAACGGTAAGTTTATAGCTGCTTTATGGACACATGAACACTTTCCGACACTCTTGTGTGCTTTGCGTGACGGTTCTCCGGGAGGGAAAACTCGTTTATGGGCATTAATACTTCGTTGCGCTCCAGGTCTGTAAACTCGCAACGTTCTCCACTGAGCTCCATTGCTTTAATATATATATATATATATATATATATATATATATATATATATATATATACTTGAGTTATATGTCGATTGTGAATGTAAGTAGTGTTCGTTTTGTTTTCTCGCTTTACATCTGTTTGGGGTAACTGCAACAAGTCTTGCTGACCCACTTAGGCCCAGATGCAACGCTAATGCACGTAGAGTCTTGTGGGTCCTCCGTCGTTTATTTTATTACTTCTCAGCTGTCTTTTCGAGAAGGTTGGGACCTAAACTCGAGTTGAATGTTGGATGGATACCTCTGGTGAATATTTGCCTCTGGTCTTCAATATGTCAACTTTGTGTGTTACACGTATTATGAATGAGCCTCGCGCGACTAAAAATCGCTTCAGAATAATTTATTTTTGGGAATGTAACATGCTGAAGTTTAAATGATCCTACAACACGCCACCGTTCCACGACACATCTACTCACCCCAGACACAACACAGCCTTACTTAAACCACAAAACAATTCCTCGTGTTTTGCTTATGCCCTCCTCCCCAAACGCGATGGTAATTGCCTGTCCTCCCCCCTGTTTGCAGGAGTGAGGTTGGGGGAGCTGCTCTTAGTAGAAAATGGGGGAGCTCGAGGGTTCATACCGGGTGCTGCAGACCCCTGGCATACGGCTAGGAGCCCAGTTCAACCCTGGTATCAGCACTTTGGAGCCGGGCCAGAGCCTCAGCGGCAACATGGTCAGCGGGAGCAAGAGCCACGGGCGATGTCTACAAATCCGCGTGCAGGGGCTGGACGACTCCCAGGAGTTCTTTGACGTCGACGTAAGTTTCTTCGTGACTGTAGCACGCTCCCAGTGTACCTTCACATGCCTTTTTTTTTAAAATTTAATACGGTTGCAGTGTGCTGGACAGCAGGCTACGTGTGACCCTCTAGTCCCTGGGCTGCCCCGGTGCTGCGCGTGGCTTGGGTTGGTGACAGCTGCCATATGGCTTTGGTGCTGAAATCCCTTCCCTCCTTAATGCTTCTTATTTGGGTAACTGTGTAACTCACCAGGGTACTTTTTTAGTTTTAGTTTGGCTGTCACCTCAACTCAAGTAGTAATTAAGTACTTTCTGTTCCTAAGCCTTGGCAAACAAGGAGGTACATAATATGGCCATCCAGGCCTCAAGCTTGTTTACATTGACCATTTTAATTGAATTTGAACAAAGTGAACAAGAGGTTAATCTTTTGAAACCCCAGCTTTTGTATCCCTGTGTCGAGGTTGCTGGAATAGCTTCCCATTAATATGTTCTATCTTGTTTTGTATTCTGGTGTTATTTGGCTTTTTAAATTTTTTTTTACTTAAATGGTGATAAGATTGGCAGACATGTAGTCTCTCCCAAATGTTAGTTTCCTCTGCTCTGCCATCATTTGTCACTACAAAATTCATCTTTATATCAAGAGAGTGCAAGGAAAATTACACTGAAATGTGGATGTAATTGTCTCTCATTAAGCCTTATGAATCTGTAACTATGCATCACGGCTGTTGTGTTTTCTTTTCATTGTAAGTTACTTTACAGAGAGGTCAAACCCTTCATTATTCTGTTTTGGGCAAACTTTTTAAAACCACACTGTTGAAGTGCTTTCCGATGTTTACTCTCCACTAGAGTCATTCGGAAGTCAAATAGGAAGCAATAAGGAAGCCACTCTATCAGACCAAGTTTCCTGTCTTGTGTGGGGTTGGGGTGGTAGTGGTGTATCAGAGTGGATTCCTCACAATGCATTTAAATGGCCAGTTTTAATTTGCAGCGTGATATATCTAGACTTATGGGCCACTAATTCTACTAGAATAGTTTGGTGTACTCAACTTGTGCAACCACTTGTGTGACCACAACATAACTCTTTTGGTAGATGTAGTTTGGGGGCACCGCTGAGACAGACGTTTCATAATCTTATGCACCATATGTTATCTCAAAGACTTACGCTAATAGAATGTGACAAGCACAAGTTTTTTAATTTGTATGAAATCAGAACTGCTGAAGTTGTTTTTTTTTAGTTTTTTTTTTTTAACATTTTTTAACTCAGTTTTAGGAACATATTCAGCTTACCAAATTTGGCCCTGGAGGATTATAACTATAAGCTCTGGACATTGGTGTTGATAGGTGGTGGCAGACAGAAATACATGCCTCTGTAAAAGTGGGAATGACGGCAATCCTGTTGTCAAGCAGACAGCAGTTTTTCCAGGGACAAGATGGCCTCTGAGAGGCTCTGTTGTCCACCACCGCTGGCCAACATTTGCTTGACGTCGCTGCTCATTCATACAGAAAGAGTCGTGGGCTGTTGGGAGAATGGTATTTCTCTCTATACACAGTGGCTGCAGAGCTATACGTTCGCTTACATGACTCATTTTCAGTACTGCCATCGTGCTAGTTCGTCTGTAGTTTTTACGTCTGTGGGTCCATGAACCCTTTAAAAGAAAAATGTATTGGAATTGTAGTTTTTCCTCACGCACGCTGTATGCAAAAATAGCTACAAAATTGCATCGTTGAGTGCTTTGAATGGTTGTGGCCTGCATGCAACTGCCTCCCTTAATCGTGGCGTTTTGATTGCTCAGCTGCCTTGTTCGTTTGTGCAACGCCTACATCGTCAGTCATTACTTGTCCCCTCTGACTAGTTATCGTCCTGTCTTTGCCATCATGCTTTATGCTTTTACATCTGTAATGCGTCACAGATTTTATTCTCCGGATAATGCGGTACCTACATGGTCACGTGGTGGCGATTTTGAACGTGAATGTTTGTGGTCGCGCAACGCCTTTTTGGTGTGGAGCTGTGACGAACAAACCAGATCAAAGCCGCTTTGATCCATGGCCTTCGTGTGCTGCAGGTACCCGGCATGGCTGTCATCATCCAGCAGACATTTGCTCTCACATGGCTCTCGTCTACAGGGCCCCTCCCTGCAGCCAGCAGCACGGTAGAAAGCTCAGCCTTGTGGTTTCTGGACAGGGGAGGCCGGGCCCAGGCATGGCAGGGGAAACACAGGCTCCTTTTATCCAGCCACAGCCAGCCCCCTTCTTCTTTTGCCGGGGCCATAACTTCCAGCTCAGAACTCCCAAAAAAACAAAACAAGGGCCCAGGGTTGAGACGTGGAACCACGGCCGTGTGAAAGTGCAATACAGTCGGGGGCATTGGTGGGAGGGAATCCAGTGGGGGCGGGGGGGAGGTTTTGTTTTAGTGTTAGCAAACAAGCACATAAGTAGAGGGGTTGACAACCAAGTGGGTGACTGGCGGGGGGAGAGAGACAGAGACAGCCTCTGGTGTTAAAAGAGCAGCTCTTCTGAGGGAGCACTCATGGTCAGTACAAAGTTTGAGTCAGGGTGGTGGGGGAGGACACACACACACACACACACACACACACACACGAGTGGAGACCTACTAAAAGTTTGGAATTTCAACCACTGGCTGCAGCAAATTTGTTTATATAGGTTGTTGTTTTCAAAGCATCCTGCAATGGTTAATGGATAAAGTAATATTAGACTTGTATTAGGGGTTATAAAAGCAAAATTGTGCATCTGTTTCGTGTCCTGAAAAAAGGAGCACTCTTGCTCTTTGTTGACACCACTACAGCTGAGCACTCGGCTTTCATCTCTATGAAGCACTCACAATCCCACTGTATGCTAAAGTAGCTATACTGTGCTCAGAAGGACTTGTTTCATTTGATCTCTCCTGCGGTTATTGTTCTGATATTGTATTTTGTCGCTAGGAGCAGTTGGCTGCTACTCCCACCTGTATCTCTTTAATTTTATTATTATAATATTTTCCTGTGTTTTTCAGGCCAAGATTAGACTTGAAAGTATCTGGGTTACTACACAAGTGACCTGGGCAGAAGGCACACTTAAAAAAATAAAAAAAAGTAAAATAAAAAAAAAGGAAGACCCAACACCTGATCCTTAATACCATAGTGTTGCGTACATCTGCTAAAACAAACTGCTCCTGCTCAGGTGCGTCCTTAAAATAAAAAAATGCAATTTTTTTTTATATCTAAGTCATTGACAAGATGAGAAAAAGCACCAAAGGACCTGTCCTTTTCGTAGGATGTCTTATCACGGACTTGTGAAACAGGCCACCGTTGGTCAAGTATGTTTTTAATGTAGCGTGTTCTGACAATGTGCGTCCCGCCGTGCCAAATGCAAGTCCCAACACACCCCCTGCCGTCAGTAGGAGGTCCTGCCAGAGCTGCACTGACGTTCACCAGTTAGCTGGGGGGAGGGAGAGAGAGAGAGGGAGAGAGAGAGGGAGAGAGAGAGAGGGAGAGAGGGAGAGAGAGAGGGAGAGAGAGAGGGAGAGAGAGGGAGAGAGAGAGAGAGAGAGAGAGAGGGAGAGAGAGAGGGAGAGAGAGAGGGAGAGAGAGAGAGAGAGAGGGAGAGAGAGAGGGAGAGAGAGAGAGAGAGAGAGAGAGAGAGAGAGAGAGAGAGAGAGAGAGAGAGAGAGAGAGAGAGAGAGAGAGAGAGAGAGAGAGAGAGAGAGAGGAGTATCCACCATGCTCAACCTGTCTTGCAAGCTACACTAAGCCCTTGATTTGAAATTGGGCTGGGTGACGTCTGGGGAACCTGCGCTTTTGTGCGTCATCCCTCTTCGTTCTCTGTGCACGAGAAGGACATGTCTCCCCTCCATAGCTGCTTCCAAACCCTACACACCCTGTAGATACTCCCAAGCCCCTTACACACACACACACACACACAGGAAGATTTAGCTCCCAGAGAAACATCTGTTAGTGTTAATCCCTGCTGCTCTGTGAGCTTGATTGGGTGACCCACTGACTGGCCTTAACGTTAGAGCTCAGAGATGAGAACGAGATCTCGAGTTTGGTGTGAGCACACAACACTAACCCTGAGCCCACTGCCGAGTCACAGATGCTCTCGACTTGAAAAACGCCAGATGGTCTTTTGATTAGCAGCCTACTGTATTTCACAGCAAAATGGTTTCAGATAAATTGTGGTTGAAGACTACCACATTTTTTAAATGTCTTTTTCTAAATCTAATTTAATGTGTTTTTATTAGTGCTTTCAGACAATGTTTACACCCCAGTTGATAAATGCTCATTAATCAGGATAATTGTAGTCATGGAGGGATTCACAAGTCACTTTGATCTCATGCAACATGCTACTCACAATCATTGTATTATCAATTCGTCAGTAGTTTTAAATAATGAGAAGAATCTTTTACACAATAAAATAAAAAAATGTTCAATACAATTGTGAAAAATGCTCATCATAATCTCCCAAAGTCCACAGTACCTTCTTTTAAACTGCTCGTTTTGCCTGACCAAAAACACAATTTTTCAATTTGGCTCTAATATAAAAGGAAGGAAAAGCAGTAAATAAACAGCCCACTCGCTGCACAAATTGTATAAATTGGACATTTTCTATCTTAACGTGTACTTTAAATTCAGGTTTGGCCCACCACCTTTTGTCACACGGCGTTATTTCTTAACATCGCCTCACTCTTCTTCACTCTTCTCGAATGCAGAAATGCCAAACGTGTTTAAAGGCCGATGCGACAAGCCCGTGTGCCTGCAATTGTAAACAGCCACCAATGGCACGCAGAGATAAGCAGACGTGGTTGGCGGTGAGCGGAAAGTGGTTTTGAAGTAGTAATTATCTGCAAATGTCAGCGGTGTTAGGAGATACCGTGGAGAAACTCCTCTGGAGAGAGTACCTGGTAGATGATTCAAGCTTTCTGCATGTTCATGCAGTGAGTACCGTGTCCCTTTTTGCCAGCTGTCATCCGGCGCTCTCTAAATGAGGAGGACGAAGCTGAGGATTTTACGCTTCCCCTTAAGAAGGGAGAGTGCTGCAAATGCAGTTTCACATTCCTGCAGAGGGTTAATGAGTAACGCAAAGGAGGGGTGTCCAAAAGCCAGTCAACAAAGTTTCGCTCGTGACTGATGGCAATAGGGGAAGAAAACAATCAGTTTATTCGGATCTGTGTACATTCGGGTTCAATTGTCAAACCAATGCTCTTTAATGTGTATAGGTTGTTCAATTACATTTTAGAATAGGTGAATAGATTTATATTTCATGGCCAAGTTGATTGGACTCGTCATGACCGTTTACATGCCGTAAATCCGCTGAAAGAGGTGAATATTGAAAAAAGGGAAAGTGCGGATTATTGGATGGAAATGTCTTAATCCACGGGGAAGATTACAAAACACTTCAGACGTTTGACCCCGTCTGCCCAGAGCTTGGTGCATGATAACATTGACTCTTTTGTTTAATCGGCATTCACACAACTCCTCTGAGTCAGTCACAACCGGGGCGGACTACCCTTTGATTCCCTTCACATTTGGCCACTGACGCAGCCTGGATTGGACGTCTGGCCCGCGCTGGGACAAAGTATTTTAACACCCTCTCGGGTTGAGCTCGGGCTGTAATCAGACACTGTAAATGCATGGAAGAGGGCTGTTTTTACAACAGATTCCTACATTTATGGATGTCGTGCCAGAAGTTTTTTTTTGTGTGTGAATGCAGAACACACGATTGCATCAAACCAATGAAAATACTGAACAGTACATTTTTACAGTAAATTTCTCTCTGCTCCTTGAGTGGTAATATCTTACTTCAGCCAATGCAAAGCAGTTTTTTATATACTTTTTTATACGGCTTTTAGACTTTTAAAAATACTATTTTATATTACAACCAGATGTTTCAGGCTATAATTCCCCCCCACCCCCAAAAAAAAGTCACAGGCCAGGTTTCCAAAACCTCAAGTGCAATGTGTTCTTAGTACGTAGTAATTAGCTCCCCATTTAGTGAAAACAAACCCCAGAGCGTACGAGATCTAAATTTGGGCAGATTTCCGGCTCGCATTTTTGCTGCGCTCCGTTCGGGGCCAGATTACTTTTTATTTTGTTGTACATTGGGACGCGTTTTTAGCAGTTGACTTGCTCATCCAGAAACTATTTGAACTGACAGATGGAGCGTCGGCAGCCATAAAGCACACGTGAAGGGGATCATTTGCAGATGCCAAATGTTTTCCGCACCACACAGACGGACGGAGTGTTTACGCTGCTCTCGCACCAGTATGGCCTTCCTCACCTCAACACAGGCCAAAAAAAAGGAAAAGAAAATGTAGTTTTTCATAATAATCTCTGTTGATCATGTGTATTGTTCTTTAGACTTTTGTTGTTGTCAAAACTTTCTCTTTATTGAGGTTGTAAGATGTCTCATCGATTATGAAAATAATAATTCTTTTTTTCTCTTTTTTTTTTTCAGCCCAAAGCTATTGGACAGTATCTCCTTTCTGAGGTTTTCTTGAGAGTAAACCTCATAGAGAGGGATTACTTTGGCCTGGAGTTTCAGAACATGCAGATGAACTGGGTATGTACTGCCAGCCGCCAGTTGGGTGTTGACCTGGTGTTTTTTTTTTTTTTTTTAGAGGTCAAAGTTCACAGCTAGTTGGCAACAACTTCTTCAGTCCTTTCTTGGTTACTCTTCTTATAGATTTCCACAGCAGTGCAGAAACAGTGAGACAGTATTGTTTTAATTGGACTCCAGCAATATATAATCTTGGTATATATATTTAACTTGTCTGGCACAAGCACCCTATACACAAAAGTCAGACTTTCCACTGTTGTATTCCTCCAGAAACATAAGTGGATTTCAAGACCACTGTTTCTTTTTCGTAAAGCAGCCAGGAAGAGATATTGAACACCGCGCTGTATATCTTCTTCAAAGGGAATGGAGCTGCTGTTGACCCACTGGCGCGTGCGTGCGCGTGCATGCAATACATTTGTTCCAAAGACGCTTTTACGCGCCAAAAGTCGAGCACTATGTTTAAATCCCGGCAACTACAAATATAAATAACTAAATACCTCCAATAAAAATGGGAAATGACAGTCAGGGTCAAAGTTAAGTCACATCTTACTTTGGCAGTTTTTAAGTCAGCATTTCTGCACTTCAGGTTCCCTTGTCTCAAAGTCGATGCTGTCCGTTAATGATACTGGAGGAGGTGATCTTTGGGTACCTTTCGATTCTGAGGGTTACGGTGCGATTATAGATTCTTCTTGATGCATCAACGTTTTTCTACATTTTGCAGAGGGAACCAGTGCTGTACTAACTTCCGGGCTTGGCCAACAATAACGCGGCATCCGTGCACCACTCTATTACACCACATATCTGTCCACATCGAGAACATTCCTCTCTCAATCAGGCCCAGATGGAACAAGGCAGGCAGGCTTCTACAGTAAGGCAGTGAAGCCAGGTTTAAAAAAAAAAAATGTTATCATCTCGACGCTGACATAACCTACAATCACTATGTAGTAAGGGAGTCATTTAGGGTTCGGCCGGTACCACCTGTTACATTTCAACGAAAACATTTTTCATAATACGGTGACAATGATGACTATTTCTTTCTCTTCAGGTTTGGCTAGAACCCACGAAACCCATCGTGAGACAAGTCAGGAGTAAGTGAGCTCAAGTATTGGCTCAAATTCCACCTAATGAAAGCGTATTTGTGCGCTGATGATCTGGTCTTGTGTTTATTCTTTTGCAGGACCAGCCAATACGCTTTTCAGACTGTCGGTTAAATTCTTCCCTCCAGACCCCGGTCAGCTGCAGGAGGAGTACACGAGGTCAGTGACTGTAATTTCCTTCTGGATATTGCCTTTATCTCGTGCCTGTGTCGAGGGGCTTTAGAAAATACAGTGATTTTTTTTTTATTTTTTTTTTTCTTCTTTTTTTTCCTTTTTCTTTTCTTTTCTTTTTTTTCTCTCTCTTTTATTCCCTCCTTAAGCTATAGTATTTGTTCTCCCAAAAAATGTTGATGAAATACTTTGAAGGCTTTTTTGCAGTCAGTGGAGTGTCAATGCATTTGTTTAGTTCTCATGAACAAAAATGGACAGACATTTAGGACTTTTTTTATTTCTTTTTATAGGTACTTATTTTCGCTACAGATGAAAAGAGATCTGATGGAGTCCAGGTTGATCTGCACTGAAAATACCGGAGCCCTGCTGGCCTCTCACCTTGTCCAGTGTACGTTGAAGCTGCTAAATATGTATTTTTTTCCTGTTATATTACACTGTAAGTTGTAGGTGTACCTAATATAGTGGGTATTAATAGAAATCCGATGTGCTCATTCACAAAATAAAAGCTGCTAGGGGCCTTGCTCTGTGTCCGTTTACGGTGACACGTTCAGGAAAATCTGACGTTGGCTTTTTTTTCCCAAACCGTAGCGGAGATTGGCGACTACGATGACGCAGCAGATGGGGACTTCTTGAGGACGTCCAAGCTGTTGCCGTACCAAGAGAAGGTGCAGGAGAGGATCATGGAGCTCCACCGCCGGCACCTGTAAGTTGCTGCCCTCCGATCTCTCTTATGTCTTTTTCCTAACTCTTGGATCTATTGAACATTCTGGACACTGTCAGTCGGGAAGTAAACTGATAGTGTAAGTCCTTTCTTACCCTCCAGTGACATAGCGAACCCCCTTCCAGCTGCTTCAGCAGCTGTGTTAATGCTGCTAAGTAGCACACATTTATAGCTGCACAGTGTCTCATCACTAAAACCGAATGGACCAGCTGAGTGCCAACCGATTGTTCCGTCGCAGCAGCCGACCGGGCGCTTCTGCCCAACTCGCGTGGGTGCAGGCCATCGTATATATTCATTTTTTGTCTCCAACACTTGAGACTTGAAATATATGTAAAATCTTGAAATAGGAAAGTACTCTACTCTTATTATGCATTAGTAAATGTTATTTAAAAAATTTTTGGGAATATTTTATTGTACAAACAGAACAAAGACAATACATAGGATGACAAAACATACAGGCCAACAAGACTGTGTGTGTGTGTGTGTGTGTGTGTGTGTGTGTGTGTGTGTGTGTGTGTGTGTGTGTGTGTGTGTGTGTCCCCTCCCCCACCACCCTGACTCAAACTTTGTACTGACCATGAGTGCTCCCTCAGAAGAGCTGCTCTTTTAACACCAGAGGCTGTCTCTGTCTCTCTCCCCCCGCCAGTCACCCACTTGGTTGTCAACCCCTCTACTTATGTGCTTGTTTGCTAACACTAAAACAAAACCTCCTCCCCCCCACTGGATTCCCTCCCACCAATGCCCCCGACTGTATTGCACTTTCACACGGCCGTGGTTCCACTTCTCAACCCTTGTTTTTGTGTGTGTGAGTGTGTGTTATATAAAAGTTGAGGGTAGATTGATATGTATGCAAAAATGCATGTACGTGGGTTTCAGGCTAAAAACAAAAATGTGAATATCAATAGACTGGGTGGTGTCATGTTTGTAAAAACAAAGTGAAGGATGACCAGATGGAGTGGTGTTCTGTATTGTAAATGACAGAGGAGGTTTGATTTTCCATTGAGATGTGTTGAGTCATTAGGTTTTTCCAGTGTGTGATGTGTATGTTATTCCTTAATTTCCAGTTCAAGAGGATAGTTTTCTTGGCAATAGTTAGGGCCACGAGGAGTAATTGGCGGTTAGTTTTGTTTAGATGTATGGTTGTGATGTCTCCTAGCAGGCACAGTGAAGGGGATAAAGAGACGATGCAGCCCAGGAAGACAGATAGTCCCTCAGTTATTTTTACCCAAAAGTATTGAACTGGTGTACAGTGCCAGGTGGCATGAATGTAGCTTTCCGGGCTATTTTGAGTGCAATGTGGAAAGATGTCTGACGTGAATCCCATTTTAAATATTTTATGCCCAGTATAGGGAATTCTGTGAAGTATTTTATATTGTATTAGTTGTAAATTTGCATTTTTAGTCATGAAGTAGATGTTATTGCAGATATGGACACAGAAGTCGGCATCGGGAGTGATGGATAAATCTGAATTCCATTTTATTGACGGTATGATGAGGTTTGGTAACATTTTTATGGAGGTGATATTAATTAATTATGAAGTTGAGGGAGGTAATTCTAAATTAATGTCCTTAGTGTTTGGATTGAATAGATGATTTGATTTGCAGATATTCCAGAAAGTGATTGTTCCCGATGCCATACTTCTGAACCAAATGGGGCAATGGAACCAGGGTGTTGTTAGTGAAGATGCGTTTCAAATGAGTGATACCTTTAGCGGACAATGTGTGGAGATGAAGAGGTTAATTGTGGCTTAAAAAGTCGGGATTGTTCCATGTAGGAGTAAAATTTGAAGGTGCAAAAGTGATGTTTGTAATTTTGTGAAATTTCCACCAGGCTGTCAGAGTTTCTGCCATTGTTAGTGTTTTGAAGAAGGATGGCGTTTGATTGACTGGCTGAGAAAAGGGAGGTCTGAAATCTCAATGTCCTTACAAAATGTCTGTTCTATATCTATCCATATGTGATCTGATTGGTTGGGTAAATGTGATTTGTACCCACGACACTAACATTGCGTGTTTTGTTCCCTGAGATTTCCGTGGAAGAAATTAATTATTAAAAAAATAACATCCTTTTTAAGACACAGAACGCAATCTCTCGTCAAATTTCATGCAACCTTTTTTTATTTATTTATTTATTATTTACACTTTCAGCTAAAGTTTGAATAAAACCTGATTCATAATCACACATTGTCGCTTACAAACATTCTGGACCCGTCTTCAGTTCGTATCCCACAGGGTTCATTACAGGAATAACAATGTTTTTGGAATGTGTAAACGGTGGCATGTTGTTATATTTTTCTAAATTAGATTTTTTTTTTTTATGTGGCTCCACAACACAAACTGCGATGATGTACGTGAGCTGAGACAACCACGTTCCTGCTAAACAACCGTAATGAGAGGGTTTGCCCCATCTCAAAGAGTCCAGAGTCTCACAAAACCTGGCCGCTGCACTTTTCCCACCGCCGGCCACCTCGTTAGCTCAGCGCTACCCTATGGCCAATAGGGGCTCCTTTCAGCCCAGCGTATAAAGACCTTCTGCTAATCTCTTCCCTGGAAGCACAAGCGGCGAGTTCTCTCGGCCTAATCCCCTGCTTCGGCCAGCTCTATTAGCCATAAGGCCAGTGGGGCAGGGGAGGGCCCTAAGGAGATTTTCAGCGCTTAACAGATGAACAAAATTAGAATGTGGTGATGATTGGATGGATAGTTCTCCCTAGCACGCTGTTTGGTTGTAATCCCACAATTTTAGATAAATCCTGGAAGTTGTAAGGGATTAAAGGACACACCGCACTGCAAACAAGGCCTGATGCAACATCTTTGTTTGAACTGAAAGAAAGACGAGCAGCAGCATGGACGCAAAAGGCTCCAAACACCGAAGGCCTGGTGAATTGTGACCATTAACTTTTTTCCGTTTGACCAAGAGTTTAGTTTTACTGAACTGTTGACATTGTCTCTACAACAGAGAATCAAACAAACTCTCAGTATTGTCGGCGTCTTCAACAAAACGCATCGTCTCAATGTGCTCCTGGAAAATTACAAGCTCAGATGGTTTATGGAGGAATTAATAATTTAACTGGCTGTCAATGTCTCGGTTAGTTACTCTAAAGAAAATCACTTCAAAATTTCCTCATTTTGTTATCTCAAACATGCAGTATCTATTGACGGAACAGTCCTATAATATTTTGGGCGTAATAAATGTGGCGGATATTAAACATGGTCATCCAGCGGGATTCAGGAGCAGCGATTATTCATGCAGCATTTTTTCATACACAGTTACATAATTCAGGGTACGTTGGAGATGGAAGCATAATACTTTACAATTCATTCAGTTTCCGTGACTGTGCTCAACTCAGTGTAACATCTTGTCAGAGTCCTTTTGGCTTTCACGTCCTGGAGCTTTTCTTTTCAGCCCATCAAGAATTTGTTCTCTGCACTTACTGAGTCTGTGTAGTTATTTGGTTATAAAGGGGTTTTCTGTATATATCAGTGGGTAGTTCCATTGTTCTGTATAATTTGGTCTCATGGAGCCTTCTTATGAAGGTTAATTTATGAGGCGAAAGGCGTAAATGTTACTTAAAATTGCTTTATTTTTTTATGTCCACCCCAGTGGCCATACTCCAGCTGAATCAGATTTCCAAATCCTGGAAATTGCCCGCAAACTGGAGATGTACGGGGTCCGCTTCCACCCCGCGGCCGACCGGGAAGGCTCCAAGATCAACCTGGCTGTTGCTCACATGGGCCTTCAGGTTTTTCAGGTGAGCGCGGCTCTCCTGCCGGCTGTGTTTTGTGGACGGGACCCTCGGGGCCCGAACCATGTTGCTAAAGGTCACTTCTTTCCTCTTAACATTTCTCCCAGGGCAACACCAAGATAAACACCTTCAATTGGTCCAAGATTCGCAAACTCAGCTTCAAGAGAAAGAGGTTCCTGATCAAGCTCTACCCAGAGGTTCACGTACGTATTGATGTCTGTCTTCAGAAAACGCCAATGCAGGTCATTGTGTCCTTAAGTCTCCACCGTAAACGGGACCAATATACTGTGTGGTTTTTATTGTCTTCTTCTGGGTGGTTTCAGGGGCCCCATCAGGACACACTGGAGTTCCTGATGGCCAGTCGAGACCAATGTAAAATCTTCTGGAAGATCTGCGTGGAATACCACTCGTTTTTCCGCATGTTCGACCAACCCCAGCCCAAATCCAAAGCCATCCTCTTTACTAGAGGCTCCTCCTTCAGATACAGGTATCGCATACGGACAATAAATAAAGAAAGAAAGGCATGTGTCATATCAGGTGTCTGTGGTTTTTATTAATTTTTTTTTAATTCAAAACTCTTGTCAGTGGACGGACTCAGAAGCAACTCGTGGACTACGTCAGGGAAAACGGGGCGAAGAGAACTCCATACCAGAGGTGAGTGTTTCTATACACTGTCTTCATGCTGTTTAATTGTTTTTTCCAGAAGAAATGTTTCCCCCCCCCTGCAATCGTCTGACTAATTCTGTCATTGAATTGTTTCTCGCTCAGGAGGAACAGTAAAATACGAATGTCTGCTCGCTCCCTTGCTACAGATGTGCCAAAACAGGTCAGTTGGCGCTACGAATGGAGCAAAAGCTTTACACATGTTGTACTTTAATAAGTGAACTAATCCAATCCTCCTTTTTTAACAATTCTCTTTTTTTGTCTATCATTCAGAGCTTGTCATTCAATGACAGTCTTGGGGCCCCAGGCTCCCCCTCCTCCGCCACCGTGTCCTTCCACCTCCCACGAGCAGAGCTCCAACCTCAGCCACGCCCTTTGGCCACACCGAGCCGGTCTCCAGCGCCTCCCCAGCAGCAGCAGCAGCAGCAGCAGCAGCAGCTTCAGTCCCCTCTGCAGGCCGCCAGACCCCCGACCCCTCCGAAGGAAGACCCTGTCAAGGCCACGTCCCCATCTCACTACGCTTTTCAAGGTGCCCCTAGAAATCAGGCAGCAGGACACTGCAGCCCCTTGTTTGTGTGTGTAGAGGGTGGCACTTCCCTTTTGCAGCCTTCCAAAAATGGCAATGAGGATAGCGAGCGCAGCGGGGGGTGGAGGGCCATGGGGTGGGAGGTGGGAGGGGGCGGCGAAAAGAGGAAGGGGGTTCTCGCGCCAGAGTCGTTCCAGGCCAAGCTTTTGCGCGCCACACAGAATCACGCGCTCTCGATGTCCAACCCGCCGCTGCACGTCACCGAGGAGTTCATAGATGACGATCCCACAGAAATCTCCTTCTATGGCGGCGGGGCTGAGGCCTACTCTTTTGGGCTCGAGGACGATCGCTTCGATTACGCGCAGGAGTCCTACCCTAGCGGAAACACGCTGTCCAGCGTGGGCATTGAGGACCTGTACGAGAACAGACACCTTTTCCCCGACAACTTCGACGGCCACTCAGAGACCAGCTCGTTGGTCAATAGCCGCTCCGAGTGTAGCCACCTGGACAACCTGGGGCTCATGTCGGCGGGAGAGTCCATGTCGGCGAGCTATGGAGGCGGCGGCGACTCCTCGCTATGCTTGCCGGGCTCCGACATCCAGTCGGAGGCCAGCTCCATGGTCAACTTCCCGGCGTGCTCGGTGCGGTCGGAGAGCAGCTCCGCCGTGCAGTTTAGTGACCTGGTGGAGCAGTTCGAGCAGCTTAGCTACCCGCCCACGGCCACCGAGGGCTCCGGGAACGGCAGCTCGGACTCGGACTCCGACTGGGGCTCCGATAGCGTCCTCCCCCCCGAGCAGAAACTGTTTCACAGTAATTTGCTGTTAGGGAGCGACGGGATAGAGAGTTTCCTCCGGCAGTACCACAACCTGCAGGCCCTGTCACTTGCAGACCCGTCTGGATCCCCCCATATCAAAATGTAAAATCCTGCATCGTTCTAGCACTTAATGATTAATGACTTCAAGCACTCTTTGATAATACGGTCTCAGCAACACTTTTGACATTCAGAAAGCTTTTTAGATAGTTGCATCACGTGAAAGTGTCTGGCTGTCTTTATGGTCATACGTGGAGTGATTTCCGTCCGCCCGCTGCGGGCACGCCTTTACTTTTATCTCTTTTATGAGTGGCGGGCAACATCTACTATTTCATATTTTGGTCTGCAGCTGCACTTATTTTGTATGTTTTGATCAGTGATTTGACCTGATGTAGCCCCTCAGTTTGTGTTTTTTTTTTTTCTTTTCCTCTTTCAAATCGATTTTTGGCCTTAATGTTTTTTATACACAAGATTCTCAAATTAGCTAGTTGTCTTTTGTCTTTTCCAGTTATCTTTATCTGCAACATTCAGCCTCTTTAAACAGATGTCGAACATGCATTTTGGGTGAATCCCATCCAGCATTCCAGGAAATGCTAAATATTTTAGCGCTTTTACTTCGGAAGCGTTGTATCTTTTTAACTAAACTTTTTTTAAGTAATTTTTTTAAACATTAAAGTACACTTAAGCCTAGGAATGGCTTTGTTAGTTTTGCCTCCCATTTGCTGAAAGCACAGTAATTGAACTTGATATGTTAGAAAATTATTTTACTTCCATCTTTTAATAGTTTCACTTGAATGAAACTAATCTCGTAAGTATTGTATTTGTATTTTATTTTTTAAATGGTGATTTCTAACCATTAGTTGTTTGTTTTTTTACTATAACTCGACCAACAATTAAGCAAAACATATCAAATAAATGTAATCAACGAAAATAGTGTTGTTTTTACAAGTGATAATCACCATTTGGCTCTTTTAAAATTCTTGTTGAGGGAAATCATGAATGCTTCTCTACTCTCAGGGTAAAAATACAACCCACCAGTAGTATAGTCTCGGTTCAGTGATCTTCACTTGTGCGCCTCACTGCCATCTGCTGGCAGAAGTAGTCGCTAGCATTCTTCACATCACACCAGTCCACAACATGAATGTAGGAGGCGTCATGTAGGATTTCTGAAGGATAAATTAAAAAAATCATTAACCTTTTGGCTATGTGCTGAGCTTAGTTAAGGAATGTAAGCAGTGTACTATCGAGCCAGTAAACTACACTGACACAGCTTCCTGCTAAATGAATGTACGTATGTAAGGCTTTGTGCTTTTGCAGCACACTTGCAATAGTTTTAATAAGTTGGAAGTTTCGGACACTAATGCATGATTTCTGAGAATATCTAATCAACATTAAAACCCCTTTTAGTAGTTAAAAGGGTCTTTGGCACGTGGCCCTTCAGCCTCTTCAGGGTACCACAGAAGTGGTTTTCTGTTCGTTGGAAGGAATCAGAGCGGGTCTTTTTGCACATTAGCGATGAATTTCTCGGTGCTTTTCATATCTGCTGGTATTATTTTTTTATTGTCATGTTTAAGTATTGGCATAGGAGCGGTCGTTAGCTGTCACGCGGTACAACGTCCAGGCCTCAGAGAGACTTCCGGTCTCAGAAAGTCAGTCTTAAAGTAAACACTACAAGCAAATAATTGTGTTGACATCTAACTGATTGGTAGTAGTTTGTTCATTTACTGATGTCAGTTCCTTCTCAAAGTCTTGACTTGCCAAGTGCAATTAACTTTTTTTATTTTATTTCCTTCGTCTGAGCTCACTTGAATCTGTCCAAAGGCAGACTCCACTACGCTTTTGCAGACTACATCCTGCAACATTTTTTTTTCTTTTACACGTTAGTCTTTGTGTGTGTCTCTCGCCCCGCCGTGCCTTAAAGCACTCACTTTCTCTCGTCCTTGTTGTGTCTCAGGTGTGCGTTCCGACTTACTATCCAGTAGCGTTGGGGCGTTTCCAGTGTACATCCTTGTTGGGAAAGGGGCAGTTTATGTCTACTCTACTTTTTTTTTTGACAATAGTTAACTCCTCCCCTCTTCTCATTGTCATTTTAAAGGATGGCGAGCCGCCATTTTCGTTTCATAGACCATCACTTAACCTATGAGGGCATGTGGATTTGGTTGGTCGCTCTTTTTCCTTTTTTTTGGCCTTTGGATCTTTTCTGCCATGTGAATCTCCCCACATCTCGGCCAAACATCTAACCAATGACCATAACCAGCTAAGCTTAACTGCACTTGGGCACCAAGTAATCAACACTTAACCCTGAAACATGTATCTTGACTTATTATAAACAACCTGTACTTAATGTGTGTATGTTTTTACTCTCAAGAATAAAGTCATCACTTTTGGGTACCATGAATGTCAGACTTAAAATTCTTCTTTTTTTTTTACTCAGACGCAGACCGACATTTATAAAAAAAAAAGTAAAGAAAAGGGGATGTCATCATTCGGACAATCGGATCACGACGGAGAAATGTTATCTTGCCCTCTGTCTTCTGAGACCGGTTGTAGATTTAGATTATTTTTTTTGTGGGGTGATAAATATTAAGTTACAAGGCTGGAGATATTATGTAACGGTGTGTTGTTTTACCCTAATCATTTTCTGGATGATAAAAAAAAGAGGAAACTGCAGGATTGACTTTTGATCCTACGTAGAATTCTTTAAAAGCCTTCGCTTGACTTTATTAATTTTCCTTTTAAAACGGATCACTCTTTATTGTTACTTTAGAAAAAGACGCAACAAGTAAACACACGCAGCCTTTTAAATTTGATGCAACACACTTGTGTGCTGTCGGGGGTTGGGTCGCATTTGTACACAAAGATTCCTCAGCCTAATTCCAGCTCAGTGTGTGTGTGCGCTCCCTGTTTGGACGGGCTCAGGGCCAAGTAATTCCACAGCAAACTCGTCGTCCCGCCGGGGAGTCCGATGTTTCTCCTCTTCCTTCTCGTATCATTCAGATAAACCATAAACCACAGTTTGCCCTCTAGACAAGCCACATTCCTGATAAGTCTTTGCGTGAGCAATTATTTCCGGGTCGAGTCTTGTTTTTTTCTTTTTTCCTTTTAGGCCTTCCCCCGCTCCCTTTTTTTTTTTCTCTTTTTTTCTCTCCCATTAGAAGTGGATAAACAGCTGTGGTGACCTGTGTAGCCCAGCGTTTCATCTGCTGGTTCGGATTTGAGGCAGGAGTTCTCTTGAGTTGGAGTGCGTAGAAGTTGGCTATGAATAAATATGTTGTTAAAGACTCCAAAAACAATATCGGGAGGGTTCGGTAGGGGGTAAAATGTGGAAACAAATACTTGATATGGTGTGATCCGCCATCTCCCCCTTTTTGCTGACCCGTGTGAAGAGCCGTTAGGGCTTGTTTGCGCTTTTTTTTTTCCCTAGAGGAAACCACGTAAAGAAGTTGAGATTGTTGACTTCAACCCGTTTCAAAAGCTTGACTAAAATCAAATTTTATTCCATGTGTGTGTCCCCTTCCTCCACAGATTCAGCCGTGGACAGTCCCCAAGTCTCCCCCATGAGCTCCAAGGGTCCCCTCTGCCTGTCCCCTTCCTTCCAGATGTCGACCCTCAGCCTGCCGGGCCAGACCCCGTCGCCCCTGCAGAGCCCCATCCTGAGCGAGGTGGGCGGCAATGCCAGGCTAGAGGAGGAAGAGGAGGAGGGCAGGAGGAAGGTACACTGCTCACATGCCACCCTTCCACCACCCCCCCTCTCTTTTTTTTTTTAAATCAGGGGTAGAAACCAGAGAACACTAGTTGTTGATGATGGGAGGGGATTTGCTAAATCTGTTAGTATCTAGGTGTTTAAATGTTGTCCAACCCTCAGTTTGAAACTCGTGTCCCTCTTCTTCCTCAGCGATATCCCACCGACAAGGCCTACTTCATCGCCAAAGAGATTCTGACCACAGAGCGAACATACCTGAAGGACCTCGAGGTCATCACTGTGGTGAGTTTTTTTTTGGTGTTTTCACCTGGAATTACCGAGGTGGCAACACCTATGCAAGTCCGCCAAGTCAATGACCCATTGTCTTGACGTGGCATAGCGGCCATTACACGCTAATTTCACAGATTTCTCTGTGGCTTGAGACCATTAAAAGCTGATGGAACTTTCCACACGTCCAAGGTGATAGGAATAAATATTTGACATGGCTTTTGGCTTTGATTGTCATAAATTGCCTCAATACAAATTTTCAAAAAAGCAGCCAGAGAGCTAAGTTTCCTATACATATATTTAATTTGTTAGGTACGTCTAACGGATGGAGGAAAGAGGAAAATGCCCGACTCATAAACCTCCTTTTCCAACATGATCGTTATTGACATACCAGTCTATTCAGTAGGCGAGTTCATATGCATCAACAGTTTGTTGTCCCTCTTCGGTTCCCAGTGGTTCCGCAGCGCTGTGATCAAAGAAAACGCCATGCCCGAAGGCCTGATGACCCTCCTCTTCTCCAACATCGACCCCATCTATGAGTTCCACCGGGGCTTCCTCAAGGAGCTGGACCAGAGGCTGGCTCTCTGGTAGGTGCGCCCCTCAAGTGTCTCTCTGTGTGATAATGCACATGTGCAATGCTAACAAAGACCAAACGATTCCGCAGGGAGGGGCGCTCCAACGCTCACGTCAAGGGCGACTACCAGAGGATCGGCGACGTGATGCTGAGGAACATGTGCGCCCTGAAGGTGAGAACTCGTCTCCCCACACACACACAAACACTTGCTTCTTCCTCTCTCGTCCTTCTGTGCCTCATGCCGCACGTGTGCTCTTGTTTCCCCCCTGCAGGAGTTCACCAGCTTCCTGCGGAAACACGACGAGGTGTTAACAGAGCTGGAGAAAGCCAGCAAGAGGCTAAAGAAGCTGGAGACGGTCTACAAGGAGTTTGAGCTGCAGAAGGTCTGCTACCTGCCCCTCAACACGTTCCTGCTCAAGCCCATCCAGCGCCTCATGCACTACAAGCTCATCCTGGAGCGACTGTGCAAGCATTACTCTCCCTCCCACCGCGATCACGACGACTGCAAAGGTGAGCACTCCATCGCGTTTTGTATGCGTCATTATTAATGATCCAACTTTGAATCACTTCAATGAGGCCAACTGGTCTTAATAACGTGTGGATCGGACGACATATTCATTTTTTGTTTTGAGAGCGTCAATTTATCCAAATGGACGACCGTAGAATACGTCCATGTCGTGACGGACGTGTTGGACATCTTTCACAACTGTAAAGAGTGTACAATCTGTTTGTCATGTCATGTTTTTTGATTGAATGAGCAGAAAATGCTATATCATGAAATGTATCGCTTTCGAGAGATGGAATGACCAATGTGGGTACTGTCCCGACCAAAAGGTTGCATGGTTATTGGGCGCCCGCCCTGTCCATTATCAGACTGGTATTATGTAGTCTAATCGTCGTTCATTTACTTGGTTGTTTATTAATGATGAATTGCAATATTTTACTGTGAGCTCGCCAGTCGATCAGGCCACTCGCTGAATCGTCTCCGAACACGGGTCACATCTAGATGATAGAATAGGTTTTACCTCGAATTGTCAATCTTGGAGATAAACGTATTTATGATTCTCAAAATGAACCTGTTGTCTCTGTTGAAATGGTGAGAATACTTTTCATTTGAATGTTGTCTCATGCAGAGGCTCTGAAGGAAGTGGCCGAGATCGCCACCCAGCTCCAGAGCAGCCTCATCCGGCTGGAGAACTTCCAGAAGCTGACGGAGCTGCAGAGAGACCTGATCGGCATAGAGAACCTGACGGGGCCAGGCAGAGTGAGTGCAGTGACGGCGAGTTGAGGCTAGGGTGTGCTGGGGAGACTGTCTGACAAACCTTTTTCCTTTTTTTCTTTCATAGGAGTTCATACGAGAGGGGTGTCTGTACAAGCTCACCAAGAAAGGACTGCAGCAAAGGATGTTTTTCCTGGTTGGTGCAAAAACTACTCCTTACTTAAACTTTCATTTCCACAAATTAATGTACTGAAAAGAAATGTTTCCTTTCAGTTCTCAGACATGCTCCTCTACACAAGCAAAGGCGTCACGGCGACCAATCAGTTCAAAGTGCACGGCCAGCTGCCCCTTCACGGCATGATTGTGAGTGTTTACGCTCCAGTTCACCCTCTTTTCAACTTTTTGTCCCCCACAACCTATGTTAACCTTCGTCCCACCACAGCTCTAGCAGAGGGATAGTATTCCCTGACAGTGAGATGTGTATGATGTGATCAGTGTATCGAGAAAGCGAAGGGCCCCCCGGGTGTCCTAACTTTGCTTGTCTCTGCTCTTACTCCTGGCTGCAGCTCATAGTGCTGGATACACCGGTAAGTCCTTTGAGCGCCACCAGCCCTACCCTTTTTCTCCTGTGCTCGTGTAGACAGGCCACCAAAACCATTTCTCAAGATGACGAATCTTGTCGGTGCATGCAGTGGGCAATAGTCTGTGGTTTTATATCAAGGCCGTGGACAGCTCCACTGATAAAGTACAAGGATGTGTTTTGCCACAACGGATAGTTGTGTTTTGGACTTGAAGGGGGTTATTGATGGGAAGGTATAGGCGCTACAAAGAACTTTAGTCCCGGAACTACTTTCTTTTCCAGCCGTCCATTGTTGTCTGTGTTTCCATAACTGCGATTATTTGGCAAGTTAGCCCGCGAAACTAGGGCTGGTGTTTAAGGTCGGCGTGCACGCCCGTTTAATCTAAGAAATCTTAACATACATCTTAAAAGTTTACGTCGACCCTGGTCCCTGCTGTCGAAACGGTTCCTCCAAAGGTTCCCTAATACCCAGGGAAAGTTGGTGCAGTCCCAAAGGGATTTGTTGGAACTCCACACAGTTTACCTCCACATAGACGTATATAGATGCTCTGGTGGAGACCCTTGGGCAAGCCTGCTTGTGACTCCAGTCAGACTCCTTGCCTGTTTCCCCTCTTTTCATCCGGAAGCTCAAGTCATTCATTGTGAACAAATGTGTGGGGGAGTTTTGGGATGGAATGCTTCCTGCGTCGGGCTGACGTTGTCTGGGTTTCTCTTTTGTTCCTAGGTGGAGGAGAGTGAAAACGAGTGGTCGGTCCCTCACTGCTTTACCATCTACTCTGCTCAGAGGACCATTGTCGTGGCTGCCAGGTGAGAAACGACAAAGAAAAGGACAACAAGTTGCACTGTGGTGTTCCTTTTTGATTAAAAGTACAGAGATAATCTTGTACTGTGAATATTATATTTGACATCACGTAATCTTGACTTGACTTCATGTATTTGATGTGGACATCACAATGGCATTAGAATTCTTCGTACATATGCACAAAAAGAAAACCAGATGCACTGTTTTGAGTGTATATGGCTAAATGCTAATTTCCAACACCTCATCTGATCTTCTTTCTATGCTGTAAATGCACACAACTGTTGTCCTGTGCGGGATTCCAGCTCTAAAGTGGAGATGGGGAAATGGATTGAGGACATGAACATGGCTATTGACCTGGCCAAGAAGTCCCAAGAGAAGTCCAGCATCTTCCTTGACGCAGGACTCGGCGACCACTCCAACCGTAAGAGCTTCTATTCCCTCAGTGTTCCCCGAAGAGGCGCCCTGACAGGCGCACTGATTGAGTGGAGACGTTCCCTTTTTTCTTTATTTGATACTTTTCTAATGTACAGTTAATCCTTTCCCTACCCCTGAAAACAACTTCCTGTCCCACCTCCTCCTCCTCGTCCCCACCCCCTCAGGGTCGTCCGACGAGGTCTCCTTGGAGCAGGAGTCTGAGGACGACATGAACTCGTCGCGCACGTCGCTGGACAAGCAGACGCACCACCGTGCCAACACCACCATGCACGTGTGCTGGCACCGCAACACCAGCGTGTCTATGTCCGATCACAGCCAGGCTGTGGAGGTACTCCTCCTCCGCCCAAGTTTAACACACACTCGCTAACACTGCACATACTTGCTCACACATCTGTAAATGAAGAGTAGTTTGATTCGCGTGCGGGCAACGTTCATCTCCACTGCTGCGGAGGATTTAAGGAAAGCGGCGGCCGTCATCTCTGCGTTTCACCTCCTCATCTCTAACGTTTAAATTTGACCTCTTTTTCTTTTCTTCCCCCACCCCCTCCTGGTGTCTGTTAATACCCAGTGTCCCATCTGTTTGGCTGTCCCAAAAGGCTCTTTTCACTTAAGAGGATACTAATAATGTGCACGCAATTAAGATTTCTCCTCCATCTTCTTCCTCCACAGACCTTGAGGACTTCTCTTACTCTCTTTTCTTCCTCTCTCGGCTAACATGCTAACCCTGTTCTCTACGCTGTTTTCTCCTCCCTTTTTTTGTCTCCTCACCCTCAGTCTACGGCTCTCCAGCTATCTCACCAGAACTCCCTCCTCGCTATCTCCTTGGTCAGGGCCAACGACCAAACACCATCACACACGTTTGCTGGTACCGCAACCAGAACCTCTCTCTCACTGATTACCTGCGCATGAACCAGGTACCGGAGCCATTCGGGCCGGGAGAGTGGTTTCTCCCTGGAGTCTCAGTAGAAAGCCCAGACGAATAAAAACAGCTTATTATATCTTTGTTGAAAATCAATGAGCAAAAAATGCTGGGGCCCTGAGAGACGCAAGCGTTTCCTATGTAATGTGTGTCACGACCGAACGCTCCATTAAAAAAAAACCCACAAACAAACCATGACTCGTACTTTTGAGTTTAATGACTAAACATAAGCTACAATCGCTCGGCTAACCTTTTTTTTTTATTTTTGTCTGCGTAGAACCAGCTGTCGGGTTACCTGCTGAGGAAGTTCAAGAACAGCAACGGCTGGCAGAAACTCTGGGTGGTCTTCACCAACTTCTGCTTGTTCTTCTACAAGACTCACCAGGTCAGCAGACAAGTCCCTTCTAGACACGTTCCTCCGGTTTGTGTTGAGATAGCGCTAACCACACCCCCTCCCCGCACTCCTCAAACACACACACGCCGCCTCTTGCTTGCAGGACGACTTCCCGCTGGCCAGCCTGCCCCTGCTCGGCTACACGGTCAGCACCCCTGAGGAATCGGACGCCATCCACAAGGAGTACGTCTTCAAGCTGCAGTTCAAGTCCCACGTTTACTTCTTCCGGGCGGAGAGCGAGTACACCTTTGAAAGGTACGCGACTTGTTGGCGTCGGCGCACACCAACGAGGGGTCGTGGTATTAAAAATGTTTTTATAAATAAATAAATAAAATCCATGTGCGTTTGTGTCCACAGATGGATGGAGGTGATCAAGAGTGCGGCCAGCACCACGGGCCGGATGAGCCTGCTCATACCCAAAGGGGGTCCCATGGAGATGAACGGGAACTGAATCGGGCGCCGCCTGCCCGCACCCGGAGGCTGGGCCTCCCCTGGGGTATCAGAGAGACGACCTTGTCTTTTTAATGCTTTCCTGTCGTTTTCACACGGAGCGAAGATTCGGACAATGACATATGGAGACTGGAAGATGTAAAGCCAGTTAAAAAGAGTATTTAACATTTCTCACCCTAAGGATTTAATTCCAAAGGTTTGTGAAATGCTAACGTCAGTATACAAGACATAATGAAAGGGAGACTTTTTGGTTGGTTTTATTTTTATTTTGTTTGCATTTTTAGTGCTCAGTTGGACTTATGAAAATACTGTTCTATGGGACCAACGCCCACAGAAAGGGGGCTTTTACGGTTTAGCACGCGATGACTGAAGCTTTGTTGGGACACAGATGATGCACAGTATGTGGGGGGAAATAAATGAAGGTGTGTGTGTGTGTGTGTGTGTGTGTGTGTGTGTGTGTGTGTGTGTGTGTGTGTGTGTGTGTGTGTGAGAGAGTGAGGTGAAGGCGAGCAGAAAGTTTACGGGATGTTAATGCAAGTCGTACGTTTTTGGAGATGCATGGAAAGTTTTGAGAAAAACTGATGCGATTTCGGTTGGAAACATTTAACAACATTTCTTTATCTTCTCCAAGAATAAAGCTGTATGAAGTATTAAAATGATCAGCGGTTATTCCTGAGGCTTTTCTCTGTCACTGGGAGGTGGTTTCAGGTTTTTCTTCTTGAAAGGGAGCTGCTTTAATCTGTAGTCGGGCAGCATTAACGGCCAGTTCGGTGCTACATTTCTCTCTTTAATATCAAATGTAATCAAATGTATCCTGTTTTTATTCTTTCGGCATAGGGATAACAACTTGAGGAAATATTGTGCAGTGGTGACTAGTCTGCAGAAGTCACAGGTTCTCCCCTCGAAAGGCGGAACCAGAAGAACACGTTGTGAAGTAATTGTACTCTGTGATGATTTTACCAACGACGCTTATTGTCGGTTATCTGGTGCGGTACATGCACATATTAATTGGTACAGTGTTTGTTTTTTTGTATGAAGACTGGAATCTTTACCCCCGCCCATGTGCGTGTGGAGCTGTTCACGTAAGGTGACGATGGAGGTCATATCCAAACCATCTGACATTCTGTGTACGTGAGAGACTGACTGTTGCACAGGTTAACAAACCGTACATGTTACTCCTATTTATTGTTTAGCGTCATCATCAGGGTTGTTGCTCCCGCATGTTCCCCCTTTCCCTCATGTAGTCGTGTTATTCCTTAAAAAAAAAAAAAAAACTAACTAATAAAAGATCGTTGCAATCACCCTCTCTGTGGCTTGGTTTTGTGTACTGTGTGTGTGGAGATGTATCAGAGATCATCTGGCTGGTAGATAACGAACAGACTTTCAGAAACTAGTAGCAAGTACACCCTTTTGTGCTTGCTGCTCATTTCTCGACATTGTGTTCAGATCACTTTTAGCTGCCAGTTTGCACCATCTTTTTTAACGTGATGACCTGCATTTAATGCCCGAACCGAAAATCCAACATTATTTGCAAAGCTACTTTAAAACAGGTCTGTTCTATTCAATTACAGATAACTTTCAGCTGCTCTCAGGAATTCAAGCAAACATAAAAACTCAAAGCTTCCTCACCCGAGGTTAGTGTTTGTAGTAAGAAGTACTTTAAAGACGAGTCAAATCTTTTTCAAACTGACATGCCTTGGTAGAGGAAGTATTCCCATCCTCTACTTTAATCAAAGTGCAATACCAAATGGTAAATATTTTATTACGAGTCCTGCAATGACAAGCATTCTTAAATAAAAATGCCATTCATATTCATGAAAAGGTGAGTTGTAAAATACAGAAAAAAGGTCCTTCTGATCATAGTACAATTATGACATATTTGATTATTACCTGTGCATTAATATAAAAGATAGGGCTGTTTAAGATTATTTTCATCATGAATTCATCTGACAATTGCATGTCTTGCTCAAGGACACTGCAACATGCATACTATGAGGAGACCAGGGATCGAACCGGCTACCTTGAGGATGACACTCTTCCAATGAGCTACAGCCGCCGCTAAGTGTTATTCAGGAGAAACACATGCTGCAATGATATACACACTCGGTAATGAGCATTGCAACGCGTGCTGATGAGGTCTAAACATGCGCTGCTTTTGGAGTATTTTCCCAAATGATCTGTCGGTGACAGTTCGAGGAGTTGGCCTCGTCTCTGGGTTAAACAAAGCAGGGCATTCCTTGGGCATGCCCAAACAGAGCCACGGGAGGGTGTGGTGCCCCTCCGCACCCCCCTGGGCCAAAGGTTACAATATCGCTCTTCCAGGGAAATCTCGTCAAAACATTTTCTGTTAGGGAGTGGAGGAGATATGTAGCTGCTTGCCATTATAGCATTTGGCTTTCAAAACAACGTGGCTGCATAGGACCGCCATAGTCAAAAGATTTCACATGAGTTAACTTTTGGATTGGTGATCTCCTCCCCTCGGCCACTGCTCGTCTGTCCTCAGGTGGAGTGGCCTGTGGGGACTGATGTGTGTCTGTATGGCTTTTCTCCCATTGACCTTGACCAATTGTCTTCATCAGTTTCTACTTCTAGATTTGAGTGAAAGCAATGTGTCTGTTTCAAATCGGTGTCATAGGCTGACTCTGATCCCGTTAATGTCTCACAGAGCGTTTGCATAATAACTCCCATTTAATCGGGCATAGCTGTTTGCCCCCTCAGCGCCAGTCTTCATGTGAAGCTAACAGCTGCCAGCGTTAGCTTAGCATTTTATCTTAATATTTAGCAGACAGACCTGAGTGACATGGATCAGCGTTGCTTTAGCTCAGGCTTAAAATTCCCAATGCTTTGCAAACTTGAGATGTGGAGTTTAAAAGATGAGGATGTTTGCAGGGGGAAAAGAGATCTCATTGGTTTCATTATTGGAAACATAAGGAGTTTGACCAGTAATTGGGATGTAAAGTAAGAATGAGATTACCTCTGCTGCTTTGATTTTTGCTATTCTTTTATATTTAAAAATGTTGCTGTTGATCCTCCAATTTGATTAGACTTTAAAGTAAAACATAAATATTTTATTTTGACATTCCTCCTGTGGGGTTTCCTTTTGAGTAGAAGATAATCAAACAGCTATGTTGATGATTAATGCAACAATGTAATCACATAAATCAATGCTGTGCACCTTTTTTAATTATCAGTTCAAGTTAGTAATGCTGGGGTGTGTGTGTGTGCGTGCGTGCGTGCGTGCGCGTGGTCGCGCACGCGCACGGGTCTATGTTGGGATGGAGGCGGAGGGGCGGGGCTTGTGTATCTCCGCCTATGGACTTCACAATAAGTGCCCTTAGAAGGAGAGCCTGTGGAGAGGTTTTTTTTTCTGGAGAGGGTATTTTTTTTTTGTGTGTGTGTGTGTGTTTTTGTGATTTGAGTGGCAGCAAATGTTCAGTTCGTGAATGTCAAACGATCAAAAGCACTTTTCTGCTCAGTGACAAGTTCGGATGCAGGATGACATGTTCCCGGGTAAGTGTTATGTAAATAGTCGATACCTTCATGATAAACCAGTATGAGCGCACTAAGTGTAACTTTATGGATTCATACACGTCTCCTCTGGATTAATGTCAAACGCGTCCTGCTGTCCCGCGTGGGGTTTACATAACCTGCAGCTTTAGTCCACGTTGATCGCGTTATGAGTCGGTCTGCTCTACCTCAGGCCAATCAAAAAGATGTCCAGCCTACAAACTAATCCGCGTGTTTTCTTTTGCAGGATAATCTCCAAACGTTGTCATAGTCCCTACTACAGCTGGACGGAGGAGGAGAGGGGGGTGGGGGTGTCCCGGTGCAGAAGTGGCCGCCGTGAGAAGCGGTGGCGGCGGCGAGGGAAGCTGAGCAGCTCAGTCCGCGGCGGGTGACGGGGGCATGGAGATGTTGCGCCGCTCTTCTGTGTTCGCGGCCGAAGTGTTTGACCGCTCGCCCACTGACAAGGAGCTGGTGTCCCAGGCCAAAGCGCTCTGCAGGGACTACATCCACTCCAGGCTCAACCGCGCCGGGATAGGTTGGTCGAAGCCCGACCACGGGCGGGCTGCGTCCGGCGGAGCGCTGGGAGAGATATCGTCTGTCCTGCTGTGGCTGGGTGAGTCCACCTGAACACACACTGTGTGAACTGATGCGTTCAACAGCAATGCCCATAGAAATCAATGAGAGATACACTTCTTTTAACAATTATAGAATTAATAATAACCATGCTATGACTTCAATCAGAATGTGTCGTGTGATATTGCTTAATATTATTCACTGAAACACGTTGAAGGGATTCCCTGGAATGAATCAGTATGACAAGCAATAGAGTTCTGATGTTTCATTTTACCATTTGTGGTTCTCACCCCCAACTCCAGCTCAGTTGTGCAATTCACTGGAAACAGAGGCTGTGTTTATTAAAAGAAAACAACAGAGGGGATGTTTCATGTTTGAGAACACTTTCCAGCAGAGGGCAACAGCAAGAGACCAGAATCTACTAAAAAGATTAGATTAAAGAGTTTTGGACTTTGTTCCTTTTAAAGTCTACTGGATATGAAGTCATTACAGGTTACAACACAGCCCCTACTGCTCATACAATGTATTTAAAAAAGCAGGTGAAATCAGGATTTGAAGGAATAGTTTGACATTTTGGAATGTCGCTTTTCTGCTGAGACCTAGATGAGTACCACGTTGGTATCACATTCAAGTTTGTACAGTGAATTTGTAGCTTCGCATAACAGAAAGACAAACATCAGAGGCTTAATGTCTTTTATGAGATTCATAAATGAATCATGGAAACAGTAAAACAAATAAGAAAGACGTAAAGAAATAAAGGTACTGAGAAAAGAGGTGGTTTGGAGGATACATCAAGGATCTGAAACTGATTTAAGTGAAAACAGGTTTAAAAAAAAAAGATAAAGGTGTAAGCTAAAGTCTTCAGAGCGCAGCGTAAAAGTGAACAAACACGTCACCTGGTTATCGAGACAGAAGACCATGCAACTAAGGAACAGCACTATAAAGCAGGGAAGGGCTTTATTCAAGCACAAGCAACATGTTTATGCAGGTATTAACTAATGTAGCGTAGAAGGACAGACGCTATTGTACTCTGCTAATGTTAGCGCCGCAGGTTTTTACGCAGAAACTTTACGTAACGCACATCTCCCTCCAACAAGTGTCACTGTTACTCAACGTGTAAACGTGACTGGCTCCAAAAAAATCACAACACCAGTCTGAAAATGAAGACAAAATTTAAATACGAGTCTGTGGAGCAGTGTCGGAGCTGTTCAATGCTATGTCATGATTAGCCAGTCTCCATGCTAGTGGCGGGACTTAGCAAAGGGTCAACAATGCACTTTTAAATTTAAAGCCCAAATATGTGAGAAATGCTGAGTTAATGTTTCAGTTATGGTTAAAATAGCACAAGTGGAGTAGACTAAAGCCAGCCAACTGACTCTTGCAAACATTAGTTTGTAATAGCTACCATAAACTGGTTATACGAGACCAAGTAACCACGTAGCAGGAAGACCACTGAGGGTTTAAAATCAAACAAGGGTGATTTTTCTTTCGCTAATGAAGTCAACTAAGAACGTTATTGCTTCTTTCAAGTCTTGATTTAATTGTGTGCGCGTGCGTGCGTGCCTGGCCTAGTTGCAAGTAAAGTCAGAAGCACTACAAACAGTCAATAGGAATCTTATTCACTGAGTTTAGTCTCTTATGTTTTGCCCAGGTGACGAGTTGGAGTACCTTCGACCCAACGTGTACCGCAATGTTGCGCGTCAGCTCAACATCACAGTGGCCTCGGAGAGTATTGTGTCCGATGCCTTCCTGGCTGTGGCTGCAGACATTTTCTCCACAGGTAGGTCCATGTCAGTGTCTGGTTGTATCATAAATCAAGCCATAAGAACAGGCCGGCATGACAGGAATGAACTTTTAATGCTTTTGTTATCAGGTACACAAAAGGAAGCTTACAAAGCTTTTTTTTAAAAAAAAAAAGCTTTAGGGAAGTTCATCTTTCCGTTGTCATCCAGAAGAAGGAACAAATCCTGAGACAAATACAATAAATATATTAAAAAGTCTGGAGAACGATGTGACTGCTACTACTAATGCTTTACTATTAAATTACTAGAGGGAGCCATCATTTTTCTCCTTTTTTGCAGGGTCAGTGTGGAATTCTCCAGTTAGTCCAAGACATTTTGTTGCAGTCATTATCTCCTTACAGGAAAGGAACCGCAGGGAAAACATTCAGTCCATATTAGGTTAACATGTTGCCAAAGCGAGTGATTGTTACAGACAGTTTGGACCCCACCCATGGAGTTCAGTCATCAGCCTCAGCTGGTTTATACCTTTTGGACTGTAACAAAGCAATCTGCTGCAAAAATAATTAGGAATTTACTTTTCACTGAAATTAATGAGGTTTGTGTGGTCCTTAAAAAAGTGCAGAGTTCAGACATATCAATATGAAAGAGTATCTACCTAAATTGAAACAGGCTCTAGGATTTACATGGGGAGAAATGCGTTGTGTTTCTTTAGTTTTAGTATACGGAATAAAAATGCAGCCCATAATGACTACAAATGTAAACTTGGATATACAGTCGAGCTGACAGTCTAGACATGTCACAGTGAAGAGGAAGTCATGGGCAGCAGTAGATAATGACCACAAACGTTTCTCATGCTTATTAACTCAATCACAAACGTCATGCTGCTTTACACAAGGCACAGATAAACTACAACTGAAACGCCTTCTTACGTCACTAGTATCTGTCTTTTTTATTTTACTTAAAGGTAAACCTGTACTTATAATCCCTAAACTCACCATGAATTATACAACAGCATTGCTCGTGCAAATTCCAGATCTCACAGTTAAAGAGAAACATGACCTCCATTTACGAGAACCGAGGAATGAATCGGACGACAGATATAGAAGATGGATGTAGTTGGGGGTTCATTTTTTATCCGTTAGACATGTAAACACTGCAAAAAGAGTCTGACGCTTTGACTGTAAATGGTGCGGCGGCAGAAGGCTGTACTCAACAAGTGAACTTAGTCGGAAAAATGATCTGCTCACTAATCAAGCGAGGCGAACTGCCTGCCTGCTGACATGAGCCTTGTGTTTGGGTTTTCTTCTCCGTGGGACAGACAGGCATGGAGGCCTCTAGTCTGGCTGCTGCTGAGGTTTTAGATTTTATTCATCCATCTTTGAATAAAAGCTGCTGACAGAATTTTGACGCACTAAAAACTGCTAAAACAAATAGCCCGCGCACACTTTGATTTGAGAACCCTCAAATCAGTAAATACTAATTTGCTTTGTGCATGAAGCTTTGAGTGAGCATGTTGTGTACTTTGTTCTAACAGTGTGTCTCCTGTCAGGTGTGACATGGGGGAAGGTGGTGTCTTTGTATGCCGTGGCAGGAGCCCTGGCAGTGGATTGTGTTCGCCACGGCCACCCCGCTATGGTCCACACCATTGTCGACTGCATGGGGGAGTTTGTCCGCAAGAGCTTGACCTCCTGGTTAAAAAGGAGAGGGGGTTGGGTAAGGGAAAGTTCTTTTCTTTTTTTACCGGATTGTTTGTTTGTGTGAGTGTTGTTGATGAAATAACTCTAAGGCCTTAACTTTGACAGTGGTAAACTGAAGGTGTGTGTGTGTGTGTGTGTGTGTCTGTGTGTGCATGTTTGTGTTTCTACCATTTGCGCCAAAGCATGTCGAAAACGTAACTAGACAAGTATTTGCTTTTCTTCATATTTCTGGGTTGGTGGGTCTATTATCAATATTAGGGCTGCAATTATATCAAAGTCTATGAGAAAATAACCCTACTTCTCAACATTATGCATAATTTATGTCTCAATATCGTCTTCAACACGGCGTGATCTTCTTTTCGTAAATTATGATAAGTCAAGTCAAATAGACCATGAAGCAGGGCATGCTTTAGGGCGGGACTCCCTTTTTGATTGTCCAGTCTGGGAGTAATTAATGTAATTAATGGTTGAATAAAGGTCGAAGGCTGTATGATTAAAACATGTATATGTCCATCCCACAGCTTCAGACACAATAGTAGATGTATCTTCTGCAGAATCCTATGAAAGGCAAAAGCCTGTCTGATAAAATCCTGCAGACCAGAAGGAACAAGGCCTGGCAACGAGCCTCTGCGCCGCTCCGCGGGAAAGAGCACAACAAGTGAACAAATGCACTCAGAGACACAGCACCCAATTCGGTTTTGTTTAGAGGGCAAGTGGAGTGTGACAAAACGACGCGCCATGTGTTGTATAACTGGCCTCATGAGCACAAATGAGAGACCTGTCCCAGTCAAAGCTCAAACTGTAATATTTCCACACTGGGAGATAATCAGTGTGTGGGGAAACCTAAATAACAATCTGTGATCTGATGGATCTGAGGAGGGAGAAGTGTTTAGTGTCAGGTTTGACACTTAAACTGTGCTCTCTGTGAAATCTCATTTTCTATGAAAGGGCTCTAGTTATATAAGTAGATTTTCTGAAGTAAGTATTACAGAGATCGTAGTGTGGGCTTTGGCTTGGGAAAAAACACATTTGTGGGCACGATGAGCACGTCGGCGATGCAGATTCTGAGCACATTGATATATCAAGAACACACACAAATATATATATATATATATATATATATATATATATATATATATATATATATATATATATATATATATATATATATATATATGTGTGTATATATATATATATATATATATATATATATATATGTATGTGTATATATATATGTATATGTATGTATATGTATGTGTGTATATATATATATATATATATATATATATATATATATATATATATATATATATATATATATATATATATATATGATACAGCAGCGACGGGCCGTCAGGGCCAGCTAAGCCTTCTCTGCTGGCCTAAACAGAATCACAAACTACTTATTTATGTAATATCATTTTTAAAAATGAGCTATTAAACGGCACAGCAGGCGTCATGATATATAACCCATGGCTCGCCACTGATATACAGTATATATGTATATGTTCTTGTTTTCTTCTTGTTCCATTCCATAGTCTGAATTAGTTTGGTGAGCTCTGTGTCCTCTCTGCCATCACAGGTGGATGTAACGAAATGCGTGGTGAACTCCGATCCCAGCTTCCGCTCTCACTGGCTGGTGTCCGCCGTCTGTGCCTTCGGACACTATCTGAAGGCCACTGTGTTGTACCTCCTCAGAGACACGTGAAAGACAAAGTCACACACTGAGTTTTATTAGCGGACTGACGAGCACCGTCCATGGCCTCCACCACCAGCACCCCACTAAAGCCTCCACCGCTTTGGATTATGTTTACACTCGTTTGCACTGAGCCTTCATGGACGAATGCCTATCCATTCACAGAAAACGGACGTTCCGTGCTTCCTCTGCTTCCTATGCTAGATTGTCTATTTATTGTTAATGGTAAAGTTATGTCACACTTTTGATGCAAATGTAGAAAATCGCCCACTCTTTGTGTTTTTAGTTTATTATGTGTTCCACAATCAGCAGAACTGCCCAAATTTGTTTTGCTTCCTGTTTGGCTGCACCTCGTGGTTGGAAATGGTAACTACTGTACTTGGTTGTACAAGAATCTCCACTTCTCACCTGGGTGCCATATGTGGTCCAGCAGACCACATATGCATGCCAGATGCAAAATGCAATATGTTTTATTCAAAGTAAGGAACTGTACAGAAATGGTCAACTGATACTATTTAAGATGATGATTTCGGAAAAATTATGGGAGATCTTTTGCTTTTGCTCTCCCTCAAGACTTGCATTGTGTTCAGCCCCCACTTAGCCCAAATCATTTTAAAAAAAGGGACCAAATTGTTATGATTGGCAGTGTGGATATTAGTGAGTAAATGTTATCTCTACCAACAATTGTTCTTTCGTATTATTCTGCATCGCAACACAAAGGTAGAACGAATAAAATGTATCATAAAGGCCTGTATTATAATGAAAGTTCATATCCACACATTGGCAGCTTGTTCTACAAATTTGGGGAAGTGACATTACAAATGTTTTGACCAGCATTACACTAACTCATACATGTTTAAATTTGGGGACACCATGTTAAATTCATATAATATTTTTAGACATCATGAGAAGAGAATAAAATATATATTGTAATTTTTTAAACTATACGATTCACCACCCTTCCCTGCCCTAATAATGTTTGGACAATCCCAAATGAGTCTGATGAATTATGCCTATGATTTAAACATATGTTTATTTCCAACGGCACTATACAATATATGCTACTTTTTCTCCTCCATTATTCACTGTGAGTCTGTGCTGTACTGTAATTGCAGTAATGCAAGTTTACAGTACATTTTCCCCGAGCTAGAGCACTTTGAGAATATTTTATTTTAAGCATGATTTATTCCACGAATGATTTCACTTTTATATGGCACGTAGCAGTCCTAGAAAATGAACATGTTTGTGAGTCATCTGAAACTGTAAATATGAACAATTAATAAAAATGTTTCTAATG
Organism: Clinocottus analis; assembly: GCF_023055335.1. Taxonomy (NCBI): domain Eukaryota; kingdom Metazoa; phylum Chordata; class Actinopteri; order Perciformes; family Cottidae; genus Clinocottus; species Clinocottus analis. The sequence goes on along the minus strand of NW_027176031.1, from coordinate 377,930 downwards.
ACAATTTCGTCAAATCAGCAACATTAACTGATAAAGTATTCTTTTGAACAGATTTTGCTTTACAGCTGTTTCCCTAAAGGTAAGTGGTCCTTTGGAGAGGTCTTTGAGTTTAAATAAAGGGCTTACCAAGCTTCCATTAATCACCTAATGAGCAAGTGCTTCTATAATGCTAGGCAGAACTGATTTAGCAATTGAACTTGTGACAAACAAATGTAAAAAGTTAGTGTTGTAGCTGTCTGTAATTAAAAGTGATTCAGTCATTTACCAACACTTAAGACAGAAAAGAAGTAAACCTTTTCGAGCGCCTGGTAAATGTTTTTGTTTTTTGTGAAGTAGTGTATTTTATGTATGATTATGATTGTAGTATTACCCTTCTGCTTTTTCTCTGCGAGTGTCTGTGTTTTTTTTTTAACAGACTGATGCCAGAAACATTGATGGTTAGTTGTGACCACCTAGTGGTTGAATCAGAATTACTAGACACAGATTGGCCAACATATTTAACTGTAAATAACATGATTAAATGTCAATTAAACAATTGTATCTTTTATTTAGAGAGAGTTTTCCAACTAAATTACTTAATGTATGCATTTGTTTGCTGCATCCCATCCCTTTCACTCGTCATATTGTAAGTTTAAGTGCTTTACCTCCTGTTTAGCAATCTATCTATATGCTGCAATGTTAATGGAGTTGTTTTAAGAAATTGATATGTATGTCACTGTGAAAATCTTAACAATAAGTATCAATCTACGTGAGAATAATCAACAAGATAACCGATATATTTACTTATCACGTTTTTTTCTAGACAACAGATTAGTTGCTTCCTTCTCATGAGTGCCCTGCGCGTTCTCTAAACAGAGATTATCTAATTTGCAGTGGCTCCTCAAAAGTTATATGTTTTTTAGAGGTTATTTTTTCTCTTTCCCATCTCCAACATTACATAGTATTTTATAGTTGTGTGGACAAAGGCTTTGGTTAACCGTTACCTAAAGGATCTAGTTGTTGAAAGGGATGGGGGGTGGTAACTGCTCTTCTGGTCAGATGAGGTGGCTTCTCGGCAATCGAGCCTCAACTGTAACGTGAACGCACCATAAACTGTTTTCAACGGGATGGCTACGTCAGCCATTGCTGATTGGCTGGGGCAACATGACCTCACTCCCGTCTGTCATTGGATGTCGTGAAAGAATATCCCGCCTCCCGCCGAATTCCACCGCAGGTCTCCATCCCCATTGGTCCGCCGGGTCGGAGTCCAGAGAACAACAAACAAGATAGGGTGAAGACCGTCGGGATGGATGCAGGTAAATTAGATTTTTTTTTTATAGTAAAATAACATGTATTTATCTCCTCTACCAAGCCAGTATTGCCACAAACTAATCACAACAACACCACATCATACGTGGCAACACATCCTCCACTCTGTTACGACAGGGTTTCCAACTCCATCTGCCAGACCACCGCCACAGACCCGATCGCTTTGTAGCCTCGGTGGCGTTAGCCTGCTGAAGCTAACCGCTAACCAGCGTTAGCCCCCTGTTATTGCTGAATGTGGTGGGTTTCCCGCCTTGACAGCTCGCTGCACTGCCGCGACGCAACTTTTTCTTATTGCTTCAGGCGTCCTCTGTGTCTGAGACATGTGTCGTCGTTGAGTTTCACTGTTCCAAATGTCTGACTTGTCATGCTAACGTGACGTTACGCCCAAGACGAACGTCCCAGTCGATGCACTGTCACTCACCACCCCGTCAGCTATTCGGCTCGTGTTGAGTTAGCAAGGAGGGAGGTGAAGTTACGCAAAATGCAGCAACACGCACGTCGTTTAATAACTTGATACTCGTCGGGGAACTCGTCTCCTTCGAGCCCGTTAGTCTCAGACCTCTGGTTCGGTGCTAGCTCCCTGACCCGGGGTACCGTCCGTGAGCTAGCGAGGCAACTTCTCCTGTCTGTTGTTAGTTATGCGGAGAACGTATTGTGTTGGCAAGAAACAGAGGACATCCCTGACACAAATTGTTCAACGTTCCATCTAAAGCGCAAATACATATTTCAGTGAATATAACTGCTTGTTTGTCCGAGTAGGAATTGTAACCTAATGGTGTCCATTGCTGTTTTGACTATCTAGTTTCTGGCTTTGATCCCAGTATTTCCAACTGCAGTAAAAGTCTGCCAACACAGACTTTTACTGTGATTTCTTTTTGCCATCACACTTCATTAAAAGCACTTGCATATTTTTGTTTTACCAGATAACTGAACTGCACAAGGGCGATGTTGTTTAAACATTTATATGTGTAATGGCGTTGCTTGATTTTATTTTTCCAGTGTGTCATGTATGTTGTCATTAACACGATATCCTGCGATATAGTTATGTTGGCTGGGTTGTCCCGGCCTGTGCTTGGAAGACTATGAACAAATAAAGATTTTAGCTTTCACCCAGCTGCATTATTAGAAGTGTACACATTTTGTTTTTTTTAGCTTCATCAATACCAGAGACTAAAAGTCAAGATATCTTTGCATCTGCTGCAACAAATATGTTCATTCGTTTTTATTGTGTTTCCCCTACCATTATATTAAGGGGCGCCTAATTTGCATTGTTCTAACAAAGCAATTGCACATTGTATTTGTTTTTCTCTGATGGAGAAATCTGGTTTACTTTAAAGTGATTGCAATTTTATTTATTATATGATTTATAAAAGCAGAGTCAAATATTGTGGTATTGCAATAAAAATTCAGAATGGACAATTTTATTTATTCGTTTCCAACTTCGTTAAAGCAGTTGAGCATTAACATTTTTCTTCCTCCAAAGTGTGTGTGTGTGTGTGTGTGTGTGTGTGTGTGTGTGTGTGATAGGGAGGTGGGTTGGGGGGGATAAATGCGGTGTATTTGGCAGGAACTTTTAACGTAACAATAATAATAAAATAATAATACTTAATCCCTGAAGTGACTGGAATTTTTTTTTCTTTCTCTCTCTGATTCTTAACCTCTTTCGCAGCAACCTTGACATACGACACACTTCGCTTTGGAGAGTTTGAAGATTTTCCCGAGACCTCAGAGCCTGTGTGGATCTTGGGGAAAGAATACAATGCACTCACAGGTAGGACTGTCGAATATAATGTGTATGAGGGATGGAGAGAAACGAGTACTCCAGTTCTAGAGAATCACAACGACATGCGTACCCCTTTCTGAGTTTTTACTATAATACGGGGATTTTTCTTCATGCAGAAAGGGATGAGATTTTATCAGACGTCACATCACGACTGTGGTTCACATACAGAAAAAACTTCCCACCCATTGGTAAGTGAAGACGCGTGTGTTTTGGTTGAGCCCTTAAACCTATGCTTTGGATGTTAACGGGACGGGACCTTGTGTATGACTCATGAATGTCTTCCAGGTGGAACAGGACCAACGTCGGATACGGGATGGGGGTGCATGTTACGGTGCGGCCAGATGATCCTCGGCGAGGCCTTGGTGTGTAGACATGTAGGCAGAGGTAAGATCTTTTTTTTCACGTCGCAAAAAACAAGAAAAAGATTCCTTCTTTGATTTTAAATAGATAAAGATATATTTGGTATCAATGTATGGCACTGGCAGCTCTTCTCCAGCCAGAAGACTACAGGCTTGATAACTGGCTTGTTGTTCTCAGATTGGAGATGGGCCAGAGGCCAGAAACCAAGAGAAGAGTACATCAGTATTCTCAACGCCTTTATCGACAAGAAAGACAGCTATTATTCCATACATCAAATTGGTGAGTGTCAGACCTTCTCCGATTTGATCAGGGAATCACTCGGGCTGTAAAGAGTTTGTGTCACATTGTTTCTTTTTATTTTTTTCTCGCAGCCCAAATGGGAGTTGGAGAGGGGAAGCCTATAGGCCAGTGGTACGGACCAAACACAGTGGCCCAGGTTCTAAAGTAAGTACTGAAACTAGTGATTCTTACTTTCAATTACTGTATTATTAAGTTTCCAGAGCCTACAGGGATGTCTTAAAAATTGCCAAGTTAAAGTCCAACACCTATGGAACTTGCATGGATACAAGGGTGACAAACATAGATGTAATCAATTAGCTCGATTTGCTTTAGATTTTCGGGATTAAAACCGCTACATTGAGTTTTCTTGTAAAGAAGCAGAAGTTACGTTTGCGTTCAGTGCTTCTGCTCCACAGCGCTACTTGTGGTCAAAAACTGCAGAGGGTGCCTTTTTAATCAGTGCTTAAAAGTCGACAAATCCCTTCAGCGTTACTTTGTCTCTTTAGGTCTTTGGTTGTATTTTTTACTAAAAGTATTTCAACTGCTGTTGTAACTTGAAAACGAGAAAATCAAATTTGCTCGGGTACAAAAGACTGTCTTGTTGTGCCGTCTTGCTTTCAGGAAGCTGGCGGTGTTTGATACGTGGAGCAGACTGGTCGTACACGTGGCGATGGACAACACCGTGGTCATCGAAGACATCAGTGAGTGCGGTTTAAGGGGGACCCCGGGTGGAGCCGTGGGACGTGCTGGAATGGTTTGCAGAAGTAGTGCTTCAGCGAAACATTCATAGTCATTTTGTGATCTTCTACAGAGCGCCTCTGTATGCCCTGGCTGGACGCTGCAGGGGTCTGTTGTGAACCGGAGGGAGCTGGGGAGCTCAACGGCTGCTCAGAGGGGGCGTGCGCCCTGGTGGAGGAGGAGACAGCTCTCTGGAAACCTTTGGTCCTGCTCATCCCCCTCAGGCTGGGCCTGAGCGATATAAACGAGGCCTACATCGAAACCCTCAAGGTGAAGCAGGGCCTGCGGGGCGTTTGCTGCCGATGCGTGTTAAAGCAATGACTTTCTCAGGCTTAGAAGTTTTTCGCAAAACTAAAAACTTGAGAAAAAATTTGGTTACTGAATTTACTGTTTTATCATTTTGAATAGTCAGATATCCACAGACATGTTATGTGTCATCATCAGTTGTCAAAGTTGCATTACTCTTAGTTAAAATTAGTCATTTCTGTCAACTGTAGTGTCACTATATAGTACAGTTATTTTAACAAAGAATCAAAGAGATGTCCGCTGGGAGGAATCTCCAACCAGTCAGCAGGGGGAGCATGCTTCCTGTGGTTGACACGGGAATATGCAAGTGATCTTTTATCCGGGATATTGCTTTATCCGCCTCATGTATGGCGGGAGGAAAAGAAGGAGCTTCATACACACACATTGGTTTAATAGAGGTTATGCTGTGAGGGTGTGTGTGTGTGTAGTCTTCGTTTCAAAACTAAGACACTATCGTGGACTCAGGGTTGTTCAATGGATTTCAAAATTATCTTATCTTTGCGTCGACATTGTGTGTGGGTCTTTCTGATGTTTTCCCACATCCTGGCACTAACCTTCCACTAACATTCTGAAAAAAATCTGACACGGCACGCTTAAGAACAATGCTCGCGATGTCATTTCTATGTTTGCACTAAATCAGCTCGCAGGAAGACCACGGAGGCAAAGCCAGCAAGAGCTGGGATTGAGATAAACCCTCTTGTCTCTTTTCACAGCAATGCTTCATGCTGCCTCAGTCCTTGGGTGTTATTGGGGGGAAACCCAACAGTGCCCATTACTTCATTGGTTATGTCGGTATGTCTGGTCTCTGTGTTTGTGAAATAAACACTCAGCTGTGCACCGCACACTCACCATATTAATTTGACTCACACCGAGATTAATCGATCAAGTTATGATTTTTTTTCCGCCCCCTTTTTCTTTTCTTCCCATAGGAGAAGAACTCATCTATTTAGACCCGCACACCACGCAGCCTGCAGTAGACCCATGTGAAGACGGCCAGGTGCCTGACGAGACGTACCACTGTCAGCACCCGCCCTGCCGCATGCACATCTGCGAGCTGGACCCGTCCATCGCCGCGGTAGGAATGCTAGGGAGGGTGGTTTGATGATAGCGCAAGGCTTTTTGTATTTCAAATTAAAGCCTGCTGTTATATTTAAATAGAACAGTAGCTCCATGGTATGTAGCTTATTGTCTTCTGGTGTCCGCCAGGGTTTCTTCTGCAGAACAGAGGACGAGTTTGACGACTGGTGTATGCGCATAAGAAGGGTACGTTTCCGTTCAACACTGCTCTCTTGTTGCGCCCTCAGCAGGGCTTGAATACGGTCACTGTTAGAGGAAACATGTGCGTCATAATGTGTCCTTCTCTTCTAGCTGTCCTGCAACAGAGGGGGCCTGCCCATGTTTGAACTGGTGGACAGTCAGCCCTCTCACATGGTCAGCGTGGACACCCTCAACCTTACTCCTGGTGCGTTAACAGCTTTTTTTGGGTGGGGTGGGGGGCAAATATACCCCCTTACCCATAAATTGAAAAAAAAAATGGATTTTAATGTTTTCTTTCCTTAATTTTATGCTTTGTCTCCCACTTCCCAGATTTCTCAGACTCTGACAGGTTGGAGCGCTTCTTCGACTCAGAAGACGAGGAGTTCGAGATCCTTTCTCTCTGAGGGACACACAGACAATGATTTGCTATTGTGGACAGTCGGCGCAGGGGATCGTCTGCATCAGAAGGGGACGAACATTTAACTGGAGACCTCTTGAGCCAGTCCAGCTCCAATGGTGTAATCTGTGTGTGTGTGTGTGTGTGTGTGTGTGTGTGTCACACAGCATTCTTCTCAACAGACTCTTGACTGCTCTCTGTACTCAAACATCGAGGCCCCCCCCCCCAGGAAGCCGTTGCAGGAGGTCAGGATAAATTCTGTATGCACATCGTCACATCGCGCGCGTTTCCATTCGAGTCTTAACACTTTAAATGTTTATTCTTAAGTGATATGGTGCCTTTCCCTGACTCTAGAAGTTAAATTGCCATAACAGTTTTATTTTGTATAGAAACCCCAATGGCTTAAACGCGGTTTAACTCTAACAAATCCAGTCTGGAACGGCCTGCAATGATACCAAATAATGGCAAATCTGCAGACAAGTTGCATTAATTGTTCATGCAAAGTATCCTTGCCAACTAAAAAAAAAACGCGCTAGTTCATTTGAAGATTATTTATTTAATCAACACAGAATATTGACAGGTGAAACATCAATACACATGTAAGAGGATTAAAAACAAATAAAGTCAGAATCTGGTATTTGACAGTGGTACGTCTCTCTTCAATTCCAAGACGGAATGATATTGTATTTGTTATTTTCTTCCGCCTTCAAATAAAAAAGGGGTTGAATATAATTTAGTTTCTGCACCAAAAAACAAGCAGATTCCGGTTCACTTCCACAACTCTTCGAGCAGCAGGTTCTGAGCCGTGTTGACGGTGTGGAGGCTGTGGGTGCTGATGTTCTCGTGCACTTCCTCAACACTCCGAGAAGCGTCGATCACCTGCAGCAGACAATTTCAATCACAAGATGTTTCACTGCTATCAATTAGAAGGGGGGCGGGGGGGGATGAACCAAAATCGGTGTCATACCTGCCAGTTGACAGAGGGATCCTTCCTCAGCTGCTCAAACCTCTGTTGAACCGCTCTTTGGAAAACCCCGGTCTCGTATCTCTCCTCACCGAACTCGCCCCTGAGTGCAGCCTCGGCCGGACTGAGCTGCAGGAACATGACCAGGTCTGGCTTTGGCAGCCCCTCGTCGGGTTTCATGCACCAGTCCAGAGAGAAACCCTGAAAGGAAGAGATGAACAAGCCATCTGTCACTCCTCTCCAACACGCGCGAAACAATGCCGTCTGAAGAGCGCTGGGTTTGAACCGGCGGAGCGCAAACTCACTGGCTTTGCGCTGGTGAAAGCAACTCCGGAGAAGGCGTAGCGGTCCACGATCAGAGTGATGCCTTGCTCCAGCTTCTTCTTCATGAGAGGCCTGCGGTCACAATTGTTTTAGTGCGCTGCTGCTTGTAGGCTATAATGTTTACAGGCTAGGGGACACGGTCAAGGCTAATGAAAAAATAATTGGAAAGTTCTGGGCTTTCTTTCTTCTCTCTTTTTTTTAGGATAAAGTTAGCTGTATTTGTCAGTGTGAACAAATATCATGAAAATCAGCTGTTATTCTCTCTATGTATGTGGCTTAAAGCCCCAAGCCCATTATCTCACACTGAGGCAAACAACAAAAACAGTCACCAATATAGATTTTTCAGAGGCTATTCCCTCATACTGCTGGGCGCTGAAGATTTGAGCAAAGGTCACTCAAAAGGCTTAGGTAAATATTGCTGTTGCTGGGGGCTTTTTGTAGTGTCATGGTAATAAAAAGGTACAAGTCATCCAGTGCAACAGCTCATTGATGCATTTTTCACTAAATGGACCACTGGCATATAATGATCAGGCCTTTGACAGGACTTGTTGGTAGTAGGATCAATTTGATGTTTTTTGGGGGTATTTTCATGAAAAGTTCGAGACAATAAAAACAATTATATACACACACACACACAAAATATGTATTTGATCCCTTGTACGATTTTGTAAGTTTGCCCACTGATAAAAACATGAACGATGTAATACAAGTAGGGTCGCAAAGGGGCGGAAATATTCCGGTAAGTTTCCACTGGAATTTTGCTTTGGGAATTTTGAAGAAAAAAAAAGTCTGTCATTTTTGCAAAAGCATATAACAGGGAACTTAAATGTAGTTCAGAACAAGACTATGTATGCTTAGCTCAGCTGGACCCTGAATGCAGCTGGTTGGGAACATCGTCTGCCAGAAACATAATTGTAAACATAAAACGTTCTGTTGCTTTTGAATGTCTTTGTCATCAGTGTTGTGTCTGAACGTCTGAAGTCTGAAGTGTGAGAGCGCCGAGTTGCGTAGAGGCCAAGACCGGCATTGCAGACAGATAGAGATTTCAATTATAGCTTGCAACATATTGAAAAAAAAAACTAGTTCCTTTTTTGAAGCTGTGAACTTAGTTCCAAATTTTGAATTATGAACTGAAGTAGTTCATGTAGAAAGTAAACTTTCCCAACACTGTTTGTCATTACCTAGCTAGCATATTGATTACTTGGTAAACTGAAGCCATGTTCATTTTAATACCGAGTGTCTTTGTATACAGTAGACTGACATTTTACAGCAGTGAGAGTGGGACGTTCATGTTTTTGTTGTTCGATAAAAGAATAAAGTTCTACTCACAAAATGTAAAAAAAGTACTTTTTAAAAGTTGTATTATAAATGTTTGCATGCATGTCTGCTTATGACAAGGTAAATACAGTTAAATTACCCCAACATTTCCAGTTTATTACTGTTCATTTCCGTTGGAAGTTTCCAACTTTAAATATTCCCAGAATTTCTTTGCATTAGATTGTGTGAGATAAGTATTTAATCCCTTTGCGAAACATGACTCATTACTTGATGGAGAAACCGTTGCTAGCAGCACAGAGGTCAGATGTTTCTTGTCGTTGCTCAACAGGTTCTCAGGAGGGATTGTGGTCCACTCCACTCCAGATCCTGAAGGTTTCAAGGCTGTCAATTGGCATCTCGAAGCTTCGGCTCCCTCCACAGATTTCTATGAGATTCAGATCTGGATGCTGACTTGGCTGCTTCAGGATCTTAATGTGCTTCTTCTGGAGCCACTCATTTGTTGCCTTGGCCGTATGTTTCAGTGTCCTGGTTGTCGGCCAAGATTTTGCAGTGCATGACCCTGTCCATCCTCCCTTCGATGCAGCGAAGTCGTCCTGTTCCCTCAGCAGAGAACCCCCCTCCCCCCCTCTCCAAAGCATAATGTTTCCACCTCCATGCTTGACGGTGTTCTTGGGATTATAGTCAGCGTCCACTCTTCCTCCAAACACGGTGAGCCGAGTTGATGCCAAAGAGCTGCAGGTCTACATCTGGTCCCTGAAGTACTTAGACAGCTCTTTGGTTTTGCACATAAGTCATGGTGTTAATTCTTTGGACAGGTGTCTTATATACACAGGTAAGATTCTGAGCACATTCTTAAAGTGAAAGAACAAGTCTAACTAGTCTGTGGAAGCCAGCTGGATGTGAAGGGATCCCATACTTATGTCACACAATCAAATGCAAAGAAACGTATAACATCTATGTGTTTTTCTTTTGATTTGTGGGCAAGGGATCAAATGTACACACACACACACACACACACACACACACGATCTTAATGTGGAAAAGAATCAGTTAGCTATAGTAGTGAGCCTCAGCGAAGTGAAATGCAGCCCTCATTAACGTTATGAAACACAAAAGGGGTCAGATAACGTAAACTCTGCGTTCACTTGAACGCAACTTACACCAGTTCCCAGCGGTTGGCGGAGAACAGCAGATGCACCGTGTGGTCCTCCAGGTCGCTCTTCTTCTCCAGGTAGGCGCTTATCAGCTGCCCAATCGTCGTGGTCCTGTCTGAGCACGAAGAACCGCAGCACGTTGAGTTAGTCACACAGCAGTGAAACAAGTCAACGCTGCGAACATTTAATACATTGGGCCCTGTATTAAAAGCAATGACACGCCTCACCGGGGAATCGCATCATCTCTGCGGGTCGGCCGCTCTGTTGCAGCGCCTGAACTAG
>NW_027176031.1:167500-362500 GCF_023055335.1 Clinocottus analis | reverse complement strand
GAAGACGTCATGAGGGTTTCTGTTAGTGGTCATGATGAGTATTTAAGAGGTGGTTCTTTGAGAGATCTGTGAGCAGTCTTGGATATGCAATTTGTACTTGTTGTACTTCTAACTCTGCTTCTTCCTTGCAACGAATAAATGTTCCTGTTTTAATGATTTTACTCCAAGGGGTTGAGTGATTTTTTTCTAACAAGAGTGATAGATTTTCTGTGTATATATATATATATATATATATATATATATATATATATATATATATATATGTATATATATATATATATATATATATATATATATATATGTATATATATATATATATATATATATATATATATATATATATATATATATATATATATACACACATATATATCATTGCTATACAGTATATTTATTAACAGTACATAAGCTCAAACAATGTTCGAAGGCCTGCAGAAGTCTCATAAAAGTAAAAGATTCAAGGTTCTGAACAGTAATGCATTTTTATCATCTTCACCAGCAGATTAGCGTGCGTCTTTCTGTTTGCAGCTAATCTCTCATACGGCCGGACCCCTCAGCGTAATATTTTTTATGACTATGCTTATGGTTTTCTCGTGGTTGCAGTGGTTACACTTTTTTAAAAGAAAACATTTATTGACTGCTGACTCGATTAATAACCAATCTATCTACAAGAGGCTGATGCTTCTAATGTGTGTATGTTTGTGTGTGTGTGTGTGTGTGTGTGTGTGTGTGTGTGCGTGTGTGTGTGTCTAAATTAACATTCTGTGTCATTGAAAGCTTTTATTCAAATTAGCAGGGGTGGCCTTAAATTCTGTTACATCTCACGTATCTAGAAGCCAAAGATGGAACCTTCGGGTGTGTGTTCTGTCTGATTATGAAGAAGAGGGTGAGTTCTATTTTCTTTTGTGAAAATGGCGCAGCAAATCCCTGAATTCTTCTGGTTTACAGATAAACCAATATTGAAATCAATGAGTGTTAAAAGAAGAAGTTAAAGAAGGCCCTGTTAAATTAGTATTTATTTATTTATATTTCCTACTTTGTCAGTCTTCCTGCTTTTAAATCAAACGAAAAAGCATGTACAGGTTGCACGAGAGATGACGAAAACAACATGGTCACAATAACATGGACATGTGGAGGTTTATTCCAGCTTGTTGATGTTGTGCTTTACAGATGGACTTGACTTCTCCTCGGAGGGACGAGGAGATGCTTCCCCAGAGGCTCGGGGCAGAAGGAGCCCTCTCTGTACACCAGCTGGCCCCTAACTATGGTGGCACACACCACTCCTCGCAGTGTGACGCCAAGGTAAGGAGTTAGCTACACACACACACACACACACACACACACACACACACACACACACACACACACACACACACACACACATACACACACACACACACACACGATCATAAGGTCTGTCACATTAGAGGCATGCTCCTCACATCATCTGTTCAATTAATGAGGCTTACCTTGTTTTTATGATGTATATTTGCTTCTTTAATCTGTGAAGAAAAATGAAATGAAAACAATGAAAGTATGCAGCTCCTCTCCGTCGTCCTAAATATGGAAGCAGATCTCACACTGACCTCAAATTCTCTGTCCGGGTCCCATACAACCAAGTCTGCATCGTAGCCGGGGGCCAGGCTGCCCTTCTGGCTGTCGAGGCCACTCAGCTGGGCCGTTTCCCTGCTGAGGAGCCTCGCCACATCGGTCAGTTGAAAGCCTCTCTTACTGGCTGAACTCCAGAACAGAGGCAAACCTGCCAATAGGAGGAGAGATTGACAGGCCTGTAGAGAACTGTGTTGACACCCTCCAAAAATATATATTTTTTGTCTCCTGCATTTAAACATAGTGGATGGGACTCGTCCTGGTATCAAGACTTTGACCCCCCTCCCCACCCCCACACCCCACCCTCTCACCGAGTCTGAATAGTAAATGATTGTTCCGTCTTCTAAAGCTGGCGCTCGGCTCCTGTTTACCTCCCTGTGAACTTTGAACTTTGTCCGGTGTAGGGAAGCAACTCATCCACTCAGAAACAAAAATGTGCATATCAATTCCCTGTAAGATTGCACATGGGCCAGGTTGGAGTGGCGAATTTGAGTCAGTGTCTCTTTCAGGCTTTGACAGCAGAGGGGATTTGTCGTGTCGAGACAAATCCCGGAGCTGGTCCATGGATGGAGGGAATTATGTGAGGAGAGCTATTCAGATATCAGAACACCCACTGGAATGCCAACTCACAAACAGAATCTGTGCGCTAAGCAGTGTAGCACACGTATCTTATGACGTCTCTGAAGTGGACCCCTAGTAAAATGAATCCTTCAGTGGATTAACCCACATGAACCGGCGAGCTGATTACCCATTCGGTGTGTGTGGGACACCAATTAGTTGATGATCTTTTGACACAATTTTGGGATGGAGTGAGATGATGAACACTTCCCTCCACAGGGGTTTAGGTAACCTAAGAAAAATATTGACTGTGTGTGCGTGTGTCCGTGTAATTGTTGTCACTAGTCCATACCAAACTGTAAAGAGGAGATGCCCCCCCAAGCCTCAGTGAAGTCTCCGTTATCCAGTTTCTTCAGGTCTGGGGTGCAGGGGGAGTGGTCAGACACCACCATGTCGATCTGCCCGGCTTTCAGCGCGGACCACAACCGCTCCTGTGTGTGTGTGTGTGGGGTGAGACAAAAAAAAATCCATCATCTGTGAGTAATTGCAAGACAACAAAGCCCGGTCACCTATCTGATGAGCATCCTCTTCCGTTCACCTGGTTGGCAGATCCTCTGATGGGGGGGCAGCACTTGAATTGTGTGGCCCCCGCCGGTATGTCCTCCGCACACAGGCAAAGGTAGTGGTGAGTGGTCTCCACCGTCAGGGGGGCTCCCGCCCGCCGCGCCTCATGGATCAACTCCAGTGGCCCAGCAGAGGACAAGTGGACGATGTGGCAACGCACTCTGGAGAGGAGAGAGTGACATCACTGAGACATATAAATATATATATATATATATATATATATATATATATATATATATATATATATATATATATATATATATATATATGACCAATTGCTAGCCAGAGTGATTTTAAATAAGATATTAGGGTTAATACGACAGGCTGCTATTCATACTGGTACTGGAGGCAGAGCTCTGTGACGGTGCGAATGGCCTCCATCTCCATGACATCGGGTCTGGACTGCAGAAAGGTGGAGTACTGACAAGGGTCTGGTGGTGCAGGCAACGGTTTAGATATATTAAGAATGGGAACCTCGATGATGAACAGATAGAGCTTAAGTTATGCCATTTATCGGTCCAAAAAGTAAAGTGAGAGCAGTTTCAGATGCTGTGAGAAAGAAAATGCCAATCTTGACATATAGTTGTCTCATAGTTGTAGCTGCAATAGATGAAATGATTTATTGTTACCACCGTTCTTCGGTGGTGTCTGCTGAACGTCCCTTTCAGCGTGAAACTAAAGAGAGACAATTAGAGCAGAGGACACATCAGGACTCTTTTTTTGTGGCTTGTTCAGGGAGGAAGCTGTGAGGGTATGTGGGGGTCGATGTTACCAGCAGGACGCTCCCCGTGCCTTGCAGCTGCGTCATGGCTGCGTGCAGATCTCGCTCCGTCACGTGCGGGAACTCCTCCACCCCACTGTGTATGAGGAAACACTTGAAACCCGCCACTCCGGCCTGGATCATGGGCCGAAGCTCCATCTGCAAAAAGGAGACGCCCGACCCTCACCCCCATCGTTTGATTTATAATGTCAGGCTCAGAATATGTTTGTTTTTGTTTGTGTGTGTGTGTGTGTACCTGATTGCCAGGAATCACGCCTCCCCAGAAGGCCGTGTCTACAAAACACTTCCCTGTCGCCGCAAGCAGCTTCTCGCGGAAATTTCCGACTGTGGTAGCTGGAGGAATACTGTTTCTGTTGGAATTTAAACCAGAAAAACTCACAGCTGGCAACCTCAAATCTAATTGCTGTCACATGGCAATGAATGGGAGTGGGAGTCGATGTTTGCCTTTACATTTCTTCTTATTTTTTGCACAAAACACCCCCAGAAATGTACAAATATTACAGGACTAATAACTGTGAATTCAAATATTGACTATGAGGCCCCCCGGCCTTACAGCGGCATGTCCACAATGGTGGTCACCCCTCCGGCTGCAGCGGCCCTGGTGGCGGTCCAGAAGCCCTCCCAGGAGGCTCGGCCTGGTTCGTTCACATGCACATGGCAGTCCACGATGCCAGGCATCACCACGCTGTCGCCCACATCCAACACCTGCCATTGTTTTGGGTGCAGTAGATGATTCAAAGGTTTGAAGCCATGCATGTGTCTTTGCAAACGTAAAGGAGAAGGGGATGGGTGGGGGCTTACCTCACCTCCGCAGAAGTCGCTGTCTGAGAGGATTTGGTGGATCTTCCCATCCTTTATTGCAATGACAGCGGGGCGAACTTGGTCACCTAGCAGCACCCGCTCACTCCTCACAGCCACAACCGTTGATCCCAGCTCCATGCCTGCTTTTCCCCGAGAGTCTACAGAGGGCACGAGATTCTTCCGCTGCACCTCACACGCGAACTGCAGACGAGTCAGCGGCCTCGAGGCGCCACCCCTCTACTTTGTTGACTTATCCAGCCTGTAAAACAGGCTGAAGTTCAGATCCAGACACGAACGGGGGAGTAACTGTAGAGTGGAGGAAGTGTGAAGTCAGTGAGCGTAAATGATCTGTTTATTATGCAGTAATACATGACGACAGGACGGAGCCAACATGCACAATACCACACGGGGCCTGGGCCCACCTAAATGAAACGGGGCCCTGATGATTCGCTAGTTATTAATTATTAATTACACTATGTTTAAAGTTTAAACCCTGCAGCAGTCGATGTAGCTGCTGTGACACCGGACAGCTCACACTTTGCTTTGTGAATCTTAACCTCTGGGGAAATGTATTGACAATTTTAAAAAAACATTAAAAAAAACAAACAGGGAATGCCGATGAGCGATAATAACTTAAATTATGAAGAACACAATCAAGTATAATATGATGCAGCATATCATCAGCATGGCTACCTGTCTATTGGCTGGAGGAGGAGGAAGAGAGGGCTTAACAGGATGCTGCTCCCCCCTCAGCGGGCCTCCTCCCCGGCGATGCGCCGCGTGCGTTATGACGCCAGGTCGTTTCTGACGCGCTCCTGGCAGACTGAAGCAGCACAGCAGCCCGGATCCTCGTTATGTAACGCGTCGGATGCTGCTGCAAGGCCGGGAGTAGCAGAGTAGAAAAGGGGAGGGGGAGAGGATGGAGGTGGAAACTGACTGGATGTTAGATTTAGTGGCAAATAACGGCATGTGAGTGTGTGCTGCTAGTGTCTGAAGGCGCAGACAGCCGGCTTACGGGAGTAGCGATGGTGAAGCGGGCGTCGCTGTAGAGCGGAGTGAGCGAGCCCGTCTGGGCATCAGTGGCCTACATCCCGAAAGGCGCGCTGACGTCTGGAGCCTGCGGAAGCCGCACTACTTTTTGTTCTTTCTTTTCCGATCAGAGGCGCTGTCTCTGTTTTTAAAACCCAGTCTCCCTCACACCAGCGGGATTAAACTTATGCGGCGTTGCTTTGGAGGAGAAACGCCTTCGCATTTGGTTCCCCGTCGCACCGGTTTAATCCAACAGCCGGCCGCGCTGCAGCACGAACAATGGCGGGTCCCGAGCAATCCCAGCAGCCGCAGCAGGTGGAGGAGAAGGCCGAACACCTAGATGATGCCGAGATGGCCCTGCAAGGCATCAACATGCTGCTCAACAACGGCTTCAAGGAGAGCGACGAGCTCTTCAGGAGATACAGGTATCTCATGTCACGCCTCCTCCGTCATGATGAATTATTGCATTATAACGCGTGCCCAAGCCTGCTAATTCCAAGCAAGGTATTTTTGCTGCAAAAGTAAAGTCACAAGCGGTTAAAGCCCCCCCCCCCCCATTACACCCTGGGGACAGCATGCTATACACAGAGTCAAAACAGTGCCACACATATATAACAGTGTCAAATACATGACGAATTGGAGTGTGAGGTTCCAAATGCATGTTCTCAGTAAGGGAGGCTTCACGGCCTCCAGCTGTCTGTCTTGACATTGTCACACACACCCCTCCTCTTTGAATGTTCCTAACAGACAGTTTCGTCATGGAGACAAGCCATGCCACTGTTAACATCTGGTTGAAAACATTTTAAGTATATGTTTTTAGGGGCATTTTTGCGTTTCCGAAAAAAAAAAACAGACACAAAAACCAGATGGTGGATAGTGAAGAGATGGACGCTCCACACCAAACCAACAGATAGTAGTCCATCATGACAGCCGAGCACCAGGATGGCAGGCTGCACCTGCTCCGGAGCACGGCTCTGTCCGCGCCCCGTTGAAGAAGAAAAAAAAGAACTGACATTGCCTTTCCAGTTGTTCCGTTTGGCTTGACAGTGAATCCATCTCTCTCCTTCCCCACTCTCTGTGTAGGACCCACAGCCCGCTGATGAGCTTCGGTGCCAGTTTTGTCAGTTTCCTGGTGAGTTTCATCTCAGGTGATGAATATGATTTGATTTATTAGAAGAGATCCCCCCCCCATCCAGTATCACCTGAAATACCCCAACCTGTCAAATTGGACGCTCACTAGTGTCTCCACTGTGTTGCCTTCATTAACATAATGGATGACTTTTCCTCTCAAGAACAGTGACGCTCATTTACTGTAACGTTGTGTCCATCACTGATGAAACACACACACACACGCACACTGTTGCTGGGGGGGAGCGGGCGAAGACACTCACACACACCATCAAATCAAAGATGATGTCATCCTCCGTCCCCTAGATACTAAATAGCCCTGAAGGCATCTGACCCTTATGGTGGGCATTCATACATGCAGAATAAATAGGGAGAATGCCGCCATGCAAGAAAATATCCAAACATCAAACCACAAATGTCAGTTGAATCTCAATGCATTTTCCACTTTCTTATTTCCTCACTCGTTCAGGGTGATCTAAAGAGGTCTCGGCTATGACGGAGCAAAGGTTTTTATGATTGTGCTGGCTTGAGAGTTTGAAGACTTTCAAGCTGCACATCTGCACAGATGTGTCTGTGTTCCTCATCTCACTGTCGTGCACAAAAGGTCCCTTGTCCTCGTCAGGACTGTTACGTAACGCCTTCTGTTTTCTGTTTGTAAGCCAGGTCTCACATAACAACACTATGTATTGTGTTGCGGCTTTTTAAAACATTTTTTTAATATTGTTTAAAATCGTTCTGACGGCTTTGCGTTTGCAGAATGCCATGATGACATTTGAAGAGGAGAAGATGCAGACGGCCTGTGACGACTTGAGGACCACCGAGAAGCTGTGTGAGAGCGACAGCGCCGGAGTCATAGAGACCATCAGGAACAAGATCAAAAAAAGTGTGAGTACAACACGATGGGCACAACATATATAATTGTGTGTGTGTATATTATTATGTGTGTATTTATACACACACACACACACACACACACACACATACACAACTCTTAAGTTGACTATTTCTTTCGTCGATTAGTCTTTTTTTAATGCTGTTTTAATGCTGAATTATTTTGTTTTTTTAAGAAACTTATAAACACAACTCTGGTAAACACAAGACTAAAAGTGATGCTTTAGTGTGACTAAAAGTGGAGAATCTCTGTTAATTGTTCTGTAATTCGTCATTAAATCCGCTGATCAATAAGTCAAGTGTTAGTCGACTGAGAATTTTCTTTATTTGAGGATAGCGCTAATTGACTGTTGCATGGCTACTCTCAAAGTAGAGCGGCAAGAACACCCATTCATCCAAATACATATATATTTCCATATAGATATATATTTTTTGGGGGTGAACAAATTCCCCCATTTCAGGCTGCTGTTCAGATAACAATGTTTATATCCTCGGTGTCGTGCCTAGTGATGCAGCCAGCAGTGAGATCATGCTAAACCCACTCACAGATTGAATTAGTGCTTCTGTTAAATGTGATCAACAAACTGGGCGAGGAGTGTGGGGGCTGGCGAGCAGCTCTGGGTCGTTCAGCATGCAGGTTATGAGTATTACTGCTGTGTGTGTGTGTGTGTGTGTTACAGATGGACTCCCAGAGGTCAGGCGTTGTGGTCGTGGACCGCCTACAGAGGCAGATTATTGTTGCCGACTGTCAGGTGTACCTCGCCGTGCTCTCCTTCGTCAAGCAGGAGCTTTCAGGTACTCTGATGTAACCCACAAGCCAAAGAGTCAGTCTCATGGCAACCATGCCGTTTGTGGCAGCGTGTGGTGTGTATGACTGACTGCATGTAATGGGATGTGTGTTGATTGTGCAGCTCAAGAAGAAGACGTGATGGAGATGTCACATTACAGTTAACGGTGTCGAGCACTTCGCCTGGTTTTGTTTTGGAGCATGCTCAGAAATGTTCTTGAGGATGAACCAAATAAATGGAATATTATCATTACTGCTCGGGTGCTATGTGCTATATGACGTTTTGTGCTAAGCATAAAAATACGAGTATGTTCATTTTGGTGTTAACGCGTTTTTAGTTGATCAGTCGAGCAAATTCATGAATTATTATATTTACACATGATATAATACAAAGCTAAGGAACTATAACGATACGATGATGCACATTGTGGGTTTGTTCACAATGTTCATACTGCGTCATGATTCATGTCATCATATAATTGCTGTGAAGTTAAACTGATAATATTTCTCTCTAAACTGTGACATGAAAAGAAAAGACTCAAGTGAAGTACAAGTACCTCAAATTTGTAACGAATTACCGTACTTGAATATATGTAGTATTCCACCATGATTTGGCATGCTAACATTAGCTAATTAGCAATGATAAAAAAGTAAGTAGATCACCAAAGTTAATACAAGAAGATCTGAAACAAACTTTAAATAGTAACTGAGTTATTTTGGTTGGAGCACCACTGCTAGTGAGGCTACAAAAAAGTATTAATCATGAATATGCTTATTTGCTGCGGAGATAAATTAATGACCTTCATACTTATCCACTAACAGCTTACATCAAAGGAGGCTGGATCTTACGTAAGGCGTGGAAAATGTACAACAAGTGCCACAGTGACATCAGCCAGCTGCAGGCGGCGTGCCAGCGGAGGCCCTCCGCCAACCAGGAATCCCTCTCGACGG
This sequence comes from Clinocottus analis, assembly GCF_023055335.1. Lineage (NCBI taxonomy): Eukaryota > Metazoa > Chordata > Actinopteri > Perciformes > Cottidae > Clinocottus > Clinocottus analis. The sequence continues at coordinate 353,342 of NW_027176031.1, read as the reverse complement.
ACAACGCCAACCACAACGCGCCGGTGGAGAACTGCGTGACGGCCGAGGCCCTGGACCGGCTCAAGGGCTCCGTCAGCTTCGGCTACGGCCTCTTCCACCTCTGCATCTCCATGGTGCCGCCACACCTGCTCAAGATCATCAACCTGCTGGGTTTCCCCGGCGATCGTCTCCAGGGCTTGTCCTCCCTCATGTATGCGAGTGAAAGCAAGGACATGAAGGCCCCGCTGGCTACGTGAGTAGGCTCCAACTGAAAAAAAATATATACAATATTTATACATTTTTTTTCCAGAGAGAGGCTGATTGTGTTGGAGGGAGAGTTTCATCTGATGTGTACCATTGCTCGTAGTGACAAATCCACAACTCAACGTTATAGTTTTGTAATTCTTGAAAACTTGTTTTATTTAAATAAATTATATAATGCTATTACATCATAACAGTGAATCGTAAATCCTCAGTGTAATAGAGATTCTGGTTGAGCTTTAGATGCCACATTCCAGAGCACCGAGGTGATTATCTCTTGTTGTACTGTCCAGGTTGGCCCTCTTGTGGTACCACACAGTAGTGCTGCCTTTCTTTGCTCTGGACGGCTCTGATACACACGAGGGGCTGCTGGAAGCCAAAGCTATTCTTCAGAGGAAGTCGGTGGTGTACCCTAACTCATCCCTTTTCATGTTCTTCAAAGGACGGGTTCACAGGCTAGAGGTAACGTGTCGCCGGCTCCGGGTTGCTAACAACCGCTGACGGATCAGTTGACTTGTGAAATACAATTGAGCTGGCAGTTTCTGTTCAGAGTCTTGTCAACAGTGCTCTATCCTCTGTCCTCAGTGCCATATCAACAGTGCTCTGGCCTGTTTCCATGATGCTTTAGAGCTCGCGTCAGACCAAAGGGAGATCCAGCACGTGTGCCTCTATGAGATTGGTACGTGATCGGTTAGTTGCGACACGCTGAAGCCCGGTCGTACAGCACAGGGAGCGACTTATCTGTCTCTGTCTGCTCGTCCTTGCTTCAGGTTGGTGTAGCATGATCGAGATGAGTTTTGAAGACGCATTCAGGTCGTTTGAAAGGCTGAAGAATGAGTCGCGTTGGTCGCAGTGCTACTACGCCTACTTGACCGGAGGTAAGCCCATCAAGCACACAATATATGCTGTTTCGACTCTATATATCTATTTAATTTTTACAATTTCCTTTTGTCATCCTCCCACCCCAGTGTGTCAGGGTGCTTCCGGCGACCTGGACGGAGCGAGCGGGGTTTTCAAAGAGGTGCAGAAGCTGTTCAAGAGAAAAAACAACCAGATAGAGCAGTTTGCTGTAAAAAGGGTGGGTTACGTTGAACATTTTGCCCTTTAGTCTTTCTTTTAAAAAAGTCATACCAAGTATGTCACTAAAGTCCCCCCCCCCCCACACACACACACACACACCCGCCCCCCTCTGTCTGGTTCCCATCTGCAGGCTGAGAGATTGAGAAAGATCTCGCCCACAAGAGAGCTATGCATCCTCGGTGTAATTGAAGTACTGTATCTGTGGAAGGCACTTCCGAACTGCTCCTCGTCCAAACTGCAGATAATGAATCAAGGTGATTGTAACCTTCAGGCTTCATAGCAAGACGAGCTAACTGCAGCCGGATTCCTCTGAATTTCTTTCTAACTCCATGTAATAATTTACATTTTACGCCTGTTCAGTGTTGCAGAGTCTAGATGAGGCTTCATGCAGAGGCCTGAAACACCTCCTCCTTGGTGCCATTCACAAATGTCATGGGAATATGAGGGATGCCGTTCAGGTATTGGTCTGCGTTCAGCACTGAAAAACTTTGCAGTAAGTCAACACTTTGAATGTCTCTTAGCTTGCTCTCCTGTATTTTTTTTACATGCAATCCAGTCCTTCCAGCTGGCAGCTAGAGATGAGTATGGGCGGCAGATCAACTCATATGTTCAGCCATACGCCGTCTACGAGCTGGGATGTATACTCCTTGCAAAACCAGAGGTCAGTCCGCTGCACGTGTACAGCGTTTACATTTTTGTTCATTCACATTTTGATTTTGATTGCCTAAATTGGCACACATGCTAAGTAATCTGAATTTCTTTATTTTGTTTCATAAACTGCAATGCAGACTGTGGGAAGGGGGAGATCCTTGCTACTTCAAGCCAAGGTAATGTTGATGATGTGTTGATAATACATACCATGTGATGTACAGGATTGTAATGTTAACTTTAGCTCATCACAACTTGATGACAGTATTTGCAGTGAAACAAGTTCACAAGTGACTGACCAGCTGTCTGTCTGTCTAAAATGTTTTAGGAGGATTTTACAGGCTACGACTTTGAGAATAGGCTTCATGTCCGCATCCATTCAGCCCTGGCTTCTTTGAAGGAAGTAGTGCCTCAGTGACTCCAGGAAGGGAAGCTACCGTCAAGCTATGCTCGTGTTTTTTTTCACCCCCCAACGTTTCAAGCCTTTTAGGATAACTGTATGCCGCCGTCCCTAACCCCAGTGAGATTGTCATGAAGTGTCATCTCTGTGCATTTCGCTTGGCACAAATTAGATGGAAATGGCTAGCCTAGCTGTGGCTAGCATGTTATGATCTATGGCTAACAACTTCAAAGCTATGATGCTGGTGCATATCAAATGTGTCTCGTTAGCCAGCAAGCTATTCCCCAACTTGTCAAGCCCACCATGAAGCAGTTGTTTTGCATTTCACTTTTATGGAGTTTCATACAAAGTATACCCAGTATAACGGAGTAACCCCCCCCCCCCCCATGGCCCACCATAACAATCCATGACTCTGAGCATAACAACAAACAAACAAACATATCTCTCCAGATCTCTGACTGTTCCTACAAGTGTTTTCTTTGCACCCAAACGTATTAGCTAGCTAGTAACAATTTTCCTCAATATCGTGTGTATTTGGAGGACTTCAGTCATGCCTCCCTTTTCCTTCAGTGAGTAACCCAGCACATACAAATGATGTTTTAATACATTTATTAGATATATTTCCCTTAATAATACCTTTATTATGAGTTATAATAGACACATGTATTAGTGTTTTCACATTCTCTAAAATGCAGTAATTTCAATACAATCACATCATTAAAAAAAAGGGAAATAATTGTTACATTTAATATTGAGACATTCTTACTCCATGGGTGCTTTTCCTGATTACATTTTTAGACATGGCATATGGGCATTGAGTCATATCACAGAGGGGCCACTTCCTTTATTCACAAACATAAAATAACAAACTTGTAGTCAATTTAGTTACCATTGGAATAGTTAAGTAATGTTACTAGTCACTTTAAATCACACGTAGTTAAAAACTTTTCTGCTCTGAGTTGGTCATTCACATTGAAGTAGTTAGACATTATAGTAACTGAGAAATCACCACACTTCACAATGCCCTAATAATGTTTTTTTTAATGTGAAAACACCGGGCATTGATCCTGTGCACTATGCATGGTATGGCAGGGTAAACGGTGGCTTTAAGACTATATTGAAGTCGAATATACCCATATGTCCATCCCTGCAAATACATATATAAGGTATTATAATACAGTACACTCTGTACTGTAATGTTACAGTTTGAAGGTGCTGTTAAATGTCAGCCTAATAAACATATATTACGAGTGACTTATTTTAATCGTGATTTTGTGATACAAGCTTTTGAATTAGTCCATAATAGTGACAAGTTTACTTATTATTTAAAATAAATAGTACTTTTGCCAGTGTCATTTACAGAATGCTTATTTAGTTTGAAATCCTGCGATGACCAGCAGGATAGACTTTAGAGTTGTGATCAAGCTAATTCAAAAGTAGGATCTCAAATTGGACAAAGAAAAATATCTCTGTGATGAGAAGGATTTTAACAAACGTCCTCGACACAGTTCCGCACACTGTAGATAAGAATCATTCTGTTCACAGTAACGCTTTTTATCAATAAACACTCTTTTCTTTTGGTCTTTTTTGTCATGCGAGCAATATATGCGAAAGAGAGCGTCTTAAAGTAATTTACAGACGTTTTCAACAATGACTGTCTGTTTTTCATCCCATGTTCAAGGTTGTGGACGTATAGATTCCTAAACTAAGCTGACATCCCCTGTGGCTGTGATGGATGTAAACCATGGTAAATGTTGAGGTGACCACTGTGCAAGTGGTCGGTGCGGTGCAAGTGATGTAATGGTGAAATGTCAGTAACCCCACCTTGCTGTACCAAATACTTCTGTCACTGAAAGAGTTTTTCTTTTTGTCATGAGATTTTGTTGAAATTGGGGTTACATATCTGGGTGATGGTGTTCCAGTGTGTCACTGAACGCTACAATAAACTGTTCTCCATTAATCTAGACAAATGTACAGTGTGTGTCTTTGCCTGGGTGCTTTTTTCGGTTGAAATTGCGCTTTGGAAAGTTGATATTGGAGGTGTCAGGCTGGATGCAATAATGTGCAGGAAAACACTTTTTTTTTTAAAACAAATTTATTCTCTAAAACCACTACAAGTCTTCTATAAAAACAACAACATTCTAATTACAAAAAAAACCATTCTCATTACATCTTGGCTGCAATCAATGAATCATATGATCTGAGATAGTTAGACAGATAGATAGAGTCTACCAAAAGGTCTTTTAAAGATCTGGAATGTTCTGGAGGTTTAGTGATGAGGAGTGAAAAAAATGACAACATATTAAAGGCTATGTTATACAGCTGTTTTTGGATTATTAGCACTGAGCCACAGCTGTAAGCGCTTTGTCATTACTTGTGCTTAAAAATCACACGGGGCCCTGCTGCTTCTCTGCAGTGGACTCTTTGAAAATCAATTCACTTCAGCTTATTTTGTATAGCCCAGAATCACAAATTACAAATTTGCTTCTGAGTGCTTTACAATCTGTACACATACGACATCCCGGTCCCAGGAACTCACATCGGATATTAAACAACATCACAGCACATTACAATGAATATGATAGAGTTTATTCCTATAATGAGTAGTAGGCATAGATCACAATCAAGATAACCACAATCTATGTAAACAGAAGGAGGTAGAGAGGAGGGTCATCAGCAGGGCCCCCATGACAAGAGGTAGGGCCCAGGATGCAATGCCCAGGGCAGACACAGCCACGTTCCATGGAAACTTGAGAGGTGAGAAAGCACAGAGACTACGGGGGAGAAGCTCCGCCCATTGTCACCGCCAATGCTGAATCAAACTGCTGCTGGTCCGCCTGAAGTAGCGCTGGAAGCGGCTTCATTCAGACACTCGTCCATGAGGAGTCAGCGCTGTGTGCAACTACAGATAACATTATGAACCCAGCAAGGTATCATCAAGACCAGAGTCCTCCATGAAGACCTTCCACATGTCCAGTACTGCAGCAGCAAGCATTGAGCATCGTCATTTATTCTGAAATATACCTCCTTTCAATTTGCACAGAATGTAATCACATTTTTAAAGTTTGACACGGTTTAAAACCTTTGGATTTGTAATTTCTGTACGTCTGCTGCCACCTTCAGGCCAAACTCTAAATTGCCCGTAGGTGTGAAGGTGAGCGTCTGTCTACTGTTTTTACTACTAAAAAACATATCTTGTTTCTTCTTCTTCTTCTTCTTCTTCTTCTTCTTCTTCTTCTTCTTCTTCTTCTTCTTCTTCTTCTTCTTCACATAAAAAAACAGGCTAAAATAATAGTAATCAAAAGAACAATAGGCCAACATGCTGTCATGTTTCATCTTATTTAAAGATTCAAGATGTTTTTACTGTCAAATGCACAGATAACAATTATTCTATACAATGAAAAGTTTATTTTTGCTTGGTCCTCATAACACACAGAATTACAATAAACTTCAGATAAAAAATAAATAAAATCAGGCATAAAATGGTACGGTAGTGTAGTGGCTAGCACTGACGCCTCACAGCAAGAGGGTCTGTAGTTCGGATCCCGGTCTAGGCGGGCTTCGGATACTGGGGTTTGGACACTGGTCTGGCAGGTCCTTCTGTGTGGAGTTTGCATGGTCTCCCCGTGGCACCGTGGGTTCTCTCCGGGTTCTCCAGCTTCCTCCCACAGTCCAAAGACATGCAACTTAGGTTAATTGCCCGTAGGTGTGAATGTGAGTGTGAATGGTTGTCTGTCTATATGTCTGGTTGTTTCCCCTTCCTGGTCCTGAGCCAAAACTGATGTCACGTAACCGTCCCTTTGGTCAACGTGAACTGTGTGTCCAGTTTAGGTAGTCTGAGTCTCAGAGCTCACAATAATGCACTCTTCAGGTCAATGAAAGCCTCAGTCAAGGAGTCAGTCCACGTCAGTTTGTCATGTGCAGAAAGATGTTGACCATGAATCATGAAAGAGAAGAGTGTCTCTCTTTCTGAGAAGTTTGGGATCCACTGTCTACAACATGACTCCATTCCTAAAAAGCTCATAATTTGTTTCTTAGTTTGTGGTTTAGATACTAATTAAATTGAATGGGCGGAGCTCTTTCTCCACATTTAGCCAATCAGCAATCAGTCCTGCACCCCCAAGAAGATCAAATTATTGAAATTGTTTAATTTGACATAAATTAGGTACATCGTCAGTGTGTGGTACTTGCTTCTCCCACTTGATTCCAGGTGTAATGGTTGAAGCCAAAATAATCATAGGTTTCCTTCATCCTCATTAAAACCTAAGCGGCCCCCAATTGGACGGGAAAAAGCTAAGCGTCAACCGTGATAAACAATGCACTAATCACAAACGAATATAATGATGCTGCACAAACAAAACAGCAGAACCTGAGCTACCTAAATATGTAATCCATTTAACAAAGATAACTCAAACACCAACTAAAAGAATTCCCAAAATAGAATAATTATATTTTGCGAGTGACCGTTACACTATTCAACATCTGCTACAGATGTGGAAACAGGCATGGAAGAAGTCAACAATTTATTTTCTCCTTCTGGTCTCTCACTCTCTCTGCACATCCGCTTCAGGTTTTTGTTGTACTAACTCTTACTCTGCACTGTGTGTTACGATAGTAACTGTTATACTCAATGTATACACGCAAATTCCATGCATTCGTTGTTTTTTGACACGTGATTAAAATGAGATGAGTCTTTTTGTGATTAACTGGATCTGATCGGCCAGTAATGCGGGCCCCACTCGTCATACGTGGTTCAACAAAATATTGCAAAAATATCAGTTAAATGTGTCACTGTTGGGAAAATGTAACGGATAATTGTGTGTGATTCTCTGTATTCTTCTTATCATGAGTCCACATTAATAATGTTCTACAATAATGATATGCATGTGTACTAATAACACTGTCATATAATTATGAGTGCTTTCAACATATTCATGAGTTTATAAAGCACTAAATAAATGTTTCGAACAGCACAGCATGCAGTGGCTGTTCGTAACGTATAGAGAGCACAGCTTTTTCTTCAACATGCTTTATCAAAATAACTATATGAACAGAATTTGGGAAAGATGCACGTGATTATTAAGTCATTTCAGTTACCTTGAACATTCATCAGAATTTAGCTGATTCTTCTTAGATTTTTCTCGACACTTTCTTTAGGACACACAATACACAATAAACAGCTCTAAGAATGCTGTATATGATCAACGTGATGCCAACTGATGTCATCCACCACCTTACTACCATGGCATACTGGAGGCTGAAACCAACTTTTGCAGTGTCAGCTACAGGATAAGTGTCAGGTGACACATGCACACTCACAGGGTTGTCCTGCTTCATTGACCCTTTATAGAGGAACACTTAGACGTGACAAGGATAGACCTGCTCTACGACAATGACCTACTTTCCTTTGTCACTACTGATTATATTTCATTACCTGTTTCTGTCAGGGATCTCCAAAAAGTTTAATTCGGTTCAACAAATGTGACTATTAGTTGATGCTTAAAGAACAATCTTTTGATTTGTGTATTTCCGATATTTAAAAAAAAAAAAACTGTAATAAAAAAAGTGTATTTGTTAGTCGAGGAAAAACCCCTTTAATTAGTAAATTAAGGAGCCTAGAATAAAAAGGTCAACAAACAATCCTTCTATAGTCCAAGAAGTTTATTTGTTGTTTTAACTGGTGGACAGGGTATGCTTTAAGATTAGTAATGGAGCCTTAAAAATAGTATTACTGAGGCTAAAAGGCAGTTTGTTTTTAACTTCTTTTTTTACGCTCGTCTTTTGACTGCGCATGCGCGAGAGCTTCCCTCCCTCAAAGGTTGCTGTTGACAACCGGCGCTTACAGAAAAGTCCAAATTGAAATCTGACTTTCTGACAGCTGGAGTTCTCTCACAAAGGCCTTTTCAACCCCGTCACGTTCAAGTAACTGTTTTAGCGCTCCGGTGGATTCAGGTGAGTTACCTTCCGGTTAAAATGCTGTCGACCTGCAGCGGTGTCGCGGCAGCACCGGAGCTAGGAGGTGCAGAGGCGGGGGCACGGAGACCGAGCGACGGCCACCGAGGAGCCCAGGGGCTCGGGGTCCAGGAGTGGCCTGATGGAGCCACTTACGACGGAGAATTTGTGAACGGATACAAACACGGCAAAGGGAGGTACACCTGGAGCAATGGAGAGGTAACGTTTATGAAGTATTTGACTGTCTCCTGTAGGTTTTGTCTGAAATCTAAAGTCACTGTTTTATGTCCCTTTCTGGTCCTTTGTGTAGTTCTATGAGGGCTCTTTCTACAAAGACTACAGGCACGGGGCTGGACTCTACTGCTGGCCCACAGGCCACAAGTTCACTGGCAAGTTCTACCTCAACAGAAAGGAAGGATATGGACAACAACGGTTCCCTGACGGAGCCACCTTTCAGGTTCAATACATGAATGACAGGAATGATAGTTTGTTTTTGTTTATTGTTTATTATCAGTAAACAGCACTCAACATCTCCCTTGCTCTCAGGGTTTGTACTACGCTGACCAGAGGTTTGGGCCAGGTGTGTTTGGTCATCCAGATGGGTGTGAGGATGTGGGTCTGTGGCTTGGAAAGTGCCTGCTCAGGTTCTGTACCTCTGTAGAAAAGGGCTTCAGCCTGAAGAACTTTCCTGAATATGCTGCCTACATGGACCCAGCTGCCATTACAACTTCCCTGACTCAGGTATATGATTGACCACAATCTCATCCAAAGATGAATATGTATGCCTAGCAATTTATTTCTATTTATATATATATTTCTATTTATATATATATATATATATATATATATATATATATATATATATATATATATATATATATATATATATATGCATATAAACAACATATCATCATTGCACCTGTTGCTTGTTTAACTATTAATTTATTTACAAGCCCACCATGCTGGACAACACTGTATAAATAAAACATTGTTGTACCAGGAAATGAAATCTAAACCATGGAGACTTTCTTCATGCAAAATATACACGTTCATGTTCGCTAAAGATTTTGAATTGACCTCTTTGCTCCTCTCCTTTCCTTAGCAGCCTCCCACTAGTGTTCTACCGCCAGAAGCCAGAGACGACTCTGAGGTATAATGTGCAGCTATAATGAACATCTATGAATATGAGCTTTGTGATTTTACCCAAAACAGATAAATTAATTCCCCATTTTCCTCAGGTGGATACGGACAGAGACCTTTGTTCAGATGATTTTATCCTTCCCCCCGGTATGGAGAGTTACTCAACAGATGGGGATCACTTGCCACTGCCCCCTGGCCGAAGGAAAAAGCTGGATCAGCACTTCTATGGTGAGCTGTGGGAGCCAGATACTTACCAAGGCTATAAGCGAGACCCACTCGCCCACCTGCCTTTACAGCCCCGCATGCTGGCTCACATGCACAAACACAGGTCAGACATGCATCAAAAAAGTATTGTTTTGAGTATTGTCCCCAAAACACATGTTGGTAAGGAGTGAAAACAATGCATACATTATCATGTACAAGTGTATACAGTTTTGTAAATAAGCCGAAATAATATTTGTGCAAATATAATATATAATTTATATAATAATTTACACAAATATAGTTTCTTCCCTTTTTTCCCTGTAAAAGGGTTTATTACTATCTTTATTTGGGGGAGTTTTTCCTGATCTGATGTGAGGTCCTGGGAGAGAGACGTTATGTGTACAGATTGTGAAGCTCTCCGAGGCAAATCTTGTGTTTGTGATTTTGGGCTATACAAAATAAACTGAATTGAATTGAATAATTTGTGTGTGGGTCTCCCAGACTACAGGCTGGATATGCAGGCTGGGACGTGGCAGCTGTTCTCGCTCTGAACCGGAACAGTTTTGGTCCTAAAGGGCCTGTAGAAGTCAGTGCAGAGTTGTTGATCGAGCACTCCTCCCGAGGGGAACTGCAGGCGGTGTCTCAGATTCTCCAGACCGGTTTGGTTCACTTTGATGTCACAGATTCACAGGGACACAGTGCACTGATCGCTGCCACAGTAACACTTCTACTATTTGTTCACCCATAGTCTAGATTTGGTTTGTCTCTCATTTGGCTCTTTGATTGTTATCTAATCCAGATTTTACAAAGTTTTCTATTTTTACAATGCAATCCAAAAAATTAGATGCATACATAAATATAAGTTTGTCTTATGTTTGCCTATCTGACTGTTTCATTCTCTTTCTTGTACCTATCAGATAAACTGCCATAATGATGTAATCCATCTTTTGCTGGATATGGGTGCCGATGTTGATAAGTTGAATTGTGAAGGCATGTCTGCCCTGGCTGTGTGTCATGTCCTCTACTACCCCTTTCAGTCTCTGCACACCACCTTGGTTGAGACATCCTCCAAAACTGAAGTAAGATTCTCCCGAATATTTCCTCGTAACTTCTCGATCTGTAGTTCATGAAACTGTTCTTTGTACAGACAAATTAAATTAAACAACTGAAGGCACTGTCGTGTGTCTTCAGGGTTTCGGGTCTTCATCTACATGTGGGAACAGTCCCCAGATCAGCCAAGTGGACCTCACCACAGACACACCCAGGTATAATAACACACATCACCAGTAACACAACCCTAAGCAACAAAGCCAACTAGCGTCACCTATCTGATCAGTAGGAATTGAGAGAAGCAAAGTCGCTGATAATAATCTTGAAAATGTTGTGTTCATAGTCACTCCCTACAACCGTGTTACCATCCTCTGACCATTTATATCTCTAAAAAAGCAGATGTATTCATTTAAGTTTTCTATTTATTTTGGTATTTTCAGGACAGCAGAAAACCAAACCGAGCACATCTCACATCACGGCAGTAAAGTGTCTCATAGCAGCGAGCTCATCGCTGAGCATTGGGCTGGCATCAATGAACCGGGGACCCCTACAGACGCTGGAGACCCACTGGAGGAGGAAGGAAACAAGAAAGAGGAAGAAGGGGAGGAAAGTGGCTACAATGAGACAGGAAGAGAGGGAGAAGTGGAGAAAAGATGGCGCAAGGAGACAGGAAGAGAGGGAGAAGGGGAGGAAAGAGGCTGCGAGGAGGCAGGAAGAGAGGAAGAGAAAGAAGAGATGAGCAGAGGGGTGGATGAGAATGAGAGCAAAGGGGAGGAAAGAGAAATAGAGAGCAGATTTGATCAAACATGGGAAAATGGAGAAAGTGGGGTGAAAGAGATGGATAGAGTATTCAAGAAGGGAGAGGAAGATGTATCTGGTGGTGCAATAGAAACAGGGTCAGAAAAAGAGAATATTGAGGTGAGGGAGGAGGTAGAGGAAGATGCAGAGGAGAGAGTAAGGAATACTACTGAGGAGGATGTAAAGGAGGAAGAGGAGAGAGATGTGGAGCGCCTCATTCAGGTGTCAGATGGTCACATTGCACAGTCCAAGGAATGTCGTGCTGAGACAGCAGGACAAGTTCAGGTATACGGCACAAAGATCCCATCCTATCATCAGTTTGAAAAAAAGGTTTTTGAACTCACTTTCAACTATGTCTGCAGCAGGGCCAAAACAAAGAACTTAGCCCGAAAGCGACCTTTGACTCTGCCTGCTGTGTCAGCAGCTACAAGATCCAGGTCACAGAGGAACTGATGCAGCGCTCAGCAGAGGCGCTGAGTCACACAGGCTTCCCTCAGTGCTCGGACACACAGAAGACTGTACGCAAAATGTCTACCATGAAAACCGAGTCAGTTCTGTTTCCCTCTATATCTCTTTTTTTGGGCCTTCTGTTCTGGTTACCCTGATTTTGTTTGTGATGTGACTGTCTGAGCAGAAACAGTGTTCGTTTGAACACTCTGAAGCTGTTGCTGGAACGGGGAGCTGACCCCAATGCATCCAGGGTCCCCATGCCGGTTCTCTTTTTAGCCGTTATGGCGGCTGACACTGAGGCTGTCCGGAGACTGCTGCTGTGTGGAGCTCGCACTGACATTCCCCTTCCTCCTGAGGTAGAATTGGCTGTTTTAGTATTGTCACTTGATACACAGTTGTTTAACCACAGAGAAAACAAACGAGCACCCATAAGCATGCAGAGCACAATTCCTCCTCATCCTCTCATTCTTGCTGCAGAGAAAAGGCTGTTATCCCCTGCATGTAGCTGCAGCACTGCCAGGTCCAGCAGGCCCCAGGATCACAGAGTTACTGCTCCACGCAGTCACTGACCCAGACGCACGAGCATGCGACCAGAATGAGATCTACGAACAAGATGCGGTCTGCGTCTTTCTGTCGTTTAAGCCTGACACCTTAGTAGTTCTATATATGACGAGGGTGGAACTGGTACCAAAAGGGTTTCAGTCTCTGATCCTTTTTTTTCAATTTTTTTTTACATATTGTCATGAAGGCCCATGAACCAGTGGGCACCAATGAGAGCCCACATCTCAATGAAGAAGGCCGAACGGCGCTGCATATAGCCTGCCAGAGAGACAGTGACTATGTGGTCAGTATATACTATATCTCTGATGACACATGATACTATTGATTGTTCAAATCTGTAGCATGTTGCAGACATGACATATATAGCATGTTACAGACATGAGAACCAATCATGTTAAGGAACTCAGGCTCTCAGAATGTAAAAGAACACGTTACACACACGAATACAATATGGTTTTGAGTATATTATTAATTTGATGTTGAATGGCATGACTTGCAATGTTTGTGAACAATGCAAAGTAATTATCAAAAACTACAGGATATAATTTATTGCAAGGCAGAAAATCATGTAATTCATGAGGTTTGCTCACAATTATATTTTGTTCTATTTAAATTACTCTGTCTATTTTTTTATGAAGAATGCCAGCAAGGTGGTAGCCCTCCTGCTCTCCCACAGAGCCAACACAGACCTCCTCTGGAGTGGGCACTCACCTCTGTCCCTGGCTATAGCAAGTGGCAACGACCTGGTAGAACACGAACACACACACACACACACACACACAAACACAAACACACACACACACACACACACATATACACAGACAACCTGCTCCTCTTCTCTCCGCAGGCAGTGGAGGAGCTATTGAAAGGAGGCGCAGATCCCAACATCCCTCTGGGCCGCGGGGTTGGCAGCGCCCTCTGTGCCCTCGCCAACATCGACTACAACTTAGGTGGCAACAAAACTAAGCTGGTACGCATGTACGCACACATACGACTGTGCAACTGTGGCTCAGTGGTTAACATTCCAGTCTTTCAATAAAAGGGTTGGTGGTTTGAACCCTGGCTCTGCTAATCCATGTCGGTGTCCTTGAGCAAGGCACTTAACCCCAAATTGCTCCCCGTTGCTGTGTCTACGGTGTATAAAGCAAAAATCTAAGTTGCTTTGGATAGAAGCGTTAGCTAAATTTAATGAAGTTACGCACTTAGATACATAGCCATGTATGTAGATGAGAATGATTGACGGAGAGGAAAACTGTGAAGTGAAGCATGCAGTTAGTTGACTTAGCAGCTGACTTTGGAAGCACTTCTTTTTGTCTCATATAGGTTTGCAAAGATGATATTTCACTGAGAATGTGCACGTACACATTTATAACAACAAATGTAACTTTGTTCTTGATGACTACAAATGAGTTACAGTTAATTGTACTCATCAATATTACAATTGTCAAAAATAGTTAAAGTAGTAGTTTCAGTTGAAGCAAAAAAACATCTCTGTGTTAAGTTATTTGAAAGTATACAGTTGAATTGTATGTATTTGTGTGTGTCTTTGATGTAGTTGGGCATGTTGGCAAAAGCTGGTGCCGACATCTTGATGCCGGTTATGGTGGGTGATGTGGTGGGAACTGCAGTCGACTATGCACACTACTCTTTCAACCAGGTAACTGTAAAAAGCATGGGATGCACTTAAGTTGACTGAACTCAGTCAACTTAAGTGCATCCTTACAAAAGCCTTTCAGTCAGTCATTCTTTTGGAAACATTATAAGGATTCATCTTTGTTGAGACTGCCAGGAATTTCAATAACAAACACATCACGTAACCGTAATGCCTTGTAAACTTTATATTTATACCTGTAAAGTCACAAGACGGCTGAAGCTTCTTCTTTTCTGTCGGCGGACTTTTTTGAAAGGCTTCCCTGAAGGGAAGATGTTTCTGCTTCCGGTTCATAGAGCACCAGCACAAGCTCCTGAAGATTTAAAGCCGTAGCATGCAAAAATCCAACAATGTTTTCCCATAGAACAAGTAACTTTTTTTTATTTTTGAACCGAACGACACGGTTCTTTTACTAAAACACCTTCCCAATATGTCAAAGCTTAGTTTTGCAGTACTCTTTGTTGCAGATTTGGATTCCTTAGGTCCTGTATGTGTATGTGTATATGTATATATTGTATGTGTATATATGTATATGTATATATGTATATGTGTATATATATATATGTATGTATATATATATATATATATGTGTGTATATATATGTATATATATGTGTATATATATGTATGTGTATATATATTTATATATATATATATGTATATATGTATGTTATATATGTTACTATCTAGAACTCGCGTTTTGCCATATATATATATATATATATATATATATATATGTGTGTGTATATATATATATATAAATATATATATATACATATATATATATATTGTTGAAAAACATTATATGAAATAACACAAGTATTAGAACTCAGTTGAGATTCATATGACCACGTGAACACAGGGAATAAGTGGAAAAGACCATATATGGGTCCTCCGATTATATGGTACACGCTTGCATTCGGACACAAAGAGGAAGCTTTGAGTTGTTTGTTTTGAGTGCTTATTTCTTTGTGGCATGATTTCACCTGAATAGCTGTCTGTATGTTATATGTTACTATGTAGGACCCGCGTATTGCCAACACTCCCTTCCACGCTCTGAACCTACGGGAGAGGGAAACATACACAGCACGGCGCCAGCTGCTGAGCATGATGGGAGATCTGCTGAGACAGACTGCTGGCCAGAGAGAAAAAGAACATTTAAAGAATGAGCAACGTCTTATGTTGAATAGTCAGTAGATTATATTATATTTGTTTTGTATTTCTAAGCCTAAAAATATGGCTTTTTTTTAGTATGGCTGTTTTTTGAAGTCTATGTATGTGTGCTGTATTTAAGTACCAGGTACCAGTAGCACAGAGAGGTGTGTGGGCACAGGTGCAGATGCCATTTCATCAAACATGTTCCTTCACAGCCGTGAAGGTCCACCACCCATAACAGAAAAGCAAAGGTAAAATACACACACATTCATGTTTTATTTTTGTACTTCTAATTTGTAACATTGTTTTGTCTGAAAGCCCAGAAGCAAAAGAAGGAAACACAAATCTAACAGGAGCTGTTTTCCAAAGGTGTCAATCATTTCTCAGGAAACCGGTGATTAAGTTCTGCTATCAATGCGGTCGCTCTTTGTTCGTGAAGCTGACTGCATGTAGCCGCTGCCGCAAGGTCTTCTACTGTTCCAAGACCTGCCAACTGAATGCATGGAATCAAGGACACAAGGGAGAGTGTATGCGGATGACAGGTGGGAATCAGTTAGGGTCTCCATCCAGCAGTTCGTCCCCAACAAGCCAGACAACACCAGTCCCCAAACGTTACTCAAGCTCAAACCAGAAATATCACTATATACGCTTTTAATGAAATGACAATGTGTAACTTTTGTCATAGTGTTTTGAATCTGTGATATATGTAGGCTAAAGTGGTGATGATGTACAATATCTGGGATCTTTTGTCAATCTGTCTCTCTTTATCCA
This sequence comes from Clinocottus analis, assembly GCF_023055335.1. NCBI lineage: Eukaryota > Metazoa > Chordata > Actinopteri > Perciformes > Cottidae > Clinocottus > Clinocottus analis. Next base: position 337,243 of record NW_027176031.1, on the reverse strand, counting down.
GCAACCGCTGATGGAATCCAGAAGCCTTTGGTGTTTAAACCCCCAGGAGGCCTCGGGCCCTTGCCTGTCACACACCGCAAGTCCTGGGGTGTCAAGTTGAAAACGCCCAGAGCCCCCAAACCCATGGACGTGGCAAAGGAGGTTTTGGAGAGCCAAGGCAACCTGAATGAAAACTACAGCAGCAACTGATGGATACAACCATTTCACATACTTCATTACAGCAGAAGTACAACTTTATCAACCTAATATTGCAAAAAGTACATCATTTCTTATTCTAATTCTTTAATTCTTAAATGTATATCTTTGGCTAAATGCCGATGACAGTGCCAAAATCATTTCTTTTTCGTATATTTATACCTTTTGAGTTCTCAATCAGTTACAGTATTACAATTGATGTCCCTGAAGCCACAAAAACACTGAATACCGCTTACATATTTACGTTAGTGAAGTTCCACTTTTCCATTCAAATGAAAGTACAGAGGTGTGGGGATATTGTACTTGAAGTATCAAAACATCCCCTATGACTGATTTATTATACAACATTAGATTGTTAATACTGATACAAGAATATGCATACGCTTCTGTAGCTGGTTGAGGTTGAGTGAGTTTTAACTCATTATTCCTCAGTCTGATATTTAAATGAAACCATCTGAGCATTTTAGAGGGGAAACAAGTCAAACAATATTTTGTAATAATGCATTGTGCTTTAAAGAGTTATCCTAGTTTATTAATTTGTTTAAGTAAAATCTTATTCAGAGAAGTAACTTAGTAGAACTGTCCCATGCATGTAATGGAGTAAAATATGTTCCTTCATAAAAAGTATAACATGTTATTACCTGAGAGAATGTACTTACTAGTAATATGCTTTGAATCTATTCTGTACTTGGTACATCAACATCAATACATTTCTTGGATATTTGTAAAATGTATTAAATGCACAAATATAAGTAAATAATGAATATGTTTGTTTTAATGTACTCCCCATGACCTTCGTTAACATATCATCATGTTATTTGTGGAAATGAAGGCGTGTGTAACATGATTACCGTAACTGACCTAACCCTCCCACGCAGGGAGAGTTGCTGCAGGATCCTGCGCGTTAAGTCACGTGATGAGTCAACGGGGCGGGGCGCAGGTTGCGTTCACTGTCATGAACTCCTGGGTTAAACTCGCTTGTTTTAACGCCCCACTAAAGGCACTCAATTATTGTTTGAGCAGTCAAGAGCACCGAAACTAAGGGGGAACTTTGTTGTCTGCTTGTTTCTCTCAAAACAAGCAGCTTCTCTGATATTGCGAGTGGAAGGTGTAGTTTGTTGTGACAGGAACGATGAACGCGGACATGGAGGAGCAGGAAGACGAACTGCTCGTCCTCAATAGTATCTTTGATTCCGAGGAGTTCGTCCGGGATGAATCGAAAAATGCCGGAGAAATCCGAGTGTCTGTTGAGCTCCCCGCGGACTTCACCGTGACTCTGAGAGAAGGTAAATACGCTCGGCCCGAGAAATAGTATGCTGTTCGTGACATGAACAACAAAATCGCGTAAAGTACGATTGCAAGAAAATGTATTTAATCAAGAAGTTTCGAAAATATTTCCCAAAAGTAAAACAGTAAACATGGAAAATGATACTAAGTGTTATACATAACTTCAGTGTCCGCACCAGACTCTGTGACAGCATGAGAAATGATGTGGAAACAGGAATTCCTTATTTATTTTCCCCTCAGGTGAAACGCTGAGGCAGTATGACATATCATTCCTACCACCTTTGCTCCTGACCTTTGACCTACCAGAGGACTATCCATCCTCTTCCTCTCCTTCCTTGTCCCTCACCTGTAGCTGGCTCACACACAGGCAGGTAATCAATAGACAATTCAAACATTATTGTTTTTTTTTGTTTACAACCTGCCCTGGTCACAAAGAGAGAGAGAGAGAGAGAGAGAGAGAGAGAGAGAGAGAGAGAGAGAGAGAGAGAGAGAGAGAGAGAGAGAGAGGGAAATGCAGATTGCAGAAGATTACATCAGTCTATGTGCCCTCACCTCCCACAGCTCTCTGCACTGAGTGCTCAGCTCACCGATCTCTACCAGGCCACCGGGGGCGCTGTGGTGCTCTTCTCCTGGGTACAGTTTCTTAAAGAGGATGCCCTCAGGTTCTTGGACATCCATGCTCTGTTGGAGCTCCCCTCTGATGAACACTCCACCCAGTACGACAGCCAGGACTCATTAAATGCTGCTCTCTCAGAACCGAAGAATAATCAACACACTCCAACGTCAGGACCCACTAGTTGTCATGCCGTAGATCTTTGGAAACCAGACTTCTACACACCATCCTTGGAAGTTGAACATCCGATAGGAATTCTTGCCGATGGCCAAGATGCTTCAACCTCAGACCGGAGAAGCACAGACTCGAGGGTGGCTGAGCAGACCCTCCAAACGTCAGAGTTTAAGATTGACGACCAGAATGATCTGTCCGATTTAAACAATGTGGACATGTCAGCATCAGTGTTACTTCCCCCAGGGTCAGACCCACTGGATCCAAGTGATCAAGGTGCTGCTTCTCTGCCCATCCCCCCAAGAGAATTCCCTCAGAATGAAGGCAAAACACACGCTGGCCTCTTGCTGACTCCGTCACAGGCCCTACTGTCCCAGCTCTTGATCTACAATGCGGCTCAGACACAGAAGGCGTTCTCCACCACAGTGTTTGACTGTGGTGTGTGTTTCATGGGCTTTCTCGGTTCAGACTGTGTCCAATTGCCCGAGTGTGGCCACATCTTCTGCAAGGCCTGTCTCACCAAGTTCTGCACGCTCCAGATAACAGAAGGCAACGTCAAGGCCGTCCGCTGTCCTGAGGCAGACTGCTCTGCCACCCCGACACCTTCACAGGTACAGTCTCTTCTCCCTGCAGCTTCTTTCTGAATCTCTTTTTTGGTGATTTTTGGACTTTTGGATAGGGGACCAGATTGCAAAATGTGTTTTTTACTACTGTGCTGAAAGAAGTAGTTTAATCCTTAACTTAAAGTTAAATGAAGTGTCTTGAGTACACTTTTAAGGACATTGAGTACCTTTTTTAAAGCACAATCCAAGAAAAAAAGTATTATTATTAAAGGGACAATGTGTAGGATTTGGTGTTATCTCATGGTGTGGTTGCATATTGCATCCAACTGAATACTCCACAAGCAGATCAGATAAACTACAGTGGCCTTCAGGTAACGTAAAAAAGGCTCTCTCTAGACTCTAGAGTCACTGTTTTGGCCGCTCTGGGTTACTGTAGAAACATGGCTGTGCAACACGGTCTGTGAAGAGGACCCGTTTCCTATGTATATATCAAGAGCTCACTTTCAGCAATGAAAAAATGTGTAGTTTCAGGTGATGGCACAGTAATGAAAACATAGTGATGAATGTTAAACTCCATTCCTGCTAATAAATCCCACCACAGGAGATGTGGATGTTATTTCTGGTTTCTATATTGTTAGAAAAATTCACTCGACCCCTCGCAGTAAAATCCTTAAAACAGGAACATTTATTCGTTGCAAGGAAGGAGCAGTCAGAAGTACAACATGATAGACAAATTGCATATCCAAGACTGCTCAAAGATCTCTCAAAGAACCACCTCTTAAATACTCATCATGACCACTAACAGAAACCCTCATGACGTCTTCGGCCTACACACACTGTCCCTTTTATGAAAAAGAAGCAATACTAAAGTTTTAAAATACATTACAAGTACAAAGCCTTGAAAGTCGTTTGTAAGTATGACAGAAGTGTTACTTAAACGTACGTACTTAAACATAAAAAATAAAAATGACTCATTATACAACATGGAGTTGTGTTATTAATGATGGTTTGAAATGTACATATTCTTTTAATGCTGCTGATGCACATTTTAGCTACATTTTTCATACACTATGTTGGACGTTTTTATCTAAAACAATGCATCGTATTTTATAAGATGATATGTTTTGTGTCATTATTTTTAAAATCTACAAGCACAAGTTCACTATAATAATTAATGTAAAAAACACAGCATTTTTATTCCACACCATTTTTCCTGTAAGATGTATTAAAATGAAATAAAATTGGGTATCATAAAACAGAAGGTACCTCAAAACTGTACCGATGTACGTAGTTACCTTCCACCACTGGAGATGTGGATGTGATTTCTGGTTTCTGATTTTCTCCATCCACAGCTTTTTTGGCTTTTCTCACATGCATTTTCTTGTTACTGTATGCACATGTGCAGAGACACTGTACACCAATACACACCTCAATCAACAAAGTCTCCCCTGTGTGGCAGGTGAAGTGTCTGGTAGGGGAGGAGCTGTTCAGCCGCTATGATCGTCTCCTGCTGCAATCTACTCTGGACCGCATGGCTGGTGTGTTTACTCTATATTCTTGTTCATCTGAGGATGTATTCAAAATATTTATCCTTCAGAAAACAAGTTAAGAATATGGCAAATTCAAAGAATTTGATAGATTATTCTTCAGTGTATTTAAAAGTGGTTTTTTTGGCAATTTAATTGTGACAAGCATTTTTAGCACATTGTTATGAATGAAAACTAAGTCAATTTTACATGACGGTATCCCTGCTCATGTTTGTTCTTTCCTCCCCTTCCCGTAGATGTGGTGTACTGTCCTCGACATGTTTGTGGTTCGGCAGTCATTGTGGAGAAATCCAGCACTGCAGCGCAGTGCTCTGTGTGCGGCTTTGCCTTCTGTGTCACCTGCAAGAAGACCTACCATGGAACAGATAACTGTCTGGAAAAGAGGAACACGAAAATACGGCAAGCACAGGAAGCCAACGCAGACCTGCCACAGTCACAAGGTACAAGCTTGGCTATATTGTTATGTTATTCTAATGTTAATTTGTTACGAAACTTCTTGTATCTGTTGAATGCAGACTCCTTCATTTGTAAAGTAACTCGTAACTAAAGCTGTAAAATAATTGTAGTCAATACAACAAAAAAGTCTGCTTCTGAGGCAGTGCTCTGTGTGTCTCAGAGGGGCTGAGTGCTCTGTGGGACGACTATGCCAGCGGCAGCAAGCAGAGGCAGCGCCTCCTGGAGAGCAGGTACGGCCGCAGTACGATGCGGGGCACTGTGCAGGAGTGTCTGAGTGTGGACTGGATGGCCTTCAATAGCAAGAACTGTCCTCACTGCTTCTGTAAAATACAGGTATTCACTTACTCACTGATCGGCACTCATTTGCACACAAACACCAGAGCACAGACGTGTGATTACAGACGCATTGTAACGTTAGATATATGTTCATGTTGTGCGTTGTAGAAGAACGGAGGATGCAACGTGATGACGTGCTCTCAGTGCAGACAGCTGTTCTGCTGGGCCTGCCTCACCAGACTGCCATCACATGGCCCATGCAATCACTTTGAGAACGGTGTTTGCTCTCAGTTTAACACGCCATATTAAGGTGAACCCGGGTTTAATTGATGAAATGAATTATGCTTCTGTTTACTGTGTCACAGTCATTCCAGTGAGCCAGCATGCACAATGCCAGGACTAAATACCACCTAAATGCAACAAGGCCATAATTAACATGATTAATCATCCCTGTGTTTACCCCGCAAAGACATGTCAAAAATAGCTTATGGGAAAAGGGCCTGTACTGTCCAGCCTTGGGCGTCGAGCTACCCTTATAGCTGGCAACTGGCCACCAGCCATGGAGGGAATGAAGTAAACACATGTTGCGCATGGTGTGCTGTTTTCAATTGCACTTCAAACAAATACCTGTAAATATAAGTGCTCATTTTGAGAATATAAATATGCAAATAGTATAAAAGCAACTAGAATGACGTGGAGCATGTTGCCAAATAGTTATCATCTTTACACAGTTTGAATCTGCCAGTGGTGGAAGAAGTACTCTACTATTAGCACTAATCTAAATCCAGAATCATTTAAACAATACATCATTGCATCACTTATCATGTAAAAAGTACAGCATTTGTTTTTAAAGTGTGGTGGTGTATAAAGTAGCATAACATGGAAATAATCAAATAAAGGACAAGTACTTCATAACTTTATTTCAGTACAATACTTGAGTAAATTAACTTTCCACCACTAGAATCTGTACACTATAAATATTTGAGGCTTTTGTCATAGACGTGACAAGAAATCATTTTGTCTAATTCATAGCAAAAAGCCAAAACACAGCACATGTATTACTGTGTCATGACCACTAGATGGTGCTAAATACCAAGAATGTCAAAAGAGTTTGGTTACTTTACAAGAGACCGCTTTTGGTCATAATAGGAAATGCACTTTTTATTTATGAAACATACTTTATCATTCACTATTTAATAATGAGACAATGCATTAGTGAAAACTGTGATGAGAGCATGTTTGCTGGTCTAGATGCAAAATCACAGAGTGTGCTTTTCGTTATTTAAGTCAGAGTGTACCAAAGCTACATTTCAGCCACACTAATGGTTGTAACTAATGGTTCTGCTACTGATTCTCATTTGTTTGTTTGTCAACCAATTATTTATTGAATTAATTGATTTATAGTTTGATTAACTGAAAACAGAAACTAGTAAAAAAAAAAAAAAAAAGAAGGCCAATCATAGGTTGTCTGCCCGACAGTCTAAAATCTTCTAAAACCTAAACATATTATTTAATTAGTTTATTATGAAAACAAACAGATATTCATCTTTGAGGGTCTGAAACCAGGTAGATTATGTTTACAAATTACTTCAGCAATGAATGGAGTAAAATAATTGTTGCAGTTTACTTTTATGTTAATCAATTTATTGATTGAGCAAATAATCATTGCAGCTCCAGTACCCAAGGAGTTGCTTTGAGACTCTTTCAACTTCCTGTCATGTGCTTTATGTGTGTAAAGTATTTAAGTTTCAGCTGTGCAAAAACTGAATTGCGATAAAGTTCTGACACAAACGAGGGCTGTAATATTGGAAATGTTTACTACTTTAACTGCAGGGTGCCAAGAGCACCGAACTTGGTAAGTTCTTTTTGCACTTTTAAAAAAAAGTAATTCTTTGCTTTTTGACTATTTTTATGTTTTCTTAACTGTTTTTAAATCTGCGTTATGTTTTGATGCGTTTAATGGTTTTATGTAAAGCAATTTGAATCGCCTTATTGTTGAAATGTGTTCTACAAATAAACTTGTCTTGCCTCTGAAGCAGTTTGCACACTTGATGATTGTTATATAATTGAATCAGAATCTGAATCGTTTAATTGCCAAGTGAGTTTGTACAAATGAGGGATTTGTCATGGCGGAAGGTGCATCATATCAGTGACTATGACGATAACAACAACAGCAGCAACAACAAAGAACATTTAACTATACAAAGTGAAAGTATGAAAATGTAGATAAAAACAAGTAAGTAATAGGTAAATATGTAAGGATGCAGTAAATATGCAGTAAGTAAGTAAGGATGCAAGTAAAAATAAAACGATCAATAATAATAAAAATAAAGGTGAAGTGCACGGAATGAGGTTACTTTTTTTTTTTAAAGTGACAGGTGAAGGGGAGAGAAGGGAAGGTCCAGGGGGAGACAGAGTCAGTCAGTGGGGGACCCGGGCTATATTGATGAGCCCGACTTTGTGTGGTGGGTGGTCTTGGTCCTGATGGACCTCAGCCTCCTGCCAGAGGGAAGGGACTCAAAGAGGTTATGTCCAGGGTGAGAGGGGTCAGCCACAATCATCGTTGCCTGCTTCAAAGTCCTTAAAGCGCAGAAGTCCTGGAGGGACGGCAGATTGCAGCCAATCACCCTCTCGGGAGAACGGATGATGCGCTGCAGCCTGGCCTTGTCCTTGCACATGTTAAAAAGAGAATACTTTTTTACTTTTATGTTCCAGTGTTTTTGCATTATTCTGTGTACCATGTGGTTCATTCCTGTACTGCTGTGACATTTAAACTGAATAAATAAAGTATCTCTCTATCAAGCTAAACTTAATTTTTTTTTAGCAAATGTCATCCAAGTTAAGTAATGTCGCAGTAACTTTTGCGCAGGGAATCAAAAGTTGAATTACTATAATCATAGTCATAGATACCAGTTGCCAAGACTGCTGGGAAATCTTCTAGACTCAGACTGAACGCTTAACACGTTATAGGCACCATACTTCAGAAACGCACAATTACAAAACATTTTTAATGATGACGCTCTGTCGAATGGCACCCTGCAGCTATATTTGTTTGCCATTTTGAATCTACTCACAGATTAGCTTCCTGTATAGAGATTAGAAATTTATAGCTGTCTTTAATACAAAGCCAAAAATACTATCTGTGTGTGTGTATGTGTGTGTGTGTGTGTGTGTGTGTGTGTTTGTGTGTGTTAAATGTATAGGTGTGTGTATGTTCAATGTATAGGTGTGTGTAAGTTAAATGTGTGTGTGTGTGTGTGTGTGTGTGTGTGTGTGTGTGTGTGTGTGTGTGTGAGTGTGTGTGTGTGTGTGTGAGAGAGTGTGTGAGATTGTGTCTCTTCCAAGAAAAATCCAGTTTGCACAGAGCAGTCATCTCTTCCTCATAAATGTCTCAACAACTGTTTGCCTTACTGACCCCGCAGGGCAGGGATGACTGGAATCAGAGAAGTCGGCAATGTGTCTGTGGTTGTCAAGCCTCTTTTTGTTGTGGTACATGTGAGATATAAAAGACGAATGGAGAAAAAAGGCGCTTAAAAAAAGAAAAACAATAGGGAGCAGCAAACCCACAGAACTTATAACTCACACAACTTAAAACCCACTTAGAAAGTAGAAAGAGCCCCTAAACAAAACATGCAGGCCACTGTGGCAGCAAAAGATTTGACTCAGTTAAGCCCGACTAGGTAGGTGTCAGGTGACAGAGTTTTCAAGAAAATTTGGAGATTGGCACACAGGGGTAACAAGAACATTACTGACGGCTGCCTTCCACTTGAATATCTCTGTCTTATGGACCTGACTTACTTGACAACACAAACTAAATCTAAATGAGCCCCTTTTATTTGTGACAATGTGTGTCAATGCAGGAGCTATCGCTGTAGCAGAATGCCAATGAAATGGTCATTAAAAGGAGATTTTGATATTGCAATGATGGCTCAATTTCTTGAAATATTCTCAAACAGCAAAATAAGAAATATATAAAATATGATAAGTGACAATAGGCTAATTACAATTCTGGAATGAATCAGGATTAAGTAAGCATGAAGTTGCTACCTGAACTAGTTGTGCCTCCCCACTGTCCATGTCCTGAGTTGTTGAGTGGTTTATCAATGTATTGATGATCTTTTTGCCTGAATATATAAATCCTGTATAAATATAATAGTAATATTCTGTGTCATGAGGACAATCTCCTCATGATGAATTTCATAATCTAGATGCAAAGGTGCCTTTCCTTTATACTGTATATAGAGCCCTATATGGTTGAGCAATTGCACGGATCATTTTGTTCTGAGAAATATTGCAACATTTTTCCAAGACCAATTAAAACCCAGTGCATTTGTCCAGTCATCTCTATGGGAAGAGTTTATATTGGTGTCTGAGCCAGATGATTGTCTATCATCTCCCTAAACTGTCTGTTTGAAACAAATGCTGAGTGAAAATGTCCAGACACAAAGAAAAACTGTTAGCAGGTGCTGCATGGATAAACTTTTAGTAAGGATAATTGAGTTTATTCATTAGATTCAGCGTTTGAAATTGAATAAGACGTGCTGTATTCTAAATCAGCAGCAATGCCGCTGCAGCATTTAAGGGCATGAATTGTGCAGAAGTGTTACATTATGGAACCAACTAAGACATCGCTGCCGACACATACCTCAAAAAGCGTTCATCCGCTCCACTTCATACTCGGCGGGTGCTTTGTTGTGGACCAAAGGGAATGCCGTGTCGAATTTGGGCCACGGGACGCGTTAAACATTAATGAACGTTGAATAAACAAGTGAACATTATGTTTTGTTCGAAAAAGTGGACAGAAAACCATACCCCGGCAAAAAAAAGCCTTCCTCAGGGGAAAAAAAGGTTGCAGCTTACTCCCAGTTACACTTGTGGAATATACACTGGTTTGATTCTGCCTGCAGTGGTTGTCTGGAATCAGACATATTTTGCCAAAAACCAACAATAACTACAGCATAAATATCTTTATGTATTAATTTTTTACTGTATTAATACAGAAGTTGGACCGACTTCAATGTGCCAGTACTCCTACTGGTGTTTACTGGCCAAGTCAAGCCCGGATTACATAATTGAAAATAAGAGAAAGAACCATCCAAAGGCAGGAATCCAACCTGGGGCCAGTACACCACATTTCGAGCAATCTGTTCATAAGATGTGTGAGATATTTCGCTGACAGCCAAACAAACAAACTACCAGGGGCACAAGAACAGCTTCTGTGGCAGAAGTAATATAATGAGTAAAGCTTGGCTATCAGAGCGCTGGAAACTAGGCTATTGAGAGCATCTCCTCCCTGAGAGCCAATAACAGCGTCAGCTCACAGAGTGGTTATTTCCCCCAGAGCGCTACGAGTCGAGCCGAGCTGCGGGAGGAAACACACGACACACACGTTCACTGAAATAATCATCAACTCAGCTTGGTTATTAATATCATCTGCACGTTTATTCATCCGTCAGAAAACACACACAGCCTCAGTACATCAGTATATCAGTCGTTCAGGCATCCATCCAGTCAGTCAGTCAGTCAGTGGTATATTGGCATCATTGATTAGAGGCACTGAAAGTGTGCTGAGGTTTTCACCGAGGGTACACCAGTGTATACTGCTCTGCAGGGGGCGCTGTTCAGGTGTTTTGGGGCCCCTGACAGAAGATGGAGGTGAGGGGTCCTGAATCCTGTCAGTATAAAAGACTGACTCAGTTTGTAGACCAGGAAACATAGGCTTTCATGTGAGACAAGCCTCACTATGTTTTGATTGAGCGACAACATTAGAAATCAATGCAGCTGAAGTGGACAAGCACATTCTATATATGCAGGAAAAAGCAATATTCTTTTCTCTTTCTGGCCAAGAATTAAAGGAGGAAATTGACACCCATCTCATGTCTGTCCCACTTTGTATGGAGCTGGAGCCAGGAGGTGATTAGCTTCGATAAAGACTGATGAAGACTGGAAGCATGGGGAAAACAGCTCGCCTTCATCTTATTTATTCCAGAAGCTAAAGGTTGTATCCCACAACCTTTTTCTTCACTAAGTTTTGCCCCCCTTTCTGAGTACTTTAAGTACCAAATGTCCATCTTGGCCAAATACTTGAGCAGGTTGTTTTAAAGTACACGAGTGAGACCACAAACGAATGAGATACGTATTAATTAGTAAGCTTCAAACCATAGACTGTATATAAGAAGTGGGCTTTGTCATCGTGACGTCACCTGTCAGTTTGTGGACCACCGTTATGGACCCCCAAGTTCGGCAATTTTCGCGTCACCATCTTCACTTTTTGCAAACCTTGAACGGAAGTTGCCGCTTGGCTTTAGACATGTTGGTTGGCAAAATGTTTTTCGTTGTTTCTCCCTGTTTCCAGCTCTTATGCTATACTAAGCTAAGCTAAGCACCTCATGGCTTTAGCTCCACACTGTCGATATCAATCGATCTTTAATTCACGGCAAGAAAATCAGTGTTGCCCATCTGCCCTGGTCTGATCAGTCAAAAAGTGCAACACATGGATAAATATGATACACAGCCATAACAGCTCCAATTTCTCACCTTGTAAACATTAGGATACAAATTATTGAGAGGCAAAACATGACAATGGTTGCAAACTCTTCACTCAACGACATAAGGTAGCATACCTTATTCCAGATTCGTTCCAATGCCCTTGAGTAGAATCTGCACAGCATACAGACATTTCCAAACATGTTAATCTCAGGAAAAAAAACAAAACATTCCTGAACAGCAATCCTCACTGTCATATTTTCTCTTCATGGTAGAAATATCTCAACAGTTATTAAGTATGATTTTAATCATGCACGAAATAAACCAAATACAACTGATACGGTGCAATATGTAACACTTTTCTGTAATTTACAATGAAGCACTGATGTTATAGTTATGGTGCGGAAACACATCAGCGTTCAGATACCAGCATTGGTTAATGGCAATGAAACCAACCATTGTCAGTGTAATATAGTTACCAGCTGTTACAGTTTTCTAAAAAGTAAACACAGTCAGAACAAAGCAAACAGAAACAGTACCCCGGGTATTTAAACTATTTCAGTATATTACTAGACCAAACAACAACTAAACAGTCTTTCCAGAAGCATTGACGCCATCTTATCAATTCCAGTGAACACAGAGCGAATACATGTGCAGATTGACAAAGTATTAAACCTAATAACAGTTATTGGCCATATGTAGATGCCTTTACTTTCCACAGTGGTGTCTTGATTTTGTTGGCTTTCGACTGCTTAAAACATTTGTGCAACCAATGAAGATCCTTAAATGCAGAATGCTGTTTAACTGCAGCAATATCAATCCAAATAGTCCTGTTTAAAAGGAGCAGTTTAACAGTGTTTGGTATGTTTTGGCTCATTACCTACAAATGGTGTTTTCCATGTTATTTCAGGCTATTTCCTTTATTTTCAATTACTGCCTCCTGGGTTTCTTGAATCAAATAAAAGTACCATTATATTGACACTTTTTGAGTTGTTCCCTTTGAAACTCTTGAACAAAATACTAGTAATTTGAATCTTGTGAAAGTCTTCTTGTGGCCTCCGTCATTGTCCCAACTCATATAGTGGAGGGCCAGTGATATTTTGTATCTACAACCACTGTTGTGATAGTTGTAATGTAGTCTGTTGTTTGTTGTTGTTCTTTTCCTGAAATACTGGGACACCGTCACCTCTGACGTCCAATAGGCCGAATTAACATGTCAAGGAACCAAGAGCAGACATTTCCTGTTGGGACCCTATTGACCTCCCACCCTACAGTGAATAGTGTTTTGTATTCGCATTCAGCACAGTGCAAGCAGCAAACTATACATGGTAGCTTCATTATTTGCCCAGAAACCAACCGCTGATCTGCTGGAATGATGCCATCTAGCGAGGGTCCTGATTTCCAAATGGTTACAGTTGTACGCCACCAAACCGTAACCTAATTAGGATTGGTTGCATGCCATATACATCTTCTCCTTGTTTCCTTGTTTCCAATAATGCCCAAAAATGCCAAAACAATTTCGAAGGAACAAAAAAGCGTTTCCAATGTCTAGATCAGGTAATTTGTATGAAGTAGACTGTATGAAGGAATATGCAGCATGTGAGCACAATACAAAGAAGAAGAAAAAGGGTATCCTAACAAGTATAAAAACTAGGTTTCGACACAAGGTTTCTCTACAAATTAGGAAAAGGCAAGATGAACTAATATTGGAAAAACCTGCCTTAGTTAATGTACTTAAGCTGGGCCAAAACAACTTTTAAATTGATCAAAGTACAAAATGTAATCGGCATGCAGTGACCCTGCGTCTCTTGGGGTCTCGCTTTGGTTATCCACACCAAGGCCATAACCTGTAATGAGGGGTCTCCATGAGATACTTTAAGGGGTCCAGAGCCAGTACAAATATACGACAGGATAGGAACGAAAAAGGTTTATAGGTTACTGTCTTAAAGGTTCTTTAGGTGATGGCTGTTAGTATATTAATAGTTTCCTCTGATCTCATTTCCTCTATTTCTTTGCAGCTTATTATTCCATACAAGGTGTTCAGTAGCTTCATGTGAGCGTGAGCCTGTTAAACCTGATGAAAGGTAATTTCACCCGTTCTTTTATGTCAGTAGAAGTGTGTTATTTCTCGGAGGAGGATTGCTATCGACAGACTGTAACTTAGTCTGATGTGAACATCTCCTTGACTGGCTGTACCTCACCCCAGCTTATATTATGGCTCTGATGTCATCAGCTCCTTACTTAATTTTTACAAACAGTACAGTGGGCTAAAAAAAAACAGCCTGGCATTTAGTTTCCTATTTTCAATTTGTCTCTCACCCTCTCTCATGTGTTTAAATCTTTAAACCCCACAGTATTTTGTCGTCACAGTGCTTTTCTCCTGAGCGTCCTCATTTGTGAGATCAGGTGTTTGGTTGTGCTCTCAGACAAATAAAAGATGTGAACAGCTGCCTCTCACCACAGCTAACTATACTAGGGTGCTGCTTTTTTTCCACTTCATATTGCTTCTGATTACGTGACCCAAACTGACCTTTGACTGATTAAATCATGTGAGTGTGCATGTGTGTGCGTGTGTGTGTGTGCACACGCAGTGCTGTGAAACAGGATGCTTTTTTCCTCTTCTGAATCACGACTCTATTTGTGTATACGAGGGTTGAAAATCTTGAGGGAAAATCCTTTCAACTGCTACATAAAATGACTTTTGAGGCATGAATAAAAACATTTTTTTTCTATTCAAAGGATTAAAGTCACACAAATCTATAAATAAGTATTAAAGAACAAAGGTTCAGATTTGTTCACCTTGTCATTGTCTTCTTTCGTCATTTAGACAAGTATGACAGTATAAGTCCAACTGCCTTGTGACTGCGTGGTATCCAGTCGCACTGAGCTGGAACAGATAATCAAATAAACAGAAACAGAAAACCTAATTCGATTCTGACTACATAACTGATCTTTTAAGGATGAACTTAACAGTGAAAAACAGCAGGACCTGGGTTATATAGGGTGAAAAACAAAAACAAAACCAACTACAAATCCAGACAGGATCCACGTCCCTCCTCTGCAGCATCTTAACACTGCAGTGAAACCTGGGTAATTAAATGATTGTCTTACAACCAGAAACATCTCGCAACATAGCAATGAACGTGTGCTAGAGCTCAGCACACGATCATTTGCAATGTTCAAACTAATTAGGAGTTTGGAGTTGAATGTTTTTGGCTGCATGCGTCACATTTGAGTTCCCACTGTGTTTGCACATTCCCTCCCATCTCAGTGCCAGTTTGGGTGTGTTGAGAAGACAAAGATTAAGGCTTCAGAAGATGCCTCAGAGACAGCCTCTGGCATGTGGTCCACCAGCACAGTCAAATGATGAGACTAGCAGCTTTTAACGAGACAGATGATATCATATTCACTTTTCAAGTGAACAAGGGCGTCGCCCGAAGTGGTATAGAGGGCCTACAGTAAAATCACCACACAAACTTACAGTGCTGATGGGTAGACATTCAGACACTCAGTGCACATTTGTACAAGATTCCTGATCCTTATTAAATAGATTGAGTATGTATTTACAATATGCGCTAGGCTAACATTAACTAAAGAATCAATAGTATACATGTATATTATCCTATATTTACACCTACAATGTTTGAGAATATTCACACAATATGTATGTGGATTTATCACAAGAAAATAGTTAGAAAAACCCAATCAATACTGCAGATTATTTTCCACTATTATGTCAAAATAGCTAGCCAAAGTTGACTCTTTAGCCTAATTCTCACTAAAGGCACAAACAAGGCTAGCCTGATACACAGCAAACAGATTAATGTAACACTGTTTCTACCAGACGATGTTGTTCATTGTGCTTTGTCTTTTTTTTTGTATTAGCGAATAGTGCTTTGGATTTTATAACCTGTGTTAGGTTAGAAAGATGTTGAATGTGTGGCTCTGTGGTCACTACAGGAAGTGGCCCTGAAGTCACTGCTGTAGGGCCTGTACAAAAAAACCTGCAGGGCTCATTCACACTCGAATTGAAACAAGTCTCACACTTTGATCTCAGTGGTAATGATTGTTTTCCCAGGAATGAGACTTGTTCCGACCTCGAGTCAAGTGTTTGCCTCTATTCTTCCTTTTACTTCTACCAACCAGCTCCTCTCTATTTTCCACATCTTGCATTCTCTCTTAATGCTTGAACCTTCTGCATGTCCCACTCTCTGTGCACCACTAGTTCTCTCCCTGTAGCCTGAACAAGCTCAAGATTTACATGCAATTAATTTGCATTCACCTGTATCCTGAGTCAGAATGCAGGTGGTGGCTCAAAAATGTAATCTGATGCAGTCTCTGAAAAAGTAAAAATACTTTTTGGACTTCAAAAATTCCTTACTTCTTCCAAAGTCCTGTTCTTATATTTACATTGCAGAGTTTCAATCTTCAGACTGAATTTCAAGAGCAATACCAAGATGAAATAAATCCATCAAATCCAATTATAGCTTCATGAGTTAGTAAAATATGAGGATTTAAATGTTTAAGCATATATCAAATTAATTGCAACAAGATCTTGAGGCCATTTGGGCTAATCCCTTCACTAAAGATGCCCTTCAACCATAGGCTAGTATTTTGATTTGCTGCGCTTTGGTTTTTGTCTCTCCACCTATTCTGTCCCAGTGCAATCTCTCTTTTCTCTTCCCTCCCTCCCCTCTTGTTTCTCTTAGCTGTAACCAAGGTTCTCCATCTCGTGCCGGTATCTCAGCTCGGACACTTTAGCTTTGTGCTGCTTGCTCTCCAGATGTTGCCTGAAGTCCGTCTCCTGCTCGGCTCCGCAGTTGCACATGGAGCAGTAGAACTGTCCGCTGGGAGTCACACACATGGCCAAGTCCCTGGGGATGCGCTGCCTCGGTCTGGGGTTGTAGTACGGCCCTGGAGCGAGACAAACAGAAGAGACGACGCAGGAGAAAGTTAGTCGGAGCTACACAGATGGCGAGGTATTTTAATGTTCTACAAATGGTTGGCAAAGTGCGTTAATTAATCCATTAATGGTTAAGCTACTGAATAAAATGTCAGAACATTGTCAAATGAATATGACTTACCCTAACCCTAGAATCTTAAAAGTGCTTGTTTTTATGGGTTAGCAGTCCCAAACCCAACAATATTAAGTTTACAATCATACAAAACCTTTCAGCCAGCCAGTCAGTCAGTCCACCACTGTCGTCGGGACCCAAATACTCAACATCTGTCGGAACGATTGCCATTCGACTTCAAACATATATTCACGGTTCCAAGAGGATGACTCCAAATTTGACATTAACATTTCCTTAAGCATCACCATGAGGTTCAAAGGTAGTTTAACTATTGGATGGACTCTTCGTCATATTGTTTTATAAATTAAACAATTAATTGATTATTAAAATGTATTGATCCACTAATCGTTCATACAAATAAGATGTTTTTACAAAATTGATTTTCAGAATAAACCAGCATCTCACACTTAATTATAACCTGATATATATCACTGATGTGTGTGTTAAAGATACACAAGTTGAATGGGATTACAACTAGGTTGATCATTGGAAAAAGAGTATTACCTGTTTGTGTGTGCATGTTACACATGAGCAAAAAGAGAAGGAGATAAGAGATAGATAGATTTTCTTTTAAACAGAGAGAAGGCAACTACAGGAGAGAGTGAGGCTATTTTGGGATTTGCCCATCAAGAAAACTGATTAAATCAGCAGAACATTGTTGTTGGTGTGTGTGCGTGTGTGTGTGTGTGTGTGCACGCGTGTATCTGTGTGTGAGAAAGAAAATGGATGAGTAAGAGAGTGAGAGAGGACTACTTTATGATTTATCTTGAGCCGAGTTGCTATTGTTTTTGTCCGACATAGAACGACAGCAAGAAAGAGATGGTTGACTGACGTCAGCAGAAAGTCTGACGTCATCTATTGTATTTTTTTTACACACACAGCCAATTTCACACAATGTGTTTGTATATGTTTAAATATCATATTTTGTGTTGTTATGATCGCTAAAATGGGTGAGTTTAGCCACTTAGGGTAGCTTGCTCGTACCGTATAGCTAATATTGGATTGTTCATTGTTTCACAAGACAAATGTAACCACATATTGTAGATTATTTGTTTCATGATAGTTTTAACATTATTGAGAGAGTGTCTGTTTGTAAGCCTCTTTTTTAGTCATTGTTAATATATTTTACCTGGCATGGATGCAGGAAGCTGAGGACTGCGGCGGTTTTTCACTAGTCTGTATTCACTGCCATCTTTCTTGTTTCTTCTTGGGGTCGCCTCAATGCTGCCATCCCTGAAATAGACAGTCCAGATCACTCCAAGTTTAGCTTGGCTTGTTTGGAAATGAACAGTTACCACAAATGAGTGTTAAAGTTTGGGGTAACTGGGTAACTTAACTGAGCGATTGTTATATAAAACTGTAAATCATAGGTTGTTAAATGATTTTTTCGAATAAAAGCCCAAAACTGCTGTATTTTCATGTATCGAACACCATAAAGAAATAGACAAATGAAATTAACAGTTTGGTACATGAGAAAATTAAAATAGCATTCAATTAGCCCAAATGGGCCCCAGTGGTCCCCAATGAGACCTCGTCTGAATTTTCTCTGTACTAAACCCTCTCTAACTTCAGAGAATGTTCATACATTGTACTATGGTTTGGGTTAGAGTTGACCTCACAGCTGCATCATTTCAAAGAAATGATCATCCCGTAACCTTTTCTGAGTCTTACTCTTCACCAGTAACATATAGACTTAGATTTACACATCTGAACAAAATCTCACATGTGTAGTCTTTTATTATAACACCAAAATTAAATTATTCAAATAGCCCAAGTGGTTTCAGTTTGGGAAAGAAATTTTTGTGCAGAGGCCTGAAAATAGGTGGGTTTTTAAAAGTAGGGTAACTTAAATCTCAAAACAAGTACTTTGGACTATTTTGGATCATTCAGAGTTACATGAATGAAAAGGACTACAGCCAAAATATAACTTTATTATTTAATTACATATATTTTTCTGATCTGTTCCTAATTCAGTTGTTGCTTCCAGGGGATTTGCAGGACAAATGCTTAAACAATACAACAATAAGGACAAGACCTCTGCATGCTCTAAAAGGTTTCAGTACGTAAACTTACATGTTACTGGAGTTCTGTTGAGCCTCAGCGAGCCGTAGCTTCTTGGCGTGGTTCTTGCCCTGGTAGTGGGCCTGTGCAACTGCCAGCGAACTGAACGAGGCATCACACAGCTTACAATAGTCATTCTCTGTGGCCAAGATGACCCGGGTTGCCCCCTTATACTGCGCCTGCAGACACGGGACAAAGCAGTGCAGTGTATATGCTGAGAGGAGTGAGAGAGTAAACAGTGAGAAAGAGAAGGAATACATTTGGTCTGTTGGGAGTAAGTAATTATTTTTAACTAGTAAATTGTTCAGTGACGAGCAGGCGATGTGAGATTTCACTGAGTGGAACAGAGTGACTCTGCAATATACTTCCACCTCCTCAAAGGGAAACTACCTCTGTTGGCAGACTTGTCCCTTCAGCAGCAGTACACCCACTTCTCCATCTAAAACTGTAACATTGAAAAAGATTGGGGCTGCGTGGCTCAGTTTGTATCTGACCTGCCGGCCTGCGTCACTTTCGTTTGCTCCTGAGCAGAGGGATGTCTGGCCAGTCGTCTCGAGGACTTCTGGGATCCTGATCGCTGGAGGCTGTTGACTGCCAGCGTAGAAATTTCGAAGCTTTTTACTGTGGTTCTTTCCCTAGACAGACAAATCGGGATAAATTTGTATTTATGTATCTTAGTGTTTTACATGTTTTAGACAGTTGCATTTCAACTGACCTGGTAGTGAGCCTGTGCCTGCTGAGCAGAGTTGAGAGTGACGTTGCAGAGTTTACAGTACAGTGGTTTACACAGTTCCCCTAACCCCGGAGATTCTTCCTGCTCATCCATCCCCAGCAGAGAGCCCTCATCCTGCGGCTGCTCACTGGCTGGGGCTGCCTGTCCCAGGAGAGGACCTGGGATTAGGCAAGACATTGGGAGCATCGGGGGCAGGTGGGAAGGGTCCGGGCCTGGAGCATGAGGGGAGGACATGGGGCCGGGAGGGAGGGGGAATCGGCAGACCCCAGGCGGTGGCACCAGTGATTGTGCAGGGTTCAGAGGTGGAGGTCCCAACGGTTGTATGAGGTCCATGGTGGGAGGCACTATTGCTTGTGTGTGGTCTACAGGTGGGGGACCCAAGGTGTGTGCCATTGGTGGAGGACCCAGTGGCTGAGTTGGGGCCATCGGAGGGGGTCCTAAGCTGTGTGATGGAGTAATAGGAGGATGTCTTAACGTGTGAGTAGCAGGCATGAGCGGGGGACCTAGGGTCTGAGTAGGAACCATTGTCGGGGGTCTAATTGCCTGAGCAGGGGTAAGGGGTGGTGGGCCGAGAGGTTGCCTAGGCACCATTGGCGGAGGCCCGAGCTGGTGCAGAGATTCCATGTGGTGGAAAGGCTGCTGGGGATGGCTGAAGAGACTCAGAGGAGGCTTCAACATGGTGTCTGGGCCTGTGGACAACGAAGGCATTTACACATTGAGTGCAGACAGACATTACAAATCAGAAAGAGATTTCTCACAAGCAAATTTAGTAACCTTGAAGAGGAAGGCAGTGTTGTATGGACGTTCAAGAAAACATAGAAAGCATTCAGCCATCCCAAGTGTGGTTGGCTCGTCTACTACTCTGGTCGAGATTGAAATATTGCAACAACTATTGGATGGATTGACATGAGATTTTGTATTTATGGTTCACAGAGGAATGATCGTAATGACTAATCTGGTGCCCCGATCACATCAAAATGATAATTTATCCAATTAAATATCTCAATAGCTGCCACAGAATTGGGCACATGAGCTTTTCCTTCGGCACTACCAATAAGTTGACATTTATGCTTTTGAGTAAAATGTCGAAACAAATATAGGATAGATTACAAAGAATTTTGGTTCAGACATTCAAGTTTTCCTCATTTCCTAACTTCAGTACAGCACCGACCTTTTGTCTATATGTTTATGGCCACCTGCAAAACTAAAAACATTATTGTCTGCCTCATCTGTTCTTTGTGTTTAGTGCTCATAAGCAAATGTTTCTCTGCTGACAGGCTAAACTGAGATCCTGTATATGTGGTGAATAATATACCTGTTAAACACCAGTATGTTAGCATGTGGCTGTTAGTATTTAGCTCATAGAGTTGTTAGTCTGATCTGGTGCATACCAAAATACACACTGGAGAATATTTGGGCTCTGATTCTGCCAACGTTGAATGAGTCAAACAATCTATATGTGCTGGTTCAACCAATTTTGAAATTGTGGTATGACTAATGGAAAATTATTGACAGTAAAGACCATCTGTTGAGGTAGACTCGGGCATGATCTCTTGTAGCAGATTTGTCTTGAAGCAAAGGTGCAATTTTGAGTCAATATCAATTAATAAATTGTACAGGAAGCAGGTCCTTTATGATTGGCATCAGACAGACACTGGACTCACATTGCTTATCTATACACTAATTTTCACTTAAATTATGTTTTGAAGATATCCTACGGACTAATGAATTAAAACAAATACAACATAAATAAAATATCACTTCTTGGCAATGATAAATAGTTGCCTTGCATTGGACCAGACTGCTAGGTGGACGTTGTGTATTGACAAATCATTAAAAGGACATTAAGATGGAACTAACCGATGTACAGTGACATTAAGAGAAGAAAGGTTTTATTCCTCTGAGCCCTGAGGCAAGAGAGATGTAAAGAGATGGGCGAATGGAAACACATTCTCGGACAGAGAAGCTGCACACTCCAGTGGGCATCAGAAAGATTAGGCTGAGCCTGCAGCGCCTGCAGTCATGCATATGGGACATTACAAACACATGCCTATGTACACACACACACACACACACACACACACACACACACACACACACACACACACACACACACACACACACACTCACACACACACACAGTAACAATAGCAATCCTCAAGCTTCTCTGATCACAAGAGATCTCTGCCTGAAGTGTGTGTGTGTGTGTGTTTGTGTGCGTGTGTGTGTGTCTGTGTATGTGTGTACGTGGTAAGCATGAGGGTGTACTTATAAAGAGAACAAGAAAGAGAGAGCATTCTATCAAAGAAAACAATTTGCTTTATGTGTGTATTTATTTGTGCCGCTTTAATGCTCCATGTTTTGTGTGTGTGTTTGTGTGTAGCCACATATATTGTCAGGTCAGTTATAGACCAACAGCTGTGTCAAAACTCACTGTGCTGGAAGGTTTTTATCTGGGATCCAATTGGACGTTCATTGGCTGTGATTCATAGACTCAAAATAACCTCTAGAGGTGTTTGTGTTTCCGATTGCTGTTCGCTGTCATGTCTGTCCGTTTCGTCCGTGTGGCTGCCTGTCTGTCATCGGCCTGCCTGACCTCATGAGAAAGGTATGCCGGGCAAGGCACTGACCTTGTTAAAGTCCTGTCAACTGAGAGATTCAGCCGGGCTGGATGAGTTGACTACACATTACATTTTTAGTGTTATCCAACTGTTACATACACTGTAAATAATATCAGTTTCACTACCCATTGGCATTGTGAGCGTTGTTTTGAAATATTGTCCTCATTAAAGCTTTTACATTTGATGGTTTGTGGAGCTTTTCATGAGGAGACATTCTTTGGTATCCAGGAAAAGCAAACCACAATTTTTTTGTGATAAGTTTGATTTGTTCATTGTGAGTGGACGATCAATGGAAAGCATTTCTAACAGAACCTCAAGCTTCAAAAGGGCATTGCAGAAACATCTTTTGACACTCTGAGAACCAAAGATGGAGGCCAAACAGGGTTTTAACGTTACATACATAATAAAAATAAATGAACATACTAAAGCCATCATAAGGACAATATGCATTGAATGAGGCCACCATGTTGTTGAATTAGACACCCCCGCAATGCTCACCACCATTACCGCCAGCCAGAACACAATCCACCAATCATGTTCCACATACTGCACTTTCCCAATCTAATCAGCAGAAATCTCATGACAACCCTTCAACCCTGATTGAGACCGCCTGCACAGCCGCAATTATGAGCACAAAGAGGGGTTAACTCTGTTTGCTTGATGTCGTCCATTAAGCAGTCCGAGGTAAACATTGTGCGACTACAAAAGAGATGACTAACATCACATGACTAACATGCATGTACAGCATATCACTTAGAATGTAAGGTAAGCTTGAAGCACACACTGCCTTCCCACATCTGAAACCCCTGCTGATGTTCCCTTGTGTAGAACTACTTTGCGTCGTGACTTCATGGAGGCTTTGCTGTGCACAGAAAGAGAGCAGGGCTGTGTTACCTTCCCATAGTTTTAAGCTTGATAAGCCGAGGTCAGTTTTTGGCCCAGACTCAGATTCAGGCCTACGAAGTGCATTCTACAGAGCAGCAGCACACATGCATGTGCACAGCAGTGGAACTTGCTGCAGGTTTGAAGGTAAGAGACATTTTGCCTTTGAGTTTTTGAGCAGGTCACAATCAACTTTGCAAGTCAAAATCAGGCAGCACTTGGCAGTTGACAACACATCAGATTTGTGAGGAGATATTGTTCTCGTAGTCTCAAAAGAATCAGCCAGAGTTGGGAAGAAAGTAAACTGCCTCAGAAGTTATTTATTAGTTCATCGCTTGTCACAAAAGAACTCCTGTCCTGGAGTTTGTTAATATCATGGCCTCCACTGAGAATCTCTAAATAGGCCAGGTCTTTATGTTCTCTGGAGTTTTCTCTCGCTGAACTGTCTTGTGTCACATCAATTATGGAGCAATGAGAAGCACATGCCTCCTGCACTTATTCCATCTGCTTCATTGGGCATCAGACAACTGCGGAAAGCAGCAAAGCCACATACACCGTACTGTACTTTGCAATTTACTCACTTGTGCCTTTACAATAAAGCCAGCCTTGCACTTGTATATCTCTGGAGCACTAAATATTTGAATATTTTTCCTTATAATTGAAATAAAGCGAGGGGTATACTCCAGCAGTCACCATTTCCTATGCATTAGGCTGCTATAAGCAATAAGTATCCATCCTTTAAGCAAACAACTATAGACATCTAATTATATAATAAATACTAATCATAATTTACCTGAGGCCAATTCATTTATTTTGACTGAAAAAAAGTAAGACAATCCA
Source organism: Clinocottus analis (assembly GCF_023055335.1). Lineage (NCBI taxonomy): Eukaryota > Metazoa > Chordata > Actinopteri > Perciformes > Cottidae > Clinocottus > Clinocottus analis. The sequence continues at coordinate 313,437 of NW_027176031.1, read as the reverse complement.
GTGGCATTTAATTGGTAATGGTATATAACAGTGAAAGGCAAACACACCCTCAGATTTGATTAATTTAGTCCAAATGTTTGGTACTTTTACTCTTATGAGGACAGAAATGATTGATAATTTACCAAATTTGTCATAGAAAAATCACATCATCATATGTTTTGGTACTATGTATTTGACTTCCAACAAATTACAATGACTTCCACTAACTTCCATCTGATACTTCATGCAGTCTATGCATTTATGATGGTAGTTTAATGGTAGGGATATTAGATGGATTGATCAGTCCCATGCTGTAAATCTGGATTATCTGTGTGGCTACATGACCATGTATTACATGCTGGCCTCAGGTCCGTAAAATAAAAAAATACAGCACCTGTGTTATCATCATTGGTGCAGGTGCAATGAAGGAGCTCTCACTGGGTATTTGCCACATGTCACCATCATCACTTGTGCAGATCGAGCATTGCAGTAAAGGAGCAGGAAGATCTACTTCTTCACATACTCTGACAACCACTTGATTGACTGCCATACCCAAGAGATGAAAGGGAACATTGCATTAAGGCTATTTACTGTTTAAAATTACAGTCAGACACCAGCACAGACCTGGGAGTCTCACCGGAGCTCTCTTACAGTACAAGAGATCATTCGGGTATCTCGACAACCTCAGATTTTGCATTGCAGCATGCATGCTCTGTAAACTAAACATAATTATGGCTGGTGCAACCCCTCTACATGGCATGCTGATAATGACAGCATCACCACGGCAGCCGTTTGCAACATCCACCTTCCTCATCTGCAAATGTCTCTGCCTAGATTTTCTCCATCCCTATTAGCGCAGGACTGCTGACAGTCGTAGGGGAGATCCTGTTTGGCAAGCCTCTCCTTACCTGGCAAACGGGCAAGATAATGGCTACTGCCACCGTAGCTGACAGGCGGCGAAGTGTAATTTCTGCAGTAATCCACACTCTGGTAGTACGCTGCATCCCCGTTCTTCAGCTGCAGCGCCATCATCGCAGGCACATCCCTTTGCCAACTTCTTCTCTCCAAAAAACCGGGCGACCAGGCAGGATGGTATAGTCTCTACCACACGCTCAAGACACAGGCTCACACCGGAGGGGTATTTCAAAGAGGACAGCGAAATACAGAACGCGTCAGTCAGCAATAATTCGTGTCACATGCACGACATATATACACAGTGTGTATTTACCTTCTCGTTAAACGTCGACAAAGATGTTCTCATATTTTTAAAGACAAAGACCTTGCCGAGGATCTTCCCGCTCCCCCCCCCTTTTTTGGTACAGTCCATTTCCGATGGACCCGCTGCTGATTTGCATGGGGAGCAATCATGACACATTGTATAAATATGTTACACCTCTGTGGTGCCCCCTGATCAGCCGTGTTTGTCTATTTATGAGTTAAAATCTGCAAGGAAAAGGCCGGAATAGTCTTTATAAAGTTGTCAAGAAGTGAAATGGGATATTGTATTAAAACTACATTTGCAATAAGAAACAACACGTATTCTTAGTAATTTATAAGAAAAAGAATAACAACAACAACAACAACATCAATTATATAAATGTGTTTATTGTTATGACTTTTATTGTTGATAGTAGTATTACTAACATATTTGATCGTATCATTGCCTACTACACTTGTATTACTGCAAACTGTATAAGATGCTGTTGAAAGCGCCACAGAAAAAAGCTAGTTTGTGGGCTTTGAGTTCAGACATTTTTCTCACTAACATGTCAATGTAATATTATTATAATATGTGTATATGTACATGTTCTCTATATTGATAACTGATATGTATTTGAATGTATATTATATTCAGGTCGTTACATATTGTTATATAATATTATTCATAATATGTATAGCACATACACTAAAGCTACAGGTGCATGCTTTACAAGTCACTGCACTACCTCAATTAAGATTGTAGGGTTTACATGTACATTTTTACATTTCATTTTTATTTATCTGATTTGAATTGTCATAGTTCTCCTTTCATAGTGGTATATAAGGAGAACTATAAATTTTTTTTTGCCTGAATCCCCCCCTGGGGATCAATAGCTTGTCGTATCTTATCTCGTTATCTTATCAAATGATGGGCTGCTGTGCAAGAATAATGAGGCGTCACGCCCACACACGCACGCACACACACACACACACACACACGCACACACATCCACACACACACACAGGGACATACTTTGGTGTCATACGTTTGCAAGTACTGGGATTATAAATATTTGTGTGGTTTTAATTAGAGGCGACATGTTTTCCACCATTAATACATCACACCAAGTCAGTGTCCCCGTGTGTATGATGAGCGTGTTTGTGTGTTAGAGGAAGGGAGGAGGGCCCCGGGCAGACAGTGTGGCTGCAGTGCCGCAGCGAGACAACTTGTCCAGTCGACCAGCAGCTCAGCTGCTCATACCATCCTCAGCGTAAAGCCCTTCTGACTGGACGTGTTGGACATATTGGACATATTTGTTTGTTTCACTGCACGCCTTGCAGCCGGCAGCACGAGCGGGTCCGCTGTCGGCGCGGAGTAACGGTTACTGGTCTCACTCAACGCTGACACGCAGGCTCACAGGCGGCGAGATAACAGCCTGCATCGCCCGACGCCGGGAGCCACCAACCCGGCCGTAAGGGGACCGACCGGGGGGGCTGGATGAAAGGCGAGCTAACTAGCATTAGCCGGGGGGGTGGGCTTGGGGGGTGCGGGGCAGCCTCTCAGACACAGCATCCCTCAACACTCCGCTGCGTTGACGTCAACTCAACAGGGTAAGCTATAACAAGTATTACGTGTAACATTTAACGGTTTAATGCCGAAAATATTATTTACCAACAAGGGGATGACAGGCTCAGCGTCAGACGCGCGCTTACGTGAATAAACAAGAGAGCTAGCTGACGTTAAGCATGTCCATGTATGCATTCATTTAGTCAGTCGGAGAGAGTTGTTGGTAAGAGTGGTTATCAACTAATTTCATTGTTATGCTGTAGGTTATATACACATATTCATATCATGGGGCCGTATCGTGAGCTCAGTGTTGTCACCTGTGAGCTGTCATCCCCCAAACACCCAATCTTAGCCAACCTGCTACTAGCAAGTGTGAGATAGTGTGTGTGTGTGTGTGTGTGTGTGTGTGTGTGTGTGTGTGTGTGTGTGTGTGTGTGTGTGTGTGTTTTGTTTGTGTTTTCATGTCCTCTGCTCCAAACACACATTTCTGTGTCAGAGTGGAGATGGATTAGAAGTGTCCCATCAGCAGCATAGGAGGGCTTCTCTCTTAGGTATGCTTATCACATTCCTCTTAATGTTGACAGTCCAGCAAAGGCATTTTCATATCTAGTGCTGTCTTCTTTCTTGTAACTGATAGTTAAAACTGCAAAGCTAATTTGACGGGCAAAATTACATTGAAAGTCGAGAATGTGTTCATGTGAAGGTTGTGTTTTCTAAACCTACTTTGTTGTGCAATTTGGTACAACTGGTGACACTACAGATATATAATGTGTCGTAGAGGCCGAGCATACAGGTTTGATCTCGACAACTACACAACCAGTGCTATTTGTGCTTTTGGGCTTCAGTATTCAAAGCCAGCTTGTGTCTAGGCCAATGTTTCTCCATTCCCCACATCCTGTGTTGTGAGGAAACTTCCTCTTTTGTCCTAAAGTGCTTAGCTGCATCCTGATCAGGGTCACAGATCTCAGAACCGCTCAATGGGTTGTTTGTTTTAACTCTGTGTTTTCCGTTTTAGCTTGTTTTTGTACGTAGTCAATGCAACCCTCCTTTGTCTGAAGTTTGCTGTTTTCCTTTATGGTTAACTATCAATGTCATGTATGTTTGTCACAACTCTAAACTTAACAGAACATTGTTCTGTCAGTTCTAGGCTCTTTGTCTAAATTGCAGCTTGTACATCATGTAGCCATCCCCCTATGATGTTTAACCTGGTAAGTTTTGTGTTTGCAACTATAAAAGTAAAGCAGCCCAGGCAGCCTTTACCTGAGCAACCTCCACCATCTGATACTCAGACTAAACTACCATTTATTTTCTTTTTATGTCAACCAAGGAAATATGCACAATTAGGAGTTTTTATTTCTGTGTCACTCGTCAGACATCCAGATCCTTTTTTCTGGCTCTGGCACAATAGGTTGATTTTAATCATGGCTACAAAGCACCGATGGACTTGATTGCTTTTACAACCAGGAAAATAACACCACACCTATCGGAATTACTGGAAAAATGTGAGATGTGGGCAGTGATTCAGAAGCTAATATGCTCTAAAGTATATTTAAACCTACCAGAATGCCATGCATATGCCCCAAGGTGCCCTTTCAGTTAAATTGACGGGCAAAATTAAATTAAAAGTCGAGAATGTGTTCATGTATAGGTTATGTTTTCTAAACCTACTTTGTTGTGCAATTTGGTTCAACTGGTGACACTACAGATATATGACGTTGGCTTGATTGCTTTTACAACCAGGAAAATAACACCACACCTATTGGAATTACTAGAAAAATGTGAGATGCGGGCAGTGATTCAGAAGCTAATATGCTCTAAAGTATATTTAAACCTACCAGAATGCCACGCATATGCCCCAATGTGACCTTTCAGTTAAATCCAACCACCAAAGTACTTTCAGTGTCTGGTGCATGAGGGCATCTTGCCAGGTGCCTTGACCCCTGCATCTGGTCTGGGACCCAGGGGCAATGTTGTTGGGTGAACTCAACTCACAGATAGAGCTGGAGATTATGAAAGTAAAATTGTAAAATGAGACATGATATCATGTGGGACTTTGATTATTTGATAAATAGATCTTAATTATAATTATTAGTGCAAGTCATTTGCCTTAACTTATTTGAGTCTTATAGCTGTGTGAAATGAAAAGTAGTAGAAGTTATTTTTTAGTTTGGTGATTCTTTTCAGGATTTCATTATATTGTTTTTAGCATTGTTTGCCTTTTCACATTACTATACGAGTGCATTTATAATGTTATAATAGGGACCTAGTGAAAGTACATGCCAGTACAGAGCTGTTTTGAGGGTGTGTGTTTTGTCTTTGTCTAGACTTGTACATCAGATGTAAAGCTAATATAGTCTAGACAGTTTATATAATCCAGATTGAGTGTAGCTCCCACAATTGCAGGAACTATGCTAAAGAATAAGAAAAGCAACAAACATGTAGTGAACAAAAATGGATATTGGCCTGGCGAAGGGTGATTTGAAACTATTGGTTTTCTTCTCAACTCGATGCATTTCTGAGAGTTCTTTCTGGCCATATAGTGGCTTAAGGTTAGTGGTTTTCTAAGAGCCTTGCCCACACAAACACATACTTTCCCATCACTGTGTCACAATCTGTTGCAGTTGAGTCAGTGTTGTTTTTGTTGGCCATAAGCAGACGGTCTAAAATTCTTGTGTCAATGAAGTCCCACGAGACGCAGCTATTTCCCAGTACTTCTTGACAGAGAATTGAATGAGCTAATGTTGACTGGTGGAAATACAGCTACAGTCACAAAGCACTTTGACTTATCAGGGATAATTTTGGTTCGGTTTAGGATGGACCCAAGTGCAGACACGGGGACGGCAAGGTAGGGTGAAGGAATGGATTTTATTTTCAGAAATGGGAATGCTGGGCACAGGGAACAACGAGAAAAAAACACAAAAGAATTCTGAATTGTTGAGAGGCCTAAGAGTGGCCGAGAGTCACAATACCACTTGAATTGGAGAAAATAATCTGGCAACTGGAGAGAGGAAAGCCAGGGTTATTTAACAGGAAGGATGAGATGATTGTAGACAGGTGTTTTGGATTAGACGTGCAGGTGCAGGAAGAGCCCCCCTCCCACACATACACACACACACACACACACACACACACACACACACACACACACACACAGAACAAACAGGGGACACAAGAGACATAGGGAAGTGGCAGAGCCGACAGAAAACAGAGGGGTGACAGAGAAAAACAAAAAAGCACTTGAGTCACCGCTGAGCCATGTGTTAAAAAATGAAACAATAGACCATCTTGAGATGGGACCCCCCCAGTCAAAACTTCAAATTGAGGCACAAAGTGAGAGATTGCAATGGCCCCCGTCTACACTTTATTCTGGCGTCCTGGCTTGGACCGCACCCATCTTCAAACTCCGCATTATCTCTACTGCACACCTGTTAAGTTTTGTGACTGCATCTTGGGCGGTTGCGATCCATCGCGGTGACAAAAATCTGTCCACAGACGGATTGATAACCACTCACACAGACTAGTGTATCTTTGATAATCACTGGAGGTTTAGGGGGAATGCTAATATTGAGTAAAGATATTGTATTGTATCCAGTGGCATTTCATAAATGATTTGTTTGTTTTGTTGCATGTGCATAACTTAATATTCATATCAAATTAAAGGCAGAATGAAAGAGTAATGTACCAAACATAATATTTTTAAAATAGTATTTCATTTATTGAATATACAGCTAAAGATTGATAGAGAAAGGGGTGAAGCGAAGTCACAAGACGCTCTACTAGGTGAGCTACTGAGGCAGATCTGACCGGTATTTGTGCAAAATGCTACGACATATTTCCAAAAACAAACAACAACATGATTTTAGTACCAATATCCATCTGTTACTAAAGATGGGGAAGTAGTTCATTGTTTTTGTATTAATGTATAATCTTCTTCTTTCTTTTTTTTTTAACAATGTCATGCTCTCCTTTATGTGCAAACATGCTATACTGGTATTATATCAATTTTAAAAACTGATATCTATCTCCAAATGATAATCAGAAAGACCTTTTTTTATGAAGCTGCCTCAAACATAGTCACACTATATTTTTGGTTGATCTCAATGGATCTGGTTATCTAACCTGGCTTTCCTTTGCAGATAATCAAACCAAATTGCCCTTTGGTTACACTTAATATTGAATATCTGAAAAAACTCAAACCAGGACTATCCTGGACCAGAGTTAAATTCTGGTCTGGCTGGCTTTGGTATGAAGAGATGAGCTCATATCCCTATAATAACGAGAAGACCTTTGTAATCTCATAGTTTGTATTAGGGGTGGATGTGTTTTAGTGATGACACATTTGCTTAAAAAGTGAATTCATATAAGGGATACCAATCCAATTCAATATTGATTCTGGGTGCTACGACTTGATGATAGTGATGTAACACAGCTGTGAGAGGACCTATGATGAAGGTGTGTTTTTGGATTTGATCTCATAGTTAGGGGGTCAGTTATCACTTGACCTTGCTGAATTTTCTCAAAAGGCGGAGACTTCTTTCGTCTTTGCATTTAGTGTAGCACCGAGTACTGTTTCACAAATTAACCCAAAGTCTAAGTGAAGAAGGGACTTTTTTTCCGATTGGATTGTATCTCACCAGGAAGATCATCTGGGTTTCTCTCAGGATTGTGCTGAGTAACGTATCATGAGCAAATAGTATTCCAGACTGTAGTGTGACTTGCTTATAAATGGACTAGAGCGTTTACAAGATGATGCTCTATATACTGTATATTGGAGCGGACACTGGCAGTTGATTGGAACAAGCTATAGGACTTTACCCCCCAACCTCACACTAAGTCTGTTTCTACCTTTCGGGTAATTGTTCAGTGTGACAGGAGTTTAAGGATAATAGCCTAAATACTTTCTTTTCAGTTGAAAAGTGCCTCTTACTGTAGAGGCATCACTTCCACATCACTTTACCTTTGAGGACAAGTAGAAATGACTTCCAGAGCCACGTCTTTAGTTTTACTCATGCATAGACTGTAAGTGCAGCCTCATGGTAAGATAAACCTGAGTGACATGAGGCAGTAAACAATGCACATTTTACAATTGGCGTGGATACTGTGCAGTTATTCACTACACTTGTTTTAGTGAAGCTCCTGTGTCGTTGACTGAACATGCTTGTCCATGACTCCGTGAGCACAGCTGAGCCTCAGCAACAGCGAGGTGGCAGGATTGCAGGCTGGTGACTCACCTCGACTGAAATTAGCTCATGATGAGGCAAAAGTCACCAGATTTGTTGTTGGTCAACTGTTCTGAAATGAAGTTGCCAGTAGAACAGTTGTCAAATCGGCATAACTGTGGATGCAGGTCACAAAAATTATGATATTTTGACTAGAATAGTTGGGTTGAGGTTTTAAAAGGCGCACACACACAAACAGTTGCTGAGTTGGCAACACTGTGGTTTAATGTGAACACGTTGGGTCACATAGAAAGTGCAGCACATGTACCTTTGAAAAATGTGTGTCAGTTTGTAAGTCTTGTTTCTGACCAGGTTGCTATACAAACAACATTCTTAGTCTAAACAAAGCATCCCGTTAACTGTATTTAACAAACAAACTGAACCGCAGTGTTTTTTTTTACTTTCAGTATCACTACTGAAGCTTAAGTTGACTCGGGCCTCAGCCTGTGTTTTACACAATGAGCTTCAGAATGTTGTTGAAATTGTTGTTATCTTTCAGGTTGTGCTCGCTAGCTTAACTGTGTGACAGAGACAGAGAGGAAGATGCCTCCCAGGCCGTCCTCAGGGGAGCTATGGGGCATCCACTTGATGCCTCCCAGGTATGACCCATGTAATATTACTGTGAATAAGTGCGTTATTTAATTTATTTTGAGTACATATGCCTCGACAATTATAAGCCTGATGTAATATCATTTTATAATACATCAAACAATCTCAAAAATACACATGTGATGTATTTATTATATACTTTAATATGCATTTAAAGTAGTTAAGTTAGTAATGAATACGTTATAATAATGCTGAGCGTGTCTGCAGGATCCTCGTGGACTGCCTGCTGCCCAATGGAATGATTCTGACCCTGGAGTGTCTCCGTGAGGCCACGCTCATCACCATCAAGCATGAGCTGTTCAAAGAGGCCAGGAAATATCCCCTCCACCAACTCCTACAGGAGGAGACGTCCTACATCTTTGTCAGTGTGACACAGGTAAGAAATCTCAATTTAAAGATTTGGGTTGACACAAACAACTCTGTTCATCTGGATGAATATATATATATATATATATATATATATATATATATATATATATATATATATATATATATATATATATATATATATATATATATGTATATGTATAGCTATAGATTAGATATAGATATATATCCATATCTCTGTGTATATGTATATATATATATGTGTGTGTGTATATATATATATATATATATATATATATATATATATATACATATATATATATATATATATATATATATATATATATATACATATATATATATATATATATATATATATATATATATATATATATATATATATATATATATATATATATATATATATATATATATCTTTTTCATGCCTGCAGGAAGCAGAGCGAGAGGAGTTCTATGATGAGACCAGAAGACTATGTGACCTCCGACTCTTCCAGGCCTTCCTCAAGGTCATTGAACCAGTTGGCAACAGAGAAGAAAAGATCCTCAACAGAGAGATTGGTGAGAGTGTTTCTTCTCTGACAACACTGGTTCTGTTGTCGCTCTTGTTAGTTTCTTTATGTTATTACTTTTGTTAATGACAAAAAGTTTGCAGTAAAATATAATTTTGGATATGGGAGAAATTCTAAATAATAGTTAAATTATGATTAACTATTGTGTCTGAGATAATAAAATGTAGTTGGTGGACTTAAAGAAAATGACGTTTGTTTTATTAGCAAAAGTTGCTTCTTTTTTTATTTAATGCAAAAGACAAAATATGCTAAACATTTTCTGTAAACCACTTGTTGTTTAGTTTAAGAAAATATTTGTCAGCTTTAACAACAAGTTACATGGTGAATAAATATATTATTGGTCTAATTATAAGCTTGATGTAATGAGCAGATAAGGCTGCCCTGAATACAATTTTGTGCTTCCCATGCTTTAGCGAGAGAGTGAAGAGATCGGAAGAGAGAAAACATCTTTCTCTTTACAAGCGTCAGTCGCCTCACTCAGTCATCAAGTGAGAGAAACAGATCTCAGACAGATAAAGTTTCATCTTTACACTCGGAGCATCCCGTCGCTGGCCATTGGGCAGGCATGCACAGGCTTTTAAACATTCCTCAAACTTGCATCATTATTTACTTATATTGTACTTTTGCTTTGCTTCTTCGAGGATTTTTCTTCTTATTAAAAATAAAATGTGCAATAATCACATTAATAAATCACAGCACAAAGCATAAAAAGTCATTTGCTCCTATATACATGAATAAATAAATAGACTGTTGCTCGTTACAACATTTTGGACTAAAATTGTTTAGACTGTGTATCAACCACCTCTGGGACAACACGCACACTCACACACTCATACTCTCCGTACACAACCAGCCACACTATCCGTCTCAGAATAACTCTTATAATAATAATTAACGTTGATGCCTGATAATTGTGGAATTACTATTCTGTATTTCATGTGAAATTTTGGATTTTTGGTGTAATGTGGAAACTGCAGTAGGTAGAGGAAGAAAACACCAATATAGTCAAAATTGCCTTAAAAAGACAGCAAAAAAAACCTTTTTTTCTCCTCTGTCAGGTTTTGCCATAGGTATGCCTGTGTGTGAGTTTGACCTTGTGAAGGATCCCGAGGTCCAGGATTTCAGGAGAAACATCCTGAATGTTTGTAAAGACTCGGTGGAGCTGAGAGACGCCAGCGGGCCTCACAGCAGAGCGTTGTATGTTTACCCACCCAATGTAGAATCCACACAGGAACTCCCCAAGCACATCTACAGCAAACTGGACAAAGGTATGGCAGCTGTTTTCGTCTGTTATGTTTTCACTGCATAATCTATCCGGTTTCACAGGAAAACGGGAAAGGGCTCAAATATGAACATAGAACATCTTTACTATGACACAAATAATGCACTAATGACAACAAAGACCAAGAAGGTTTTAGCCAACAATACTTATTCACTACTCGCCAGCCTTAACAATGGGTAGGAACTACAATAATTAGCATGGCATTTAATGAATTGTTTGAGGTGTTACTATGGTGAACAATGCCCCCAGAACGAGGAATGGTTATTGTTTCTGGGTTGCTTTATTAATCAATTGATTACTTAGCTTTTCTTATTATTTGTCTCTTTTTGCAGGTCAGATTATTGTTGTGATTTGGGTGATTGTTTCTCCAAACAATGACAAACAAAAGTATACATTGAAGATCAACCACGACTGTGTCCCTGAACAGGTGGGATGAATATGTTCTAAAAATAAAAAGTCGACGTAATTCCTAAACTCAATTTGAGAATAACGAAGGGTGTCTAATGTCGGCTGTGGGCATGTTATCTTGTCCTGAAGGTGATTGCAGAGGCCATTCGAAAGAAGACACGCAGCATGCTCCTGTCCCCAGAGCAGCTGAAGATGTGTGTTCAGGAATATCAGGGGAAATACATCCTCAAAGTTTGTGGCTGTGATGAGTACCTGCTGGAAAAGTACCCCATCAGCCAGTATAAGGTAAGAGATATATGGGCAATGTATTATACTTAAAAAAAAAAAAAAGACAATAAATAACATTGAAAAGGCATGTCAAATATTTATTTTACAGTCGATAAATGTTATTTTCATAGTTAAATGTCTCAAACACCAAAATTACATAGTTGGCTTAATTGGGAGCCGTTTGCACAGAAAGCCATCAAACAATGCTCTCAGATGAATCCGGCCGATCCAGCCCTTTGGAACAAATCCATATCAGGGTATAGCCATTTCAGATCTTTCATTTTCTTTAACCATTGTGGATTTGTCAAAACAACATTGCCTTTCATTCAAACCCTGGAACCATTTCCACATGCACAGTAGTGTGGGCCCATGTTCAGAGTCCATGTGAGCCAAATCAAAGTAGAATATGCACAAACTCTCACTCGCTCCTCTGCAGTCTTTCTGCAAGCTGCTGGAAAATGACCATTGGATATCACTTGTAACACTTACGCACTGTGTAACTCTAGCAGCTCTGTGTACTTGTGTTTCAACTATCCTTTGCGTCATTCCTTCTCTCTGTCTCTCTCCCTCTAGTATATCCGTAGTTGCATCATGCTCGACAGGATGCCTAACCTGATGCTCATGGCTAAGGACAGTCTGTATACTCAGTTGCCAACGGATAACTTTGTCATGCCGTCCTACTCTCGTCGCATCTCTACGGCAACATCCTATATGAATGGCGAGGCACCTGCCAAGTCGCTGTGGACCATCAATGGAACCCTGAGAATACGAATCCTCTGTGCCACCTATGTTAACGTCAATATACGGGACATAGACAAGGTTGGGACAAACGGTTACATACATATGCCAGTGTCTGTGTGGATCAGTCAAATCACACAAAAGATCCTTGACCCCAATGCGTTATTTTTACATCGATGGATGCAGAGTAGCAGTGGCCAAAAAGAGAGGAATTATCTTTTATTGCAACATAAAAAAAACTGATGTTATTTATTCTTGAGCAAGATTAGTTGACTGTCATTGCAGTTGTGCACAGTGTCCCATCTTCCAAGTACCTCGCTCCCCGATGAAATAAACTGTCATTGTCCAGGTCTCCTGTGAACAGACATTTAGGAGAGTAGTTCTGGTAGCTCATGTTGGTGTGATTTGTGTCAATGTAATGTGTAACAACAAAAAAGCCAGTATAACACAACATCTGTTACAGACTGAGGAAAATCTTTTAGAAATGGTTTAGTAAAGATATATATCATATCTTTTATTGATGTTATTTTTCCTGCTGCCTGTTGCTTCTCTTGTATAGATATATGTGAGAACAGGCATTTACCATGGAGGTGAACAAATGTGTGACAATGTCAACACACAGAGAGTACCCTGCTCTAACCCCAGGTAAGTGTCCACCCGTCATTACAAGGCCTTTTATTTCTCTACAGGACGTTTTTAACTACCACAATAACTTAAGCACCTTTCTTAATATAGTTACAACATATGTATACTATTGCTAATTAAGGTTAAGCTAATTGAGGTTCTGTTCAGTTACATCAAGATGCGTTCAGCTTGGGTTCAGTAAAAATGAGTCTTGGGAAAAGGTCAATTGTAATGTAATCATGATGTATTCACATGTAAAAATAATAATAATGCATTTTTATTTATGTAGTGCTTTTCTAAGTACTCAAAATCATTTTACATAACAGTTCAATATCCTAAAAGCTAAGCAATAAAACAAATGGAATAAAACAAATAAAAACAATAAAAGCAGAGCACACAGTCATACATTAAAAGCAGATTTAAATAGGTGAGTTTTGAGTTTGAATGTGAGGAGGTCAGAGCAGTCACGGATGAGTTTGGGGAGCAAATGTAGTGTAGATGTTATGAACTATGACCCATTTACACAACATGCTCTAAGCAGATGATAATAATCATTAAAACTACTAATGACAATATTTGTTTGAATCTATAAATATACAATCTTTTTTAAATTTCCGAATCGTTGAAATTGTATTTTTATACATATGAAAAAACACTAGATGATAACAAAGTAAAAGGATAATGTTTTGTATTGTTTACAATAATCAAATAACAAAGAGATCTTCATCTGCCACTATGGATTATCAGTGATCAATGACAATTGGTATCGGTGGAAAAAAAGGCATGATCAGGTATCTCTAAAAGTTATATTTGCTCCCTTTTTTCTTTTGTGCTGATCTAATCTGTGATCAGATCCGCAATAACACTGAACTGCTATTTATTATTAGATTACTCTTAAACCCCAGTCTGGTGTGCTCTTGTACCTCTGGAGAGGTACAAGGAATATGATTTTACTGTGAAGGCCTCTTATTTTGAATTTAGAACAAAATGGCACAACTCTCGGTGGTGGTTGCTTGCCCTATAGGACTACATTTGAGAATTTGTATGGCTCTTTCCGTTGGCCCCAGTCTCATAAATTAACTCAGGGGTCTCTTTCATTCTCTATCTACAGGTGGAATGAGTGGCTCACCTATGATATGTACATCCCAGATATACCCTGCGCTGCCAGACTCTGCCTCTCCATCTGCTCTGTCAAAGGGAGGAAGGGAGCCAAGGAGGTAAGATAGATAGCAGTGAAAGAAATGCATCCACAATGCAACTTAAATTGACAGGAAGAGGAGATGCAGAAACAGAAACTGTCTTTATATGCCTTTACATGCCTTTTATTGCATTTCTATTCCCAATAGTTGGGAATAATTATGGAAAAGTAAAATACTTTCCTTCACAGTTGTATTGAGAGACAATGCAATGAATGAATAATGAAAATGGCATTTTATGATTTTAAACACAAAGACACGGACAAAACAAACACAATATAATAGCTGAGCGCAAAGGACCTACATGGGTTAATCTTTTATTTAACACTAGCATGCAAATCCATCCTGGAGGGCATTCTATGTATAGGTATCGGTATAGGGGTGTGTGTGTGTGTGTGTGTGTGTGTGTGTGTGTGTATGTGTGTGTGGTATGTCCTGGTATTGGTGTGTATGAACCTACTCTACTCTATGTGTCAGTCTGTCTGAGTATTTGTGTCCAAGGTGAATGGGAGCTGTGGTATCAACTTTGTCTCTGTTTAATTACTAATCAGCCGTGGCACTGTGCTGGCAGAAAACACCAACAGGAACTCAATCGGCAGAAGAGACTTTTCCATTCATGTTAGAATATGCTTCGCTTGCACGTTGATGGCATGTCGTGAAATGGGCTACATGTTCTCGCTAAAACTCCTATTGTAGGATTTGGACCACTAACACACAAAAAAATGTAATACTATCAACTTAATACATTTTTTTCATGTCATTGGTGAAACATAATATCAACATATTTTTTTATTTATATATGATTTATTTGTAGAAATTACAAAACAACACTTAATGTACAATAGACCTCACAAATAAGGAGTGAAAGGATAACATATCAGACAGCCAAATGGTGAGGATGCTTGCAGCGGCAGATAATATTGCAGAAACATATGCTTATTCTTGCTATCCCACCTTCTCTGACCTTCAACTCTCTCACTCAGATAAATGAATCCACTCACACACACACACATATCCACTTGCATTAATTAAGCAATGTAAAGAAACAAAGAAACAAACATATATAACAATAAACAATATAATATAATATTATATATATATATATATATATATATATATATATATATATATATATATATATATATATATATATATATATATATAATAGTAGTGCTGCATGCTGCTAATATGTGCTACCAATCAGGCTCGTTAAAACAGGGCATTGGTGCGTTGTTGGGGCGAATCAATCAATGGTGGCGATATCTAGTTGGGTAGACCTGACTTCCTCTAAGAAGGGTTCCCAGACCTTACAGTAAATAGTATAGGTGCCTCGCAAAGAGTACTTAATTGTTTCTAGTGTCATGAAACGAAGGGCATCTCTAAGCCATATATCAACATATTCTTGATGACACTTAACTCTGTTGAGAAATCATGTGGCGCAAAACTTTTGCAGTATGTCTATACTGTTGTACTTTGGGTCTGATACTCGTAACAGACACCCACACAGATTGATTTTTCTTTCATCTCTCTCTCGTGGAAAAGCTGGAAGAGAAAGAGGTGTGTGTGTGTGTGTGTGTGTGTGTGTGTGTGTGTGTGTGTGTGTGTGTGTGTGTGTGTGTGTGTGTGTGTGTGTGTGTGTGTGTGTGTGTGTGTGTGTGTGTGTGTGTGTGTGTGTGTGTGTGTGTGTGTGTGTGTGTGTGTGTGTGTGTGTGTGTCCGTGTGAGAGTATCAATGAATGCCAGACATGGATATTGTAACAGACACCTGGGGTGAGCCCTATCGCATAGCGCTCAGTGCAAGACTACGGTCAGGTTTGCGGAGGCTCTTTCAACCCCACCTGAATGAAAGATAAACACATCTCTACAGCAGCCTTTTGTTCCAGCACCTACTATGAATAGGTGCATTTTGACTGGCTGTCGGGATGTAACTCTGTCTGCCTCGCCATGTTTCCCTTTGTCACCTTGTTCCATCGCTGCCTCTAAGTGAAGATTCAATCTGAAGATCAAGATGTTATCTTAAAGATTCCTTCAGCCAACTTGGCCTCTCTGAAGACTGGCTTGGTAGCTGTGGTAGAAGAAGTACTGTGGTAGATTGTTTGATAACCTTTAAATCTAAATATGAAAAGATGGTATGTATTGCAGAGACCTTTCACTGTCCTTTTTGCCATATTCAATGATCACATAACCAAGAACTCATAGGAAGGTCCAATCAAATTTCATGCCAGTACAATAGCAAGTGACTATTGTACGGCACCAGCATACAGCGGGGCGACATATCATGACGGACTTACCTTTAAGATGGTAGGCATGACATTCTAGCTATTATTGTAACTGTGCTTATTCTCAAACTGGCCTTTAAAATCAATCAAAATCAATTAGAAGTTGTTCATCATTGTAACCTACTTTTTGTGTACTTGTAAGACCGTTTAAACTCTTTTTGAAACCTTATAAAACAAACGTACACATTGACAGCAAATAAATTGCATCCACCAAAGAGCGTGTCCTTTATCTTTATCTTTATCTGCCTCATCGAAAACAAAACGTAACCTTTAGGATCAGGAAACACGCAGTTGACCAATAGAGAGTTTCATCGGAATGAGTTTGTGGTTTTAATGTGTTCTTAGTATCAGGAAACCTTCATGAGATGATATACTTACTTTTCACACTGATAGTCTCTCTTTTTCTGTCTCTTTCCGTCCCTCCTTCCCTTTAGGAGCACTGTCCACTAGCTTGGGGTAATATTAACTTGTTTGACTACACTCACACTCTGGTGGCCAACAAGATGGCTCTGAACCTCTGGCCTGTCCCTCATGGCCTTGAGGACCTCCTCAACCCCATTGGAGTCACAGGATCCAACCCGAATAAGGTATTCAAACTCAAAGTGTGTTTGCACTGTACACAATGCATTGTACAAATGGGCTCTAAGAAAGAAATGGGTTTCCATATTCTAACCAATGTGTAACAAAAAGAAGTCAAACTTTAATTGAGAGTTTTTACACGATGTAATTAAATCCTTTTAATCTCTGTTGCCCAGGAAACCCCGTGTCTGGAGCTGGAGTTTGACCACTTTAGTAGTTCAGTCAAATATCCAGATATGAATGCAGTAGAGGATCACGCAAACTGGACCATCTCGAGGGAACTGGGCTTCAACTACAACCTCTCTGGACAGGTAGTCCACTGCTTACCAGCCACCAACTGGTGGGCTGGAAAGCCACATTGACACAGCGGGTTGTTTTATGTTTTAAAGCTCAAACACAAGTAAAGAAATGTCTCCTGCATGAATGGCTGGAATGGGAGAGGTGTACACTTTTGTATAACCAAATTAATAAACACTATTCTACTAATTTCAACTAAAAATCACACAATATAGAGACATAAAGTCATTAATTAAATGCTGCGTCAAGAAACACATTTGTCTTTATATTCTGAATGTAAAAAGCTTTTTCATTGAGTAACAGACCACAAACATACACATGTAAAAACAGAAGTCCAGAGTTACTTGGATAGGATGAGGTATGTTGTTCATGATGTTTCAGTTTCACCACTCATTAGACTTCTTTTGAGAGCTTGACATTAATTAACGAGGCTCTAATGTGAGATGTGGTTGTGTCCTTGCCATGACAATTTGCTTAACTAGTTGTGATGGCAGTGTGGTAGTGATGTGAAAACATATGTGTGTTGTGGAAGACAACACCTGTAATTATCGTTTGGTGTTATTTAATCTTTTGGGTATATTATGTGTGAGTGTTGCCTTGAGTAAAAGAGAAGTTTCATTCCATGTTTTTTGGCAATACAACAGACCCAATGAATGTTACAGCTCGTTTCAGTTCATTTTTAACATTTTGTTTATGGGAACATTTTGACATGAGTAAAATTAGAGAAAAAAAATATGTTAAATGTGAGCCAATTAATGAACTATGACTCACTGTTAACTGATATTTTGTAAACTGGGATGGTTCCAACAGTTGCGTGACTCAGTAGTGCCTCTGTAAGTCACTCTGCCATGTGAGAGGATGTGAACAGTGTGAGACGATGTGTTAAGTTATTCATGATGTGTGTGTCAAATGTGAGGAGTGCCCGACTGTGTAATGATGATGCCACGCGGCTTATTCCTGACCAGAAAATAAGTAGACATGATATCATATCCATACAGTCAGGAAGCAGACTTGATTTGGTTATTGGGCATGGGACAGTGTAACTCTTCTACAGACTTGATGCTCTTGACAGTGATTCAGGATTTGAGGGCACGGTCAGGATTTATAACAGCCTTATGCTGAATGTTCTCAGCCCCTGACTGCGTCACGGTGCGACCGGGCTTCAATGTGCACTGGAAATATGTCAGAAAAACATTAAAAAATAAAAATAAAAAAATTCATTAATTTCCAGCCAATTGCCAGATAAATAAAGGCATTTAAATACATCCACAAATACATTTCACGCTTCAGAGACAAAGACCTGGAGTTCAGTTCAGGATAGCTTATGCATTAATTTCGAAGTGTGGTTCTACTTTTGGTCAGAACTGTAGTCGAGACGGTTGAATACAAAATAATATAGTACAAAATTTGGGATCATATACTTTATAGGATTTACAGCAAATAGACATGGATCTTTTTGAGTGTGGCATGCTGTTTTTGGACTTTTAGATATCGTGCAATGCAAGAGAGCTGGACTGTTCAGTGTTGATTTATTTATGATGAGAGCATAGTGTGGTGTATTAAATAATTTCTTTATCTGTAACTTGAGTTGTAAGAGAAACTTCCACAGTAATGGGTCTTAATGGATACCAGTTGTAAATGTTCCAAGCTATATTTGGTTCTCAAGATGACTGCATGGCTGAACATCCAGACATTTGTTAAATTACTGGTACAAAGATACTGTGATGTCTGAACAAAAGTAACAAATGGAGGCTCTAAAATGAAGCGACAAAGTAAGTAATGGTGCCAGTTATTGTGCTTCGTTACGATAAAAGGGATTAATCAACTTGTGTCACTTTGTGTGTTATTAAAGAGTAAATGTGGGGAGGGATCAGATAGTAGACAATGCAAATTTTAAAGTATTTTATTTGCGGTGTGTTTCAGAGCAATCGGTCGGCCAGAGATCACGCTCTGACAGAGAGCGACAGCGAGCAGATGAGACAGCTGAGTAACAGAGACCCTCTTTCAGAAATCACTGAGCAGGAGAAAGACTTCCTTTGGAGACACAGGTAACCAGCAAATACAACACGTTACTACTTTACTGTGTAGTACCTAAAGTACTATTTTATGTAGAACCATATATGGCATAAAATGGCATCACAGGCCAGACTGTATGTACAATCTGATTCAATACTTCTTGTAGACTCATGGCCAAAACGTTTTATTTCCAAATTCTGCATGGTAACACAATGTTGTTTTAATCTCATAGGCAGGATGTAGATGTGTAAAAAACACTGATTCAGATTTACCCTTGTATGCAAAATGCAGTAATTATCTCTTTTCACTTTCTATCAGGCACTACTGCATGAACATCCCTGAGATCCTTCCCAAAATCCTCCTTGCTGTCAAATGGAACTCGAGAGATGAAGTAGCACAGGTAATGCCGTGCCTTTCCATTCATAGTTTATTGTTCCTTCTTCGATAAACAAGTATTTTTATTGGATTCTAAGAAATGGACATAGAAAGAACTTGGCTTGTACGGACCGAATGAAAAGCATGTTGCAGAAAAGATTTATTCCATTCCTCCATTAACTATTTACGTCGTCTTTGTTTTTGAACTGAAATGTATACATCTGCCAAAATACTTACATTAATGTGAAGACTCTATGACTAATGTGTAATGAGTAATAATCAATATGTCTTTGTTTGTTTGTTTGTTTCCCAGATGTACTGTTTGTTAAAGGAATGGCCGTCTATCCGGCCTGAGCAGGCCATGGAGTTGTTGGATTGTAACTATCCAGACCCCATGGTCCGGCACTTTGCTGTACGCTGTCTTGACAAATACCTTACTGATGACAAACTGTCACAGTACCTCATTCAGCTTGTACAGGTAGGTCTGACTGAACGTTTGGACTATAGTGAAATCCAGGAACTGATGGGGTAATGTGGAAGACGTTGGGGAAATAAGAGTGCTACGTGCTATGACTCACGTGGCTGTGGAGCACCTTTCTCCAGCCTGGATTTCCTTGGTAGCCAGAGTTATATTGGTTGGAAAGCAATTTTTGTCAAGTGTAAAAGACTCCGGTCTGCCTTGGATTGTTTTTGTGCTTGGTATTCAGAGACTGTGTGATGAGAGACATTATAGAGTCTGAAATGACTAATCTGAACCTCCTCTTGCTCTTTTACTCCTATCTTCCCTTCCTCTCATCCTACTCTAGGTATTAAAATATGAGCAGTATCTTGACAATCCCCTGGCTCGCTTCCTCCTGAAAAAGGCCCTGACCAATCAAAGGATAGGTCATTTCTTCTTCTGGCATCTCAAGTGAGTCACCTTTCAGATTGCTTTTTGTTCATGTTTTTGTACCTTCCTTTCTCTGTGTCTTTCTCAACGGCTAAAAAAACTAATTTTGCCTCTTTGCTTCTCACCCGCTCCTCCTTTGTGCCCTCCTCACAGGTCAGAAATGCACAACAAAACAGTGAGCCAGAGGTTTGGGCTGCTGTTGGAGGCTTACTGCAGGGCATGTGGCATGTACCTCAAACACTTGAGCAGGCAGGTAGAAGCCATGGAGAAGCTCATTAACCTCACTGACATCCTTAAACAGGAGAAGAAGGATGAGACGCAGAAGGTAAGGACACACATACACACACACACACACGCACACACACACACACACGCGCGCGCGCGCACACACACACACACACACACACACACACACACATACACATACATGCACACACTTGTACATTCAAACACAGTAACATGTTTTTTTGTTTTTCACATCTTAAAGCTGTGCTATATAATTAATAAATTTAATTGAAATATTACGGTCTGGACTACAAATAAATCATATTGGTTTAAATACTTAAATACACACTACAACAATGACACCATATATTTTATTTATTTGTGTGTCATAATTCATATTATGTAACATAACCATATACCACTCAAATGCAGTAATTTTTAGGAGATTTCTTTGTGTATGGGGGTGCATGTATGTGCAAATGCACGTGTGTGTGTGTGTGTGTGTGTTGTCTTGGTTGTGTGTGTGTGTGTGTGTGTCTTGTGGAGGTCCAGATGCGGTTTCTTGTGGACCAGATGAAGAGACCGGACTACATGGATGCTCTGCAGAACTACACTTCTCCTCTCAACCCTGCACACCAACTGGGAAACCTGAGGTTAGGAGCAATCGTGAAAGTGTGTGTGTGTGGGGCGGGGAGGTGGGAAGGAGGGCGCAGTGTTGTTTGTATATGCACAAGTGATTGACAATGTCTAATAACTTCTATTAATTTGTGCATAGGTTAGATGAATGCAGGATTATGTCCTCAGCGAAGAGACCGCTGTGGCTGAACTGGGAGAATCCTGACATCATGTCTGAGCTGCTCTTTCAGAACAATGAGATCATATTCAAAAATGGAGATGGTAACACTCGTGCACGTAACACACAGACACACTCACACACACCAACCTATAATTGTCAAATCATTTAATTTCTCATACTGGAAGGAGATACGGGACAATTAAAACACGCACAAACAGAGTACGAAACAGCTTTCACCCACAGGCTGTCAAATGTATAGACGCCCCCCACCAAAAAAAAGGCTGAGGACACTAGCACTAACTGCTGAACAATATTCAATGGCACATGCACTTTATGATGCTCCACTTACTGATTTGTCTGCCCTTTGATGTGAATGTTTTTATGGTTGTTTTAAATTTTTGTCTGTAGAGAGCTGCTGAACTGTTTTTGTGACAATGACAATAAAGTATTCTATCTATTCATGTCACGTGACATGTCAAGTGACATCTTGTGGCGCTCAAAGCTTAAAAAAATGTATTTGAAAAACTCAACCGCAATGTCCCTTTGACTGGGTTCCCCAAGATAATGCACAGACTTTGTCTTGAGCCATTTTATGTAGGAACTACTTTCTCTCTACCAAACTACACCCAGGCAGAAGGAAGTATACGTCTACTCATGGAATAGAGGTGAAGGCTTGCATCAGTGCAACATGTAAACCTTAACGGCTGTAACGTTAGCTAGCTCGGTGGTGTTAGCTGAGCTAGCAGTATCAGTTTGCATCCTTCTGCGAGGGGGTACAATTGGCAAGTGTATCATCTTGAAAGCTTTCTCTCATGCCTCCCATCTAACATTGAAAGATAATCAGAAAGCTTTGGCTCGCTACAAGGAGACCAATTCACTGCTCCGTACTATAAACGTGTTTCCCAGTCCCAATCCTAAATGTTGACACAAGTTGTAAATTGTTGTTTCTAATGCTGCAGAGCTTCTTGGTAATAGTTGTCTTCTATAATCAAACTAACTTGTCTTTATGTTGTGTTTGTGGGTTTAAGATGTTATTAACGGTAACTTCCTTCACTTTGCGTGTTTTTGTTGTAGACTTGCGGCAAGATATGCTGACGTTGCAGATTATTAAAATCATGGAGAACATTTGGCAGAATCAGGGACTGGACCTTCGGTACTTCTCCTACTCCTATTATCAAAGTCTAAATTACCTTTTCTCTCTGTTTCTTTATTCACTTTCTTTATTCTCTGACACCGGGGCTAATAGCACATGTGTTGTGTCCCCAGGATGCTTCCTTATGGCTGCCTGTCGTTAGGAGACTGTGTGGGTCTCATTGAGGTGGTTCGCAGCTCCCACACCATCATGCAGATTCAGTGTAAAGGTGGCTTGAAAGGAGCCCTGCAGTTCAACTCAAACACTCTGCATCAGTGGCTCAGGGACAAGAATAAGGGCGAGATGTGAGTTATTCTCTACTGATTTTATTTTTGACAGCATCATCGCATCATGAGACAAAACGTAAAGAACTTTAATGTATATACTGTGGGACCCTGAAAGAAAATACCTCAGGGAAAATCGTCCATTGTTTATAGTTACAGCTCATTTGCTTTTGTAACAATTTCTCATTTCTTATTTGTTATAAAATACTAAATTAATGGTGTGTGTGTGCGTGCGTGTGCGTGTGTGTGTGTGTGTGTGTGTGTGTGTGCAGGTATGACTTGGCTGTGGATCTGTTCACAAGGTCCTGCGCTGGCTACTGTGTAGCTACATTTATCCTCGGGATAGGTGACAGACACAACAGCAACATTATGGTTAAAGATGACGGACAGGTAACTTGTATATGCCGACACACCCACACAGCACAACATGTTGATCAAGGGTGGACAAGTTACAATTTTCACACATGGCTATTGATACATAATTTGAGATATGATTGACATTCAACCTACTGTGTGCAGACTTCACACACAATCAATAACCTGCACAATGTTTAAATCCTAGTAGGACTTAAGTCATGTTGAAACAACAGCTGATGATAGAATTCATTAAGTTGATTTGTCTAGCCAGTTTTATGAAGGTTTGTTATTTTCATTCTTGTTTACATTTATTTGGGATTTTTTATTCTCCAATACATATTTAATAAAACTAATGTGTCTTAATCTATACACAGTGTACAGTATATAGATTTGACTCTGGAGGAGGTTTACTGGTTCGATTGAGTTACTTCAATTTGACTTCCCGCTCTCTTCCTTGTTACACTCTCGTCCAGTTGTTTCATATAGATTTTGGCCATTTCCTGGATCATAAGAAGAAGAAATTTGGCTACAAGAGAGAACGAGTTCCCTTTGTACTGACACAAGACTTCCTCATCGTCATCAGCAAGGGATCCCAAGAGTGTGCAAAGACCAAAGAGTTTGAGAGGTGCTGCAGCATCTTATCTTCTTTTTATTCGTTACCTCCAGCTAGTACCAGACAGTATAGTTGTAGTCATAGTCGTATCAGTCTGTTGGTTAGTCGACTCCCAAAACTTGTCTCTTCTGGTCCTAGTGTGAGATACTGCCACAACAAAGCTTTGCTATAGGTGTGTTTTTTAGCTGAGTTTAAAGGATTGCGCTATATATATTTAATGGAGGTTTGAATTAACTTACTTCAAGCAGCACAGTGCATGAACTAACATGTTCACATGTCTTTAGGTTGCTTTTATTTCACAACTCTGAGCTTTGTTTACACTTTCAATTTCCTCTTGTTGTGGCTGGGACTAAACAAACTGTTTTGTTGTTTGCCTTTCTTACATTTCCATTTTCCATCTCCGCCCAGGTTCCAGGAGATGTGTTATAAAGCCTACCTGGCGATCCGGCAGCATGCTAACCTCTTCATCAACCTGTTCTCCATGATGCTGGGCTCTGGCATGCCGGAGTTGCAGTCATTTGATGACATTGCCTACATTAGGAAGACATTAGCCCTGGAGAAGAG
Organism: Clinocottus analis; assembly: GCF_023055335.1. NCBI lineage: Eukaryota > Metazoa > Chordata > Actinopteri > Perciformes > Cottidae > Clinocottus > Clinocottus analis. The sequence goes on along the minus strand of NW_027176031.1, from coordinate 289,026 downwards.
CGAGCAGGTAAATACGACTTTTCTGCGCTCTCGTTCATTCTCTTATTTTAGGTTCTTGAAATAGTCTCAAGACTCCCATTTGGCTTCTAAAACCTCTGCAAGAGTGGTTTGATCTACTCTGTTATTGCTTTAATTTTGTTCTGCTTTGTGCAGGAGGCGTTGGACTACTTTATGAAACAGATGAACGACGCCCACCATGGAGGATGGACCACCAAAATGGACTGGATATTCCACACTATTAGACAGCATGCACTCAACTGATCTCTCGCAAACCAAAACACACTGGTCCCATCCTGGAGGAAAAGGAAGTTTGCAGCTTGATTAAAAACTTTGTTCGTCACTTTTTATACGCTATTTTTATTTATCGAAACAAGGTTTCGGTGTTTCTTCATTTTCTTGCCATTATCGTCAGCCTTTTTCTGCCGTCTTGATGCCCTACCTTGACCCTCCTACTGAAGACGAGCCCTACCTGGATGTTTTTTCCCTCCAACAGACACAAAGTGGATAACTTTTTGGGAGTCATTTGACCCCTTACCTTGCTACTCTTACTGGAAAAATGAAAATTGCACAGAACAGCAACAAGAAGATGTATCTGCCAGTCTATAAATGTAGCTACACAGTAAGTTCAACTTGCTGCCCTTCTGCTGTATTACTTCTGCATCGTGGCTCCACCTCAGAGAGGAGGCGCTTGGGACCCTTTTTTTTTAATCGTATCTGCTGAGATGACAGCAGGCGCAAGAATCTTCTTTTACACGATAAGTGCTTATCAAATGTCGTGCACAGTGCCGGATTACTGGAGAGTGGGGTCTTCTGTGATGACCACCACTGCACAGTCTTCCACTATATTTGTGGTGAAGTGGATTTGGTGTCAGCTTTGAAACCGTGTCAACCTTCGTGAGGGAATTTCAAAGCTCAAAAACTACAGGGTCGTTCTGCACATATCTACAGTGTCTTGGCCTCTATGACAAAGCACTACACCCATAGGAACATTTGTTGGCTGTGCAGTTTTAGACTCTTGTATAAACTTCGGGGTAATAATGCATCTCTATTGAAAAAAAAAGAAAAACAGTTAATAGAAATAATATTCAGATTTATTATGCCTTTTTAAATTTATTTATGTATCCAGTTTCTTTCAGTTTACGTACAATGTCAAAACTCAACTAACTCGCCACAACCATTGCCATTGTAAATATCGTCTTATGTATTTGTGATTTGCGATTTGCAATTTTCTTCCTTCTTCTGACGATCTCAAGTGCGACAACTGTTCTCTTTTTTTCTCAATTATTGGAATTTTCTCTAATTGTAAATCATGACTGCTGACAGCTTTTTTTTTTTTGCCATCGTCACTTTTAAGGTTAACATCTCATTTGACATATCCAGTAGCAGTCCAATGTTGTGTTATTGTGGCTAGTGTGCAGCCCTACTTGGAATTTGTATGAATTTATAAGAATGAAAGTCTCACGTTTTATGACCATCGGGACCTATTTTTCAGGCTCTGGCTGTCTGTTTTATTGGCGAGCAGAAGTCCAGGGAAACGTCATGTCTTCCTGTTGATGAAGCCTTGGCAGCACAGCGCAATACTGCTAAACCAAACAAACATGGTCTCAACATGCTGTAGTAAGCAAACCATAACGGCACTTTTTTAACATGAAAAGCTAGATCTGACATTTGATGTGTGTTATTATTTCTAACCATGTGTGGCTAATTGTCTCCTATTAGAATGTCTTTTAATGTCTCATGAACTGAAGTGCATTGTAATGTGTGTATATTTGTACACAGAACCCCTTTTACTAAGCCCATAACCCTGGCAGTATTTGAGCAATGCTCATTGTTGTGCTTTTTATATCACAAGATTACATTTTACTCATTTCTCTCAACATAATTATGTAAGCCTGTAGCTCCTACAACATTTTAAAGTCAGTAAAATGGCAGTTAAAAAATCTGTGAAATAATCAAGCTAAGCAGCACATGTGGGCGAACCTGGGTCACAAAAGAATTTGAACAAATCTTTCAAAATGGATTGCGTAGCTCAAAAGTGGGCATGCAGGAGCTGTAGAGGATGGTGTGTGTCCACAGTGTTCATGCGAATACTGCTAATTTAGCGTGTTGCTAGCTACTATGAGCTACTATGTGGAGCTACAAGCTACTATGAGCAACTAGCTACTATGAGGAGCTACAAGATACTATGGGCTAATATGAGCTACTAGCTACTACGAGGAGCTACAAGCTACTATGAGCTACTAGCTACTATGAGGAGCTACAAGCTACTATGAGCTACTACCTACTATAAGGAGCTATGAGCTACTATGAGTTACTATGACAAGCTACTATCAGCTACTAGCTACTATGATGAGCTACAAGCTACTATGAGCTACTAGCTACTATGATGAGCTACTAGCTACTATGAGGAGCTACAAGCTACTATGAGTTACTAGCTACTATAAGGAGCCATGAGCTACTACGAGCTACTAGCTACTATGAGGAGCTACTAGCTACTATGAGCTACTAGCTACTATGAGCTGCTAGCTATGATGAGAAGCTACAAGCTACTATGAGTTACTAGCTACTACGAGGAGCTACTATGAGGAGCGACTAGCTACTATGAACTACTAGCAATTATGAGGCTCTTTAGCTAACGGTCAAGTGGGTTTTTATAGTTAACCGGTACAATCATATTTAATTTGGTTAAGCTCGAGTTGAGTCATTGGAAATATATTTCACAAAAAGAGAATTACAATTCTTTTTTAAAACATTTTTTATTACAGATCTTTTGTTCTTCACATATTTGGCATATAACTGGAGATAACAGAACAATTACCACAGGACACAAGGGCGCAGGATCACAGCTTGGTAAATGCATTTTTGTTTCATCGTGTCTTTTAAGCGGTCCATTGCGACCTTGTCTTTTGAGATCGGTAATGTTCCCGGAAAGTATACTTACGTAAGGTGTTTTTAATGAGAACAGAGAACCTTGAGTGACAGTAAAGGAGTTAATGTATTTTTCATGAAAAGGTTCCTCAGAGCTGCCTCTTGAGCCCCCGACACCTTCACAATGTACCGAGAAAGACATTTGGATGTGCTCTTAGCTACATTATTATCTTACTCACAGACAGTGTGGAACTCGGTCTGCCAGTAGAAAAGAAAGTCAACATGCTTAACTGTTGATTGTATCAAAAAGTCACCAAAGTGGTTGTCCGTTCTGATGGCGCATGTGTGTGTTGTCATATTATTGCAGAATTAACTGCTGGAATGTATTTAATTGCTTACATTGCCCTTATGTGCACTCTTTTTTTTAATATGTTTTTTCATTATTTAGGTTTTCTTTATTATGTCAGATGCAGTGCCACTGTACATTATACAGTAGCTTAGAGAGCTCTTCTCTTCTTCTTTTTTGATTTGCCAAATCAGGCATCACTGAGGCCGATGAAAGCTAATGCTGGAATCATATCATGCAGGAGAGGATATCATTACACACCTTAAAGAAAAAAGTTGGGCAATGCACCCAAATAGACTAGTTGTTGCCTTTTTGTCCAAAGGGACGATGTAAGGAGTTAGCCGACTCAGCCCGTTTCCCCAACAGCATAACAAGTACATATGATATAAACTTTGAAGCAGCATTGTATGTACAATTACAGCCAGACTTCTTTTCTATGATGGGTTGTGTGTTTATGGGCATTAGTTGTCTTTCTGTACAGGTTGCAGAGCTTCATTGGCAGGCCCCAATGAAAAAAGCCGCATGTACAACACCACGTGTCTGTTTGTGATGACATCTACCTGTTGAAGCTTGGTGTCTCTAAATCTTTTGTAAGCCTTTTTTCCCCGCCGACTGGCTGGTCTGTGCCACAGAAAGAAAAACTAAAAATGTGTAAGTCTGTGCTCTGTTAGCAGGGAGAACTTTGTTTCATACATTCGTTATAAATGTTTGACTTGAAATATCACAAATCGGAAGCGCAGATGTATTTTGTTGGTGGAAAGCTGAGATGGGAGAAGTGCCGTGTCTATTTGTTTGAGAGACAGAGAGAGTATTGTACTTTATATTAGCACCGATTGTAGAATCTTTGTGTACAAGCTGTGTGTTTCATACCGGCAGTGATTGTCATCAGTGCCACAGTCCCACACAGATAACTATGACAAAGTATATCTTACAGGGTTTAATGAGATTCCATAATCTTAGATGTTCATCCTCAACATCAAGATCATACAAATTACATCCAGCAGCTCATTTATAGCTCTCACATTGTCTCAGAGTATGTTTGTTGGTTTAAATGTTCTCCTGGTCCCCAACTTTGGCACTGGATTCATACGGGAAGGATATTGTTGCACTAGTTTTCCTCCTTTTTTGGTAAAGGCACTGATGTTATAACTCACAATGGAAACACAGGCTCACATGTACAGACTTGTTTGACAGTATGGATCAACGTCCTGCAGTCGGTGAGTATCACAAAATGACACATTGTTGTACCTGCAAAATGTACTAGGGTGAAGTCTTGTATGTGTTCAGTGAAATACTGTTGCACATGTTTGAGATTACAATTCTCTTCATCTGCTCTTTAGTTATTAAATCATAGGATCTGAGCTATGATTTTAACATGAGCAGTTACTGCTGGTTGTTTCAACAGTGTGTTTTTATGAAGCCTTTGAAAGTATTTTTAAGAACAACTATGACTAATCCTTAAGATTATTGACCATGGGTGATCATTTGAGGCTTCTGAAGTATCCTAAATTCTGACTTTGAGGAGAAATATTGACCAAATGGTCTGTGTCTTTATGTTATTTTCTGTATGCAGTGCTCCTAACTACATGACAGTGTTTTCTAATATATTTCCACAACATACCATGCTGTCAGAACCTTAACCTATACTATGAATGAATGTACAACGGGCCATTGGTGTGTTTTTTTTACTGCATTACTGCATGAGATTCCAGAAAAGATTGTTTGTTTGTTTGTTTAGTCTGCTACGCAGCCATGCAGATGTTTATAAATTACTGCCTTAAGTTTGCTCTGTGTAGGAACCGTTTCATCTTGACAATAAGCTGTGTTCTTTATTTATTTATACATGTATATTGTATTTTATTTGGGCTCCCTAGTTACAGAGTAAAGGTGTCTTCCTGACGGGTCATCTGAGTGTTCTGTGAAGATGTACAAATAAATGAGTTAAACATTCACCCATCTGTTTGCTCTCACACTCTCCCCTCTTGCTATATGACTGTACAGCTGGCCTCTTTACTGAATCTTACTGTATTGAATAATAGAATCAATAATTGTGTCAAGCTTTGCCTGCCATGTTCAACGATAATGACTTTAGCGCTTGATGGTTTTCTCTTCCAGGCATTTCCACAGTCTTTCCCACAAATCTGGAGAAACCAATGTTTAAAAACGGGATTCTTGAAAAGATTTAGAAAATCTGAAGGGCTGAATGTGATTTATGAAATTCCTTCTAAATAACAACATATTCAAAGTTCAGACAAATCATTTGGGTCAATGAAAGTGACACCAGTTGTCTGCGCTCAAACTACATATAATAACAGTCTCGAGCTGTGGCATCATTGCAACCCTTTTCTTCAGTGCTTTCTGAAGAAGTCACAATTTGAGGTTTCTGATGAACAGACAATAAAGTCTCTGGAACACAAGTTGTAAAGAGTGATTCTTTATTTGCTTGCAAGCGGAGAGCAGTTTACACAGGCAAGTACTCAGGACTCACAAGGACTCACACGGACTCGTGTCCGTTTCTAGGTATTTAAAGGTTTCTCCCTGTCCATCTGTCTGTCATACAAAGAAAAACAAAAAGGTTAAGAGAACCAATGACAATGAACCCCACCCTTAAAGGGATGTCAAAGCATGCTTATTTTTAATCACCTAACCAAGTCTTATGTTCTTGGTCCGACTATTAATTAAGTTTATCAGCAGGTGCAAACTTATCTATCCACCCACATCCTGCACTCTATATATGTATTGAAGAGTATAACAGCTATATTTCAAGATATTTGATGCGAGGCTTCCACTGGACCTCTCCAACCTTGAACTTATGGCAGAAATATATTGTACCATTACAATCATCCAAAAAAAAGCCCTGCAATGCAACTTAGTATCATAGAGGTCTGCAGAATAAACTACAAAACATCTGTTGAGAGAGTTTGACGCGTGAGATCATTGTGAATATAAATGTGGTTTTCTGGAGGAGACCTTTAGGCCAGCAGGTCTGTATCGCTGAAGGCCCCGTCTACCTGGGGCTCCGGGGTGCCCTCCTCTGGGGCCGCGTTTGTAGGAGTCACAGGCTTGACCGGACTGAAGCTTTTCCAGGGCCTGGACGGGCAGTGGAAGGGGCTGTCGTTCACAGCGTCTGAGGCGGCCTGCTTTGAGGCCGTGGTGTCCTCCTCGGAGGATTCTTCTTTGGGTGAAGCTCCGGTGGACGGTGCTGAGGATGGAGGCGGGGACGAGACGGAGGGGTGGGCGTTGTACAGGAGGTTCCGGAGTGGAGTCCAGCCAGCAGGGCGGCGCCTGGTGACAAACTGAAGAAAAGATTACCGTGAGACACGTTACAGTTAGACTCAACATCTGGGTGAAAGGGCTTAGCGTATCTGATCTCTTAATATTGGCAGTACAATGGAAACAACCCATTTTACATGTATCTATTATTGCTATACACTACTTTAGCTCTCAATACTGTCATATGTCTTGCTACTTTACTCCATCACATACTATAACTCAGCATGGTGTCTTTTGTTTGAAACATAAACACACTTTGTAGCGTCAACGTTTCACTTTGAACATAACAATCGAGCATTTCAGCAGATGAGTCATTCAAATCCCCTCTCATCTTTTTGTACTCTAAACAACAAATATCCTAAAAGAAGAAATATAATCAACAATGCTTTTACATCTAGTTGTTGAAGACCACTTCATATTCAATATTTAACAAATATATTAGACATTATTTGCTTATATGCTTTTTAGAAGTGGGAGCTAAGTACAACTGTTTTAATAATACATACTCTTTAAACATTAGAGTTAGAGATCAGAGTGTAACATCAGTTAGGCTCTTTATTGGATTTGTAAAAAATGCCAAATGTCGTTGTGTTTGAGCATCTTTTGACGGTGGCCTCACCATGGGCAGTTCTCCGGCACCACACTCTATCTGGGCATGTGGGCCCTCAAACCTCCACGGTGCTACATCCACTGTGGAATTACAGTTAGCAAACTCCTGCACACACAAACAGAAAGAGAGAGAGAGAGAGACGTCAGGTCAAAAAATAAACCTAAATGACGTTGTGTCAGATGTAATAAGTGTTTGGTGTTCATGTTCACCACATCCTGATCATCGTGGACACACAGATCGCTGAGCTCCTTGTGTTCATTCTTGGCGCAGGTCGTCTTCTTCATATCGAACCTCAGCTTGTACCTGAAACCAGCCACCACCTGCAGGGAGAGCACAGACAGGAGGTGAAGACACAGCTGGCACTTCCCCCACTTCCTCCCTCTCCTTGCCACCACGTCACCTGTCTGGTGGCTGAGCCGACGCTGTGCAGCGTGAACAAGTGAGTGGAGTCCGACATGGAATTGTACTTGGAGATGGAGACGGAGAGAGGGAACTTCAGGTCCTCTGAGTTCTCGTCGACCTCCATGGGGCAGCCGAGACAGGAGGCCTTCTCTGGAATGATCGAGTGTTCTGGAGGTGAGAAAGGTTGAGATGTAGAAGAAGAAAGAATGAGGAAGACAGCAGATGGTTATGGCTCATGCCTCATATATGCTATTTAGATTATTCTCAGACAAATATATATATATATATATATATATGTATATATATATATATATATATATATATATATATATATATATATATATATATATATATACATATATATACATATATATATATACATATATATATATATATATATATATATATATATATATATATATATATATATATATATATATATATATATATATACATATATATATATATATATATTCCAAAGCAGCAAAACATTTTGGAAGCTGAAAAGAAAATCTATTTGTTTGTCAGCTGACTGTGAGCTGGTTAAGTAAACAGATTAAAGTCTAGATCGTCACTGCCTTTTATGGTGTGATAAGTTAATATAGCGCTGTTGATATATTACACAATCTCCCGCCCCCTCTGTATGCTGTGCGCCAACAAGTGTACATTTTTCTTAATGACTCACTGCTTTCTTCATATGCTTCTCTTGGTTGACTTCTTAAATACACAGCAGAGATTCCTGCTGTAAGAAAACTCCCATATATGATCATACCTGACCATACATGATCATATATGATCATACATGACCATACAAATTGAATATTACTTGTTTCTATATGGGAATAGACTTTAAGGGCCAACTCATCACATGACAAGATAATTAATAAGTTAATTAATGAGCAACACAGTTAAACGAAGTCTAAAAATGAAGACGTTGTTTCAAATAATCTCGCTTATTGAGAGCATTTGGAAAGACTTCATTTTAAGTTCTGTTCAAGTTTTTGGCAAAAGAAAGATCTCTCCCGATTATTTCACACTAAGCAAAATGTCTCTGGATGTCTTGTAATAATTATGGGAGTAGTTTGAGGTTTTGGTTTCACGCTTTCTTGATAAGACTTGAATGAGAAGATTCTCTCTGGTTTTTAGCAGCAAACATGAAGCTACAGCTAGCAGCCAGGTCATTTTGCTTTGTGTAAAGAATGAAGAGAAAAAGGAAAAAGCTGGACTGCCTCTGCTCCAAAGCAACAAAGCTCACAAGTCAACATTTTAAATACCTCCTCTTTATTACACTGTTCTTTTACCTGGAGGTCCTCTTGAGTTGTTGTACGTATTCAACCAGACATAACTTGTTAAATAGTGAGATTTACAGATGTTGGATCTCAGCTGCTGTGAGGAATTTTGAAAAAAACTTAACTTTTAGGCTAATTCTTCTGGTTACAGGCTACTTGTATTAAAACCACAATGCTGAGTTTGTTTTCACTCACCGAGCAGACAATCCACCTGCTCCGTGTCTGCTTCAGTCTCCTTCATGTAGACTGTAGCATTGCATGAAATCGGCTTCTGGGAGTGGAGCAGTGGAGATGATGTCAGAGTGATGATGTGTGTGACTAAATACCATATCATCCAAACCTTTACTTTAAAATGTTTTACCAACTCTAATCAACACAATCTCCTCTTTGAGTGAAGGAAATCTGCAGCTTTGTTTAAGAATCAACATGAGAGATTATTACCAATGTATTCTCGACAGACATCGGTGGAGGACTGGTTTGAAAGAGTGTGTGTCACTGCTAAGAACCACCTGAATATGTGCAGACGTGTTTCATCTCATCATTACGTCACCTTGCTGCCGTTAGGCAGATAGTTGCAGTCTGTCCAGGGCGTGTTGCTGCCGGCTGGACACTCACTCCTCCTGCTGGTGAACTGCAGCGAGTACACCGAGTCTGAGCCATTCTCTGACTGCACACACACACACACACACACACACACACACACACACACACACACACACACACACACACACACACACACACACACACACACACACACACACACACACTCGGTATGTAGCAGAGGCAAGTGCGTCGGTTTCGTCTCTGCATTGGTAGGGACAGCTTACGAAGTTGGATATAAAGCCATATTGTATGTACAAAAAATATGGTTTGTTGTATTTATGAAATCATATAACAGGAATAAAGACAATTATTGACATTGTATTGTTATTTTACCTGTTATAACTATCAAGCACTTTTAAAGAGGAGAAAACAAATACTGTCATGTGTCAATTATGAAAGGGTTTAAAGTCCGATCAATATTTAATGTCAAGGTGTTCATCCTTCAACTGCAAGGGAGTAGGTTTGATCCTGACGTGAGATTTCCAATTTAAAACTCATTTCTTTTGCTCCGTTTACAGAGAGCGTCACTGCGCCAGACTTTTAGATCACCGCAAACGGAGGATGGATCTGTTTTTACTAGCGGACGCTTCACTGTCTCATGAGCTGCCACATAACCAGCAGCAGAAGTTGAGTTTGGAGACTTGATCCACTTCCTGAAAGGATATCTACTTTACTCAGTTTGGTACAGCAGTTGAGGAATCACTCATCCGCACCTTGATACTTTTCAGTAGATGCTGTGTGATTGTTCTGGAAGAGTCTTTTAACATTAAATGTTTTGTTTGCTAATTTATCGAGCAGACAGGTCAGCAGCTCCTTTGACATTGAAAGCTAATTAATATGTCCATGGAGAATGTAACTCTACTTTTCTCCGTGACTTTTCTTTTTTAATTATTCCATTTATTCCATCCATTATTCAAACTGCTTATCCTATAGGGTTGCGGGGCGCTGGAGCCGATCCCAGCTGTCAATGGGCGAAGGCAGAGTTCACCCTGGACGAGTCTACAGTCCATCACAGGACAGACATACAGACAGACAACCATTCACGCTCACATTCACACTTACGGGCAATTTAGAGTCCAATTGACTTAACCTGCATGTCTTTGGACTGTGGGAGGAAGCAGGAGAACCCGGAGAGAACCCACGCTGACATGGGGAGAACATGCAAACTCCACACAGAGGGACCTGCCAGACCAGTATCCAAACCCAGCCCAGACCAGTATCCAAACCCAGCCCAGACCGGGTTCCGAATTAATGTTTGGAATATTTTTTTAAATTTTTTTTTTACCGTTGATAGTTCAAATCACGAGTAGCCAGTTGCAGGGAATGGTGTTTGACAGTGACATAATGTAATATGACGCACATTTTAGTAAAACAAATAAAACAAAATAAACAGTTGGAAAACTTGGAAATGTATTTTTTTTCTCTCTTCTGGGCGACGAGCATAGTATAAATAATAATATGAATACGTTTTGAAATATATTGTGCAAAATGAATTGGTGGGGACAATTGTGTCTTTTCCAAACTTTGGTCGTGACTAGTCTCTATGGACCCTGTGCAAAGCTACTCTGCTGACCAGAGGTTAAAGTGACTAAACATGTTTGCCTGGAAGTTATTGGAAAACCTCCGGTAGCTTGAGTTCCTCTTGATTCATCACTGTCTGGTTTCAGGTTACTCATTGAAGTACAGTTTAGTAGTTTTTGTGACTTAATGAATTCTATGTTTACACTGTATAAACTGTATAATGACCAGGATGTACATCTGCAGTATGAAGGGGTCTCGACTGTCAGGTGAATGGACTGAAAGCCACATCTTCTCTGATCATTGTACCTTACTCGCTGAGAGAATCTGGAAGAGGGCCAGCTTGTGTCCGGTGCTCAACCTCTCGTTGAACTTGTCCACAGCGCTGTGGACGGCCTTCTCCACAGACGGGTCGTCACAGAAGATCAGGACGCCGGGCTGAACATCCAAAGCCTCCCAGAAACAGAAGAAACAGAGGAGAATGCATTTCTGCTGCACAGCATGAGGGACGGCTTTTCTAAAATGAAACTCTTCTGGCAGTTCATGAGCACGTACAACCTGAAACAAGCAGTGCTGGAAAGTAACAAAGTACATTTACTCAAGTAAACTTTACTTTACTTCTACTGCTACTTTGTATTTCTACTCCACAGGGGGAAAGATAACCTACTTTTTTCTTCACTCTGTATATATATATATATATATATATATATATATATATATATATATATATATATATATATATATATATATATATATATATATAATTTATATAGTGTGTGTGTCATTATATTTATATATATATATATATATATATTGTTCTGCTGCATAATGAATACTTTCTATACAATACTATATTGTGCTGACGGATCTTACTTTTATTGAAACAAGACTTTAGATCAAGAATGGAGTATTTTCACGTTGTGGTATTTCTACTTTTACAGGGGGAAAAGTCCTGAGTGCTTCTTTAAAACGAAGCAAGGGGAAATTACTGAAATAAAGGTCAAAGCAAACATGGCACATAATGATCCAAATATGTAGACACATGTCTAATGAAGACATGTTTGTAATCCAGCGTTGGAAAGTACTGTCCTACAGTAGAAATTTGAGAAACTTGAAATCTACTTAATTTTATGCACCTTATTCTCTCAATACTAGAGGAAAATATTGATCTTTCTTACTCATCTACATTTATCTGATAACTACTGGTTACTTTTCAGATTCCAACATATTTCTAAAGTAGTTACGCATTTAGCTGAAAGCTGCTTACATGATGCATCAATATGACAATGGTCACATCAGGAGTCCTTTTACTTCTGACGCTTTGAGTACATTTTGATGCTCACGCCATTCTTTGAGTCCATAACTTTTTCATGAAATGGATTTTTTTTTTAATCTTTAGCAGTCTAAAAACAATCGGTTGTATAATCTGGGTTTTAATCCGAGAAAAAACAGTCATGATTTCTGCTACTTTCTGCTTACCTGCCCAAACACTGAGCTGTGGAGGCAAAGCAGGCCCAACACACACAGACTTACTCGGCTCCTCATCGTCTGCTTGGCTCTGCTCCTGGGGGAAAGACAAATGTCCCGCAAGGTCATGCACACTTTCAGCCACAGTTCATCAGTGTTGATGATACATTACTTACAGTTTCTGAAGGGAGAAGCCTGCTGATGATCCTGTCGGACTAAAAGACTGAACTCCTCTCCACACAGGGATGCACTGACTGACTTAAAGTTCTTCTAAAACAGTGGGCGGGAATCCTGAGAAAAATGATGACACACAGACACAAACACAGGGGACCGGAGGGCACAGTGGACACACACACACACACACACACACACACACGATCAGTCGGTAAAAGGAGAGTAAATGTTTGCTCTTTTGTTTGCCCTCCTACCTTTCAATAAAGCAGTATCAGAGAGAGCGAGAGAGCGAGAGAGAGAGAGAGAGAGAGAGAGAGAGAGAGAGAGAGAGAGAAAGAGAAAGAGAGAGAGAGAGCGAGAGAGGTGCATTGCAGAGATGTTCTAACTTCATTCATTAGTGACTTTGAAAGACAAAACACTCTCCGATCTCAATTTACCTCACAAATTAAACTACACAAAGTTTAGTGTAAGGGAGCAGAAATCCCCCAAACTCTATGTGTTTAGGGGCCAATGCGTGTGTGTGTTTGTGTGTGTGTGTTTGCTCGCTGTGTGTTTTGTGTGTTTTAACTGGTACTTTGTCCCTGCCGACCTTTAACCTATACACCTTGGATTTCCTCACTGCTCCTCTGTGAAATGTTCTCAGATGTTAAACTCCATGTAGACATATCATACAGATATTGTGTGAGCTTTGTCTGTGTGCAGTTCCTGTCCAGGATTACGTCAAGTTTATCAAGTACAACGAGGTCAGTTGATGACAACATGCTCAAAATATTCCATGTGTCTGGTCATTGGCTCTGTTACACTTAGAGAGCTCCTTCAGCTTCATCACACAGCTCTGTAGTGATAGATACACAGATCCTTCAATGGGGGGACTAGATAAGAAGAAGAAGAAATGCGTTTGTGAAAAACTCTAGAGAAGAGCAGACTTATGAGATCATAGTGCTGCCATCTCGTGGTCACACTTGCACCAAGACATACTGAGCTATTCAGCACCACAGTAAGTATGGACTCTGTGAGCCAGTGGTTACCAACATGAACACCAAGACCAGAGGTGGTAATTCTGAATCTAGATGAAGGAGAGGATAGCCATAAACAAACCTGAAAAACTTTTTTTTCTTTCTTTTGAATATTTTTATTAAAATAAAAAAGATCAAATAAATTGCTTTATGTTTCGTGGAATAATGCATGATTTTTAGGAAATGGGCAATATTAATTTCCTTGCTGCAGAGCGAGGTAGGAAGATCCACACGCCTCTCACATGTCCCTTATATATGAAGCTAAGTTCAGCCAACTGCTGGTTAGTTTAGGGGTGGAATGGAACCAGGCTTCAGCTTTGAGCCAATAACTGCTTTGTAATCTAAAAACGTTAATCTGGAATAATCCCCATTAGAGCAAAATAAAGTATTTGGATAGGTGTGTTCATTTGGTGATCCTGAAAGTCACCTTCTATGCTGACTCAGTGTTGGAAGAAAAACTCATTTACTCTTAATCAGTTATTGTTTCACTATTATATTCAGACTTCTCATCTTACTGTCTCTGTTTAATGTTACACACAAACTCAGCATGTCTCCTGATAGCAGTAAGAGTGGGGAATCTGTAGGTTTCTGTCTGAAAGAATGTGCGGTTCCCTTGTTATCATATGACCATTTCTTGCAAACCACTCTATGGGACGAGGGGAAAGGTTCACGATTAGGCCGAAAACGTCATGAGGGTTTCTGTTAGTGGTCATGATGAGTATTTAAGAGGTGGTTCTTTGGGAGAAGGAGCAGTATTGGATATGCAATTTGTCTATTACCTTGTACTTCTGACTGTGCTCCTTCCTTGCAACGAATAAATGTTCCTGTTTTAATGATTTTACTCCGAGGGGTCGAGTGAATTTTTCTAACACCCAGATCTGAAGAGAAACCACACGTCTGTGTAGCTGTTGGCTCTGGTGAGGCAGTTTTTAATTAATGTATCTCTAATTTAACCCTAAACACAGCATGATATGAACAGTTATTCTCATAAAACACGCCAGGTTTAAGTTATGTTTGGATAACAGAGTTACTATCAGTGAGGAATGAATATGTAGCTAAATGTCAGTTCTGATAGTGATGGTAAAGCTTTACCTCGAGATGATCAAGATTCTCAACATGACGGCTCCGATCGTCAACATCAATGATGAGATGGAGGCTCACATTCATGAGTAAGTAAAGGGCCGAGGTCTGAATGTTTCTTTTTGGTGTTTGGGCACTTGTATTGATTATTAAACATTGAAAAACCTCAACTCTTTATTTTTACAGATTAGATGTAAGACTTATTGAAGATGTGGTTTTCTTTCTGTCAGCTACCAAATTAGATCACTTTACGTTCCTGAGGAATTGTCTGAGAGCCATAAGGACTTGACCAATTGGCCCTAGAGCTGGCGGAGCCGGCGGCAAATACCTGGATTGTGATTGGCCATAAACTCATCAACATCACGAAGGCAGCCGTCTGTGTAACGGCAGCCCATGAAACCCAACAACCCAGCATGAAAATATCTCTGGACTCATTCTGTAAGATTGCCAAAGTGAGCAAGCGGTAGCCTGCTTTGAAGAGAACAACTGAGATGAAGAAGGTGCTGTGTACGGTAGGTCAGAGGATTTCCTGGGCCAAAGAACCGGTGACAGCAGACTATGTTGTTGAGCATGTGGAGTATATTCTAAAACAGACATTTGCTCCAACGGAGGGCTCTCAGAACCCATGAGAACGCCCTGCTGGCAGAAAGTCAGGCCGGCTGTGAGGACCTTCCAACTGGAAAAGCCAGCTGCCTCCCAAATCTCTGAGCTTGTGGCTCAGAATCCAAATGCATCTTCTGTGGAACAATGTGAACTGAACACTGAAAGGACTCAGCGACCGGGCGATGGGGATAATCATCCACGCGCAGTGACTCAGCTGCACGAAGATACTCCGAAGATCCAAGATCCAGTACCCAACTGGAGGAAGAGAGCCTTGTTAGCTCCCCCTGTGGGTGCTCAAAGCTAAGAAAAGGAGAGTGAGATAGCCCGAGCTCCAGGATGTTATTGGAGATGGAGGAAGTTGAAGAGTTTGCTCGGACACATAAACTGTTTTTTTAATGACAAATTATTACCCGCTATCCCCCAAGACTAGATTATTCAGATATGTTATTTCCATTGAATTTGGTTTGTGAATAGAGATGTTAGCCTTTTGTGTATAGTGTTATACAGTCACAGGTGATGTTCTTGTTTGTTTTGCTGCTTATACTTAGTTTGCTATCAAATGTTATGTTAAATGAAATGTATGCTTTTCGATCAGTGCAATATTAAGTGTTTAGATCTTAAGAAACTGTGAAATGCTTTTCTTTTAAAGGAAATGTATAATGGTAATAATAGTGTATAAATAACATGTTTACTTTTGCATATCGTCCACATCGCTTATAAAAGTCCCTGATATGATATGAATTAATCTGGTTTCAAATGTGTGATTTTAGGGTCATTCAATGGTTTTGCATATTAGACCAATTTTCTTCATAATGGGTAATTTTCTCACAAGACATTTTGATATGTTATAGTGAGGAAATCAAGACCACTGATAGGAAAGAAAGTATATTATGCCAAGCATCCAAAAAAGCCTTCATTCATTGTGTTGATTAAATATCATCTTGCTAATGAGTACTTTCACAACACTTACACCTACACTTTACGGGATTACTTCTTCATTACACATTCACTGAAAATGGCAGCGTGACATGTAGACTATTGTCTACGACCGATTACACTGTTGAAATCTCATCTTTTTAGCGTAAACACCTCTTTTCATTCGGAGAGTATGTGATGTAATTATCAAATTATTCAATGAAGAGAGCAGCAATGGAGCTCTTGAATCACAGCAGTCTTACTTGCCTTTGACAGTAGAGGTCAGTGTCACTTGAAGAATGTGACATGGGTTTTGTGAGGGAAGATGGTGTTGAATGATCTAAAGAAGCAGTAGTAGAAGAAGAAGAAGAAGAAGAAGAAGAAGAAGAAGAAGAAGAAGAAGAAGAAGAAGAAGAAGAAGAAGAAAAAGAAAAAAAAGTCCCAGACTGTCAGGCATAAGTCTGGATTGGACTTTATTAGTTCAAGAAGGATGTCGTCCTCCACTGCTGTCTGCTTCTTTAAAAATGTGAAGTTCGCTACATCATTAAGCCCAAACTTGTTTTTGACTACAGGATGATAAGCATGACAAGAGATAAAGAAAACATAACAGCAGATAACGTCTGACTTGTCAACCAAATTATCTCTAAAATATCTGAAATTGCACATTTTGATATGCTAACAGCAGCATTATAATGTTGCTTTCTCACTGCAATCTGATGTACGTCTTTGTACAGTGGTATTTCACCTTCAGCCACATGAGGACATTTTGCACAAGACTTTTTGTTTTTTATTTATTATTATGAATCACTTTTTACCGTTGTTAGTTTACCGAGAGCAGAGGTCTGTAAATCACGAGTAGCCAGCTGCAGGGAAAGGTGTTTAACAGTGACATAAGATAATATGACGCACATTTTAGTAAAACAAATAAAACTAAATAAACAGTTCCCTTGAAGAGATTTTTAACTTAGGAGCCACAATAGAGGTGTGAAAAAGCTGCATGCGGCTCCGTAGCTGCAGGTTGCCGACCCCGCTTTCTCAACCTGCACTACATCTCCTTCTGCAAGTCAAGACTCACGTAGTGTTTCTGACTGGCCACTTCAGCCGATCAAATGACTGCATCTTGTCTCGCTGGCTCCAAGGCGCATTGGAAAACGTGGAAATGTATTTTTTTTCTCTCTTCTGGGCTACAAGCATAGTATAGATAATAATACAAATATGTTTTCAAATATATTGTGCAAAATTATTTTTCTGTATCGGTGGGGACATTGTGTCTTTCCCAAACTCTGGTCATGACTAGTCTCTATGGACCCAATGCAAACCTACGCCCTTGTTCTGCATACAAAACCATTTAACTTCGGGCATCTAAATAACATTGAAACACACTTAGTGAAGCAATATATTTGACACACTACCATAGAAAATGCCCCTTAATTAAATAATGTTTTAACTGCTCGCTATAGCTAGCTAGCATGTTAACCTAAATGTGTATTAGCTAGCTATTAGCCAGCAGACTTAATGACAAATAAACCACGTTACGCCACACTTGACATCAACACCCCATTTTTATATAAAGATAAACAGCCTGCATTAGTAAATATATTCATTCTTACTCTTTCTGAAATGAAAGAATATTCTGGACACCGTCTTTTCTTCCCGTCACCATCAGTTGAAAAAGAAAGACCAAAACCGGATGTGTAAATAACTCAGTCAGTTGTGCATTGTGTTAGCTCACCAAAACAACTTAGCTATTTCAGCACTAAAGGTGCTCAATAAAACCCAAAACAACACTGATCAACTCTTTTTTTTACTGGAAAATTAACACTAAGTAACACTACTGATTTTACAGATTACCCCATGATATATTGACCTTTGTACTGTAATGTTACGTAGGCTATGGTAAATCAAATGTTAACAGGCTAAGAGGCTCCACAGTGTGTCTGTCTGACACAAAGTTACCATTAGAGGAGTCTCGGCCTGCTGGTCTTTGTGACGTGTCACTTCCTCTGCGCGGCTCATTTAGGTGTCAAGGTGTTCAACGGTTTCACATTTACAAACCAAACCACAGCTGCAGCATTCAGTCTCCACTCGTCATCTGGCATCAGTCGACTCTATTATATTATATTCTTTATTAAATATGATGCAATGGGGTCAAACAGGCGCTTGGTTTCTTTTCTTCCTGACTGCTGTTATTCCAGGTAAGTTTAATAACTTTCAAATTATTTTCAACATCACAATATGGAGCAAACTCTCTCAGTTGTCTGCTCTCTGTCTTTTCTCTTTTACTCAGTTCAGTATTTAGGAGACTTTTAGATTAATAGTGAAAGGTTTCCATGCCTTTACCGTCCAAAAAAGAATCAGCTAACTTAAAATACAGGTAAGCGTACATGATGTCATGCAGCACCAACTAACATGTAATACAGTCTGTAACTGCGTGCAAGGACAGTGTCTAATGATGCTTTATTTTTCTTATCTTTGACAGTTTGACATAATACGGTTTTAACTTCTCTTTAAAGAGTTTTTTTTGTACGGTATGAGTCCCGTCATGAATGAGGCTGCTCTGGTTTCCTGTCTCTCCTACAAGTTACGTTCCCCCAGAATGCGCATCTTCAAGTACGTTGACTAGAAACATGTTTTCTCCCTGATTATGTCTGTCTTTGACGTACTACAAATATGTTGATTATTTGTCTGCGATTGACATACTAAAATACGTGTATAAGCAACGTATTTGTAATACGTATTACAAATAAGCAATGTTTTTACACGTATTTTAGTTTAATTGTTTATTACAAATATGTTTATAATCGTGTGTTTGTGTTATTGTTTTCTTGCTTTCCTGCTGAATTTCAGCATATTAGAATTTTTAAACTCTGCGGAGGAAAAGAAAAGGGGCGCTATGAGGCAGGTAACGGGGCCGGTCTGAAGACCGCTTGGCCGCCAATGTCTGGCCGATAACGGGGCCAAAGGTGCCGGTAAGAGCCCCCGTTGCACCGGGTCCGGTCTTCTCTAAAACGGGTTGTTTGTGAATGCATCTTCTCATTACATGCAAGCAATCCTTCCGCATTGGCAATGAAAGCAAATGATTTGGTCCAAGAACTGTTGAATCCTCTGTTCTCCTCAGCTAACTTTTTTGTTTTCCCTTTGGGATCCATGGCCCGTCACACATTTTTCCCCCCATCTTTTTCCATTTTCATACATTTTTGAAAAAGCTCTAGGGAGCCACTACGGCGGCGCTAAAGAGCCGCATGCGGCTCAAGAGCCGCGGGTTGCCGACCCCTCGTCTAAGCAAACAGACGCTGCATCTCAATGACATGACATTGTTGCATTTTTGCACTCTAGAAAAAGGTCTACACATCATTAGTTTGACGATATAATAGCTTATACAAAAAGTAAAGCTCTCGTTACAATGTGGACACAGCTGTTAAAGACAATATTAGATGGGATTTGTGCTTCATCTTTAAACTTTTTGCAACATTTGCCATTTGCAAGATTCTTTTAAAACTAGAGCTGTGAAAAATAACGCGTTAACTCATTATGATTAAATTACATATATATATATATATATATATATATATATATATATATATATATATATATATATATATATATATATATACGTCTACGTATATATCTATGTGTATATATATACACGTAGATGTCAGATGTACTCTACGGGAAGACGTTGTCGCTTCACCAGCACAACCAGCCTTAACATCTCAACACAAAGCATGTTGGTCGGCGAGGGGCGTTCAAGAGGAATGCGTCAAACCAGCCTCACTGAACAACGTAGACACTTCACTAAGTCTGCCTGTGACAAGCTGAGTAGCACAGTTGCGGAATGGATTGAAAAAAGCTGTCGACCAATTAATATTGTTGAGGATGAGGGGTTCACCAAAGTTTTGCGAATGGCAACGGGGGACCAGAGCATCAAAGCACCGCAAAGACACACAATCGTGACAAAAATACACGCGCTGTATAAGGCCGGAAAGAGCAAAACGGGAAATGACTTGGCTGCTACGGATCATCTTGTGCTGACAGGGGATCACTGGACTTTTGTGAGTAATGAGAATTACTTGGGTGACCAGACGTCCTCTTTTTCCCGGACATGTCCTCTGTTCGAGACCTTAGACATGCGTCCGGCAGGGATTCCAAAACGTCCGGGATTTTACCTCGTTGGATATTTATGTTTCACTGAGTCTTTCACAAACTAGTTATTACGCTCTTATAAGTTTTGTAAATGGTATCTTACGTCCACCTTCTTTGGCGAGCTGACTGTAGAGAGAACTGTCATCGGTCGACCGATCTCAAGGTTGCCAGATGCATGATAATTAAAATTCAAATACAACCATTTTGAGCCTTTGGTACGATACTACACCATCACCAATCTGGCAACACTGAGCACCTTGTCATTTCCACTGGCAACAAATATCCGGTTACGCTCTGAAGAAACTAGTTTGGCATTAAACATTGCTTCATCAATAATCGACTTGAATTTCTGCAACAAACTTTTAATAACAGTCTAGAGCTGTGGCATCATTACAACCCTTTTCTTCAGTGCTTTCTGAAGGAGTTACTGGAGCAAAATAAAAAAACGTTTGAACATGTAAAATATTTTTTGGTTTGAAATTAACTTAAACCTTTTGGGTTATGAATCTGGATTACACCGCTGAAGATGTCTCATATTGTGGAAAATTATCTTTGGAGTCACTGCGGCAGATGCAGAAGAGTTGAGAATTGTAATTTGAGGTTTCTGATGAACAGACAATAAAGTCTCTGGAACACAAGTTGTAAAGAGTGATTCTTTATTTGCTTGCAAGCGGAGAGCAGTTTACACAGGCAGGTATCACAGTGACAGTGGAAAGGACTCACACGGACTTGTGTCCGTTTCTAGCTCCGATGGACGGTGCTGAAGGTGGAGACGAGACGGAGGAGGGGCCGTCGTACAGGAGGTTCCGGAGTGGAGAAAAGCCAGGAGGGCGGCGCTTGAGGAAAAACTGAAGAAAAGAATACCATGAGACATGTTACAGTTAGACTCAACAAATGGGTGAAAGGCTTGAGCATCCAAAGAACCTTTCAGTTCTAAATTACCCCGAGGTATACCCTTAAAGTCCTTACAAAGTCGCAGTGCAATTGCTCTTAATATTGGCAGTAAAATGGAAACAACCCATTTTACATGTATCTATTATTGCCATACAGACCTTTAGCTCTTAACACTGCCATATGTCTTGCTACTTTAATCCATCACATTTTATAACTCCGCATGGTATCTTTTGCTTGGAACATAAACACACTTTATAGTGTCAACGTTTCACTTGGAAAATAACAATCGAGATGGGTTAGAGATATATAGCAGCAAATCGTCTGCATACAAAGAAACTTTCAGTTCTAAGTTACCCCGAGGTATACCCTTAAAGTCCTTACAAAGTCACAGTGCCACTGCTAGGGGCTCAATGGCTAGAGCGAACAAGAGAGGGGAAAGAAGATTTAGTATTGTTAGAGATTACAGCGGCTAGGGGAGAGGAATAAAGTAATCTGATCCAGGCAATGTTAAAGAGGCAGAGTGGACAAAATTGAATTGTTTTCGTGAATTTAAATGGGACTTGGAATAAACCTGTTTGATCAGGTGAGATAAGGTCTGGCATCACTTTCTCCAGGCGTTTATCAAGGACTTTAGACAGCACTTTAAAATCCACATTAATTAGGGAGATAAGGCGGTAAAATGAGCATAATACCGGAGCTGTATCCTTCTTGGTGGCCTACAGGAGGTTCCGGAGTGGAGTCCAGCCGGGAGGGCGCTTGCGGAAAAACTGAAGAAAAGAATACCGTATGACACATTACAGTTAGACTCAACATCTGGGTGAAAGAGCTTAGCATATCCAATCTCTTAATATTGGCAGTACAATGGAAACAACCCATTTTACATGTGTCTATTATTACTATATACAACTTTAGCTCTCAACACTGTAATATGTTTTGCTACTTTACTCCACCACATTTTATAACTCAGCATGGTATCTTTTGTTTGGAACACAAACACACATTATAGTGTCAACGTTTCACTTTGAACATAACAGTCGAGATGGGTTAGAGATAGACAGCAGCAAATCGTCTGCATACAAAGAAACTTTCAGTTCCAAGTCACCCCGAGGTATACCCTTAAAGTCCTTACAAAGTCGCAGTGCCATTTCTAGGGGCTCGATGACTACAGTGAACAAGAGAGGGCAAAGAGGACACACTTGTATTGTTCCACGTCCAATGGGGAAGTAGTCAGATTTAGTATTGTTAGAGATCACAGCAGCTAGGGGAGAGGAATAATGTAATCTGATCCAGGCAGATTACTGCCTGGATTACTGCCTTTCTCAGGGAAGCCATATTTTTGGAGGATAGCAAATGAACATTTCCATTCGACCCGGTCAAAGGCCTTCTCTACATCAAGAGAAACCACTAGCTCAGTGCATGTTGAAGGGGCCGAGTGGACAAAATTGAATAGTTTTCGTAAATTTGAATGGGACTTGGAATAATCCTGTTTGATCAGGTTAGATAATGTCTGGCATCACGTTCTCCAGGGGTTTAGCCAAGACTTTAGACAGCATTTTAAAAACCACATTAAGTAGGGAGATAAGGCGGTAAGATGAGCAGAATACCGGAACTTTTTCCTCCTTGGTGGTGTACAGGACGTCCCGGAGTGGAGTCCAGCCGGCAGGGCGGCGCATGCGGACAAACTGAAGAAAAGAATACTGTGAGACACGTTACAGTTAGACTCAACATCTGGGTGAAAGAGCTTAGCATATCGAATCTCTTAATATTGGCAGTACAATGGAAACAACCCATTTTACATGTGTCTATTATTGCTATATACAACTTTAGCTCTCAACACTGTAATATGTTTTGCTACTTTACTCCACCACATTTTATAACTCAGCATGATATCTTTTGTTTGGAACACAAACACACTTTATAGTGTCAACGTTTCACTTTGAACATAACAGTCGAGATGGGTTAGAGATAGACAGCAGCAAATCGTCTGCATACAAAGAAACTTTCAGTTCCAAGTCACCCCGAGGTATACCCTAAAAGTCCTTACAAAGTCGCAGTGCCACTGCTAGGGGCTTAATGGCTAGAGCGAACAAGAGAGGGGAAAGAGGACACCCTTGTCTTGTTCCCCGTCCAAGGGGGATGTGGTCAGATTTAGTATTGTTAGAGATTACAGCAGCTAAGGGAGAGGAATAAAGTAATCTGATCCAGGCAATAAATTCCTCAGGGAAGCCATATTTTTGGATCACAGCAAATGAACATTTCCATTCGACCCGGTCAAGGGCCTTCTCTGCGTCAAGAGAAACCACTAGCTCAGTGCATGTTAAAGGGGCCAAGTGGACAAAATTGAATAGCTTTCGTAAATTTGAATGGGACTTGGATTAATCCTGTTTGATCAGGTGAGATAATGTCTGGCATCACGTTCTCCAGAGGTTTAGCCAAGACTTTAGACAGCATTTAAAAAACCACATTAAGTAGGGAGATAAGGCGGTAAGATGAGCAGAATACCGGAACTTTTTCCTCCTTGGTGGTGTACAGGACGTCCCGGAGTGGAGTCCAGCCGGCAGGGCGGCGCATGCGGACAAACTGAAGAAAAGAATACTGTGAGACACGTTACAGTTAGACTCAACATCTGGGTGAAAGAGCTTAGCATATCGAATCTCTTAATATTGGCAGTACAATGGAAACAACCCATTTTACATGTGTCTATTATTGCTATATACAACTTTAGCTCTCAACACTGTAATATGTTTTGCTACTTTACTCCACCACATTTTATAACTCAGCATGGTATCTTTTGTTTGGAACACAAACACACTTTATAGTGTCAACGTTTCACTTTGAACATAACAGTCGAGATGGGTTAGAGATAGACAGCAGCAAATCGTCTGCATACAAAGAAACTTTCAGTTCTAAGTCACCCCGAGGTATACCCTTAAAGTCCTTACAAAGTCGCAGTGCCACTGATATGGGCTCGATGATTAGAGTGAACAAGGGAGGGGAAAGAGGACACACTTGTCTTGTTCCACGTCCAAGGGGGAAGGAGTCAGATTTAGTTTTGTTACAGATCACAGCGGCTAGGGGAGAGGAATAAAGTAATCTGATCCAGGCAATAAATTCCTCAGTCAAGCCATATTTTTGGAGGATAGCAAATGAACATTTCCATTCGACCCGGTCAAAGGCCTTCTCTACATCAAGAGAAACCACTAGCTCAGTGCATGTTGAAGGGGCCGAGTGGACAAAATTGAATAGTTTTCGTAAATTTGAATGGGACTTGGATTAATCCTGTTTGATCAGGTTAGATAATGTCTGGCATCACGTTCTCCAGGGGTTTAGCCAAGACTTTAGACAGCATTTTAAAAACCACATTAAGTAGGGAGATAAGGCGGTAAGATGAGCAGAATACCGGAACTTTTTCCTCCTTGGTGGTGTACAGGACGTCCCGGAGTGGAGTCCAGCCGGCAGGGCGGCGCATGCGGACAAACTGAAGAAAAGAATACTGTGAGACACGTTACAGTTAGACTCAACATCTGGGTGAAAGAGCTTAGCATATCGAATCTCTTAATATTGGCAGTACAATGGAAACAACCCATTTTACATGTGTCTATTATTACTATATACAACTTTAGCTCTCAACACTGTAATATGTTTTGCTACTTTACTCCACCACATTTTATAACTCAGCATGATATCTTTTGTTTGGAACACAAACACACTTTATAGTGTCAACGTTTCACTTTGAACATAACAGTCGAGATGGGTTAGAGATAGACAGCAGCAAATCGTCTGCATACAAAGAAACTTTCAGTTCTAAGTCACCCCGAGGTATACCCTTAAAGTCCTTACAAAGTCGCAGTGCCATTTCTAGGGGCTCGATGACTAGAGTGAACAAGAGAGGGGAAAGAGGACACCCTTGTCTTGTTCCCCATCCGTATTGTTAGAGATTAAAGCGGCTAAGGGAGAGGAATAAAGTAATCTGATCCAGGCAATAAATTCCTCAGGGAAGCCATATTTTTGGATCACAGCAAATGATTATTTCCATTCGACCCGGTCAAGGGCCTTCTCTGCATCAAGAGAAACCACTAGCTCAGTGCATGTTAAAGGGGCCAAGTGGACAAAATTGAATAGCTTTCGTAAATTTGAATGGGACTTGGATTAATCCTGTTTGATCAGGTGAGATAATGTCTGGCATCACGTTCTCCAGAGGTTTAGCCAAGATTTTAGACAGCATTTTAAAAACCACATTAAGTAGGGAGATAAGGCGGTAAGATGAGCAGAATACCGGAACTTTTTCCTCCTTGGTGGTGTACAGGACGTCCCGGAGTGGAGTCCAGCCGGCAGGGCGGCGCATGCGGACAAACTGAAGAAAAGAATACTGTGAGACACGTTACAGTTAGACTCAACATCTGGGTGAAAGAGCTTAGCATATCGAATCTCTTAATATTGGCAGTACAATGGAAACAACCCATTTTACATGTGTCTATTATTACTATATACAACTTTAGCTCTCAACACTGTAATATGTTTCGCTACTTTACTCCACCACATTTTATAACTCAGCATGGTATCTTTTGTTTGGAACACAAACACACATTATAGTGTCAACGTTTCACTTTGAACATAACAGTCGAGATGGGTTAGAGATAGACAGCAGCAAATCGTCTGCATACAAAGAAACTTTCAGTTCTAAGTCACCCCGAGGTATACCCTTAAAGTC
Organism: Clinocottus analis; assembly: GCF_023055335.1. Taxonomy (NCBI): domain Eukaryota; kingdom Metazoa; phylum Chordata; class Actinopteri; order Perciformes; family Cottidae; genus Clinocottus; species Clinocottus analis. The sequence continues at coordinate 263,114 of NW_027176031.1, read as the reverse complement.
CTTACAAAGTCGCAGTGCCACTGATATGGGCTCGATGATTAGAGTGAACAAGGGAGGGGAAAGAGGACACACTTGTCTTGTTCCACATCCAAGGGGGAAGGAGTCAGATTTAGTTTTGTTACAGATCACAGCGGCTAGGGGAGAGGAATAAAGTAATCTGATCCAGGCAATAAATTCCTCAGTCAAGCCATATTTTTGGAGGATAGCAAATGAACATTTCCATTCGACCCGGTCAAAGGCCTTCTCTACATCAAGAGAAACCACTAGCTCAGTGCATGTTGAAGGGGCCGAGTGGAGAAAATTGAATAGTTTTCGTAAATTTGAATGGGACTTGGATTAATCCTGTTTGATCAGGTTAGATAATGTCTGGCATCACGTTCTCCAGGGGTTTAGCCAAGACTTTAGACAGCATTTTAAAAACCACATTAAGTAGGGAGATAAGGCGGTAAGATGAGCAGAATACCGGAACTTTTTCCTCCTTGGTGGTGTACAGGACGTCCCGGAGTGGAGTCCAGCCGGCAGGGCGGCGCATGCGGACAAACTGAAGAAAAGAATACTGTGAGACACGTTACAGTTAGACTCAACATCTGGGTGAAAGAGCTTAGCATATCGAATCTCTTAATATTGGCAGTACAATGGAAACAACCCATTTTACATGTGTCTATTATTGCTATATACAACTTTAGCTCTCAACACTGTAATATGTTTTGCTACTTTACTCCACCACATTTTATAACTCAGCATGATATCTTTTGTTTGGAACACAAACACACTTTATAGTGTCAACGTTTCACTTTGAACATAACAGTCGAGATGGGTTAGAGATAGACAGCAGCAAATCGTCTGCATACAAAGAAACTTTCAGTTCTAAGTCACCCCGAGGTATACCCTTAAAGTCCTTACAAAGTCGCAGTGCCATTTCTAGGGGCTCGATGACTAGAGTGAACAAGAGAGGGGAAAGAGGACACCCTTGTCTTGTTCCCCATCCCCATCCGTATTGTTAGAGATTAAAGCGGCTAAGGGAGAGGAATAAAGTAATCCGATCCAGGCAATAAATTCCTCAGGGAAGCGATATTTTTGGATCACAGCAAATGAATATTTTCATTCGAGCCGGTCAAGGGCCTTCTCTGCATCAAGAGAAACCACTAGCTCAGTGCATGTTAAAGGGGCCGAGTGGACAAAATTGAATAGTTTTCGTAAATTTGAATGGGACTTGGATTAATCCTGTTTGATCAGGTGAGATAATGTCTGGCATCACGTTCTCCAGGGGTTTAGCCAAGACTTTAGACAGCATTTTAAAAACCACATTAAGTAGGGAGATAAGGCGGTAAGATGAGCAAAATACCGGAACTTTTTCCTCCTTGGTGGTGTACAGGACGTCCCGGAGTGGAGAAAAGCCGGGAGGGCGGCGCATGCGGACAAACTGAAGAAAAGAATACTGTGAGACACGTTACAGTTAGACTCAACATCTGGGTGAAAGAGCTTAGCATATCGAATCTCTTAATATTAGCAGTACAATGGAAACAACCCATTTCACATGTGTCTATTATTGCTATATACAACTTTAGCTCTCAACACTGTAATATGTTTTGCTACTTTACTCCACCACATTTTATAACTCAGCATGGTATCTTTTGTTTGGAACACAAACACACTTTATAGTGTCAACGTTTCACTTTGAACATAACAGTCGAGATGGGTTAGAGATAGACAGCAGCAAATCGTCTGCATACAAAGAAACTTTCAGTTCTAAGTTACCCCGAGGTATACCCTTAAAGTCCTTACAAAGTCGCAGTGCCACTGCTAGGGGCTCAATGGCTAGAGCGAACAAGAGAGGGGAAAGAGGACACCCTTGTCTTGTTCCCCGTCCAAGGGGGATGTGGTCAGATTTAGTATTGTTAGAGATTACAGCAGCTAAGGGAGAGGAATAAAGTAATCTGATCCAGGCAATAAATTCCTCAGGGAAGCCATATTTTTGGATCACAGCAAATGAACATTTCCATTCGACCCGGTCAAGGGCCTTCTCTGCATCAAGAGAAACCACTAGCTCAGTGCATGTTAAAGGGGCCAAGTGGACAAAATTGAATAGCTTTCGTAAATTTGAATGGGACTTGGATTAATCCTGTTTGATCAGGTGAGATAATGTCTGGCATCACGTTCTCCAGAGGTTTAGCCAAGACTTTAGACAGCATTTTAAAAACCACATTAAGTAGGGAGATAAGGCGGTAAGATGAGCAGAATACCGGAACTTTTTCCTCCTTGGTGGTGTACAGGACGTCCCGGAGTGGAGTCCAGCCGGCAGGGCGGCGCATGCGGACAAACTGAAGAAAAGAATACTGTGAGACACGTTACAGTTAGACTCAACATCTGGGTGAAAGAGCTTAGCATATCGAATCTCTTAATATTGGCAGTACAATGGAAACAACCCATTTTACATGTGTCTATTATTGCTATATACAACTTTAGCTCTCAACACTGTAATATGTTTTGCTACTTTACTCCACCACATTTTATAACTCAGCATGGTATCTTTTGTTTGGAACACAAACACACTTTATAGTGTCAACGTTTCACTTTGAACATAACAGTCGAGATGGGTTAGAGATAGACAGCAGCAAATCGTCTGCATACAAAGAAACTTTCAGTTCTAAGTTACCCCGAGGTATACCCTTAAAGTCCTTACAAAGTCGCAGTGCCACTGCTAGGGGCTCAATGGCTAGAGCGAACAAGAGAGGGGAAAGAGGACACCCTTGTCTTGTTCCCCGTCCAAGGGGGATGTGGTCAGATTTAGTATTGTTAGAGATTACAGCAGCTAAGGGAGAGGAATAAAGTAATCTGATCCAGGCAATAAATTCCTCAGGGAAGCCATATTTTTGGATCACAGCAAATGAACATTTCCATTCGACCCGGTCAAGGGCCTTCTCTGCATCAAGAGAAACCACTAGCTCAGTGCATGTTAAAGGGGCCAAGTGGACAAAATTGAATAGCTTTCGTAAATTTGAATGGGACTTGGATTAATCCTGTTTGATCAGGTGAGATAATGTCTGGCATCACGTTCTCCAGAGGTTTAGCCAAGACTTTAGACAGCATTTTAAAAACCACATTAAGTAGGGAGATAAGGCGGTAAGATGAGCAGAATACCGGAACTTTTTCCTCCTTGGTGGTGTACAGGACGTCCCGGAGTGGAGTCCAGCCGGCAGGGCGGCGCATGCGGACAAACTGAAGAAAAGAATACTGTGAGACACGTTACAGTTAGACTCAACATCTGGGTGAAAGAGCTTAGCATATCGAATCTCTTAATATTGGCAGTACAATGGAAACAACCCATTTTACATGTGTCTATTATTGCTATATACAACTTTAGCTCTCAACACTGTAATATGTTTTGCTACTTTACTCCACCACATTTTATAACTCAGCATGGTATCTTTTGTTTGGAACACAAACACACTTTATAGTGTCAACGTTTCACTTTGAACATAACAGTCGAGATGGGTTAGAGATAGACAGCAGCAAATCGTCTGCATACAAAGAAACTTTCAGTTCTAAGTCACCCCGAGGTATACCCTTAAAGTCCTTACAAAGTCGCAGTGCCATTTCTAGGGGCTCGATGACTAGAGTGAACAAGAGAGGGCAAAGAGGACACACTTGTCTTGTTCCACGTCCAAGGGGGAAGTAGTCAGATTTAGTATTGTTAGAGATCCAAGCAGCTAGGGGAGAGGAATAAAGTAATCTGATCCAGGCAATACATTTCTCAGGGAAGCCATATTTTTGGAGAACAGCAAATGAACATTTCCATTTGACCTGGTCAAGGGCCTTTTCTGCATCAAGACAAACCACTACCTCTGGACATGTTAAAGGGGCCAAGTGAACAAAATTGAATAGTTTTCGTAAATGTGAATGGGACTTGGATTAATCCTGTTTGATCAGGTGAGATAATGTCTGGCATCACGTTCTCCACGGGTTTAGCCAAGACTTTAGACAGCACTTTAAAATCCACATTAAGTAGGGAGATAAGGCGGTAAGATGAGCAGAATACCGGAACTTTTTCCTCCTTGGTGGTGTACAGGACGTCCCGGAGTGGACTCCAGCCGGGAGGGCGCTTGGGGCTAAACTGAAGAAAAGAATACTGTGAGACACGTTATAGTTAGACTCAACAACTGGGTGAAAGGGCTGACCGTATTCAATCTCTTAATTTTGGCAGTACTATGGAAACAACTCATTTTACATGTATCTATTATTGCTTTACACAACTTTAGCTCTTAATACTGTAATATGTTTTGCTACTTTAATCCATTACATTTTATAACTCAGCATGGTATCTTTTGTTTGGAACATAAACACACTTTATAGTGTCAACGTTTCACTTGGAACATAACAATCGAGATGGGTTAGAGATATACAGCAGTAAATCGTCTGCATCCAAAGAAACTCTCAGTTCTAAGTCACCCCGAGGTATACCCTTAAAGTCCTTACAAAGTCACAGTGCCACTGCTAGGGGCTCAATGGCTAGAGCGAACAAGAGAGGGGAAAGAGGACACCCTTGTCTTGTTCTCCATCCAAGGGGGAAGTAGTCATATTTAGTATTGTTAGAGATTACAGCGGCTAGGGGAGAGGAATAAAGTTATCTGATCCAGGCAATGTTAAAGGGGCAGAGTGGACAAAATTGAATAGTTTTCGTAAATTTGAATGGGCTTGTATTATTGTATTATCAGGAAGGCGGCGCCTGGTGACAAACTGAAGAAAAGAATACCGTGAGACACGTTACAGTTAGACCAGTGGTTTTCAACTGGTCTGGCTCCAGGACCCACCATCTCCCTTCATGACAAGCCCTGACCCAAATTGAGGAACATTCTCAACATCTCCAACGTGTTTAATGAAAAGATGGTGCAGTTTGAACCCGAGATAGTTTGGAGACAGAAGTGTTACATGCTGGGTGTGTGATTGTGTCTAGGGGTGTTAAAGGTTTATAACAAAACAATAAGATAAGTAACAAAACCCAAACGGACTCTGCGGCATATATATATATATATATATATATATATATATATATATATATATATATATATATATATATATATATATATATATATATATATATATATATAGTCCATAGGGACTAGTCACGACCAAAGTTTGGAAAAGACACAATTGTCCCCACCAATGCAGAAAAAATAATTTTGCACAATATGTTATTATTATTATTATTATTATTATTAATACCCTGCCTTCGGACATTGACAGTTGGGATCGGCTCTAGCACCTCGCGACCCTATAGGACAAGCGATTTGGATAATGGTTAGATTGGATTGAATAATTAGAAAAGTCACGGAGAAAAGTAGAGAGTTACATTCTGCGTGGACATGTTAAAAAAAAGAAACATACACTTTTATTAATCCCCTTGGGGAAATTCTTTTCTGTATTTGACCCATCCTTGATTAAGGAGGAGTGGGCTGCCCTGTGAGGCGCCCGGGGAGGAACGAGGGGTTAAGTGTCATGCTCAGAGACACTTTGACAAGTGAACTGTGGAGGGACTGGGGATCGAGCCGGCTACTTTGTGGCAATGGGACGACCACTCATCCCCCTGAGCTACAGCCACCCTCAAATTAATTAATTAATTAGCTTTCACTGTATAGACTCTTCCAGAACAATCACCCAGCGTGCTGCTGAAAAATATCAAGCTGCGGATGAGTGATTTCTTAACTGCTGTACCAAACTGAGTAAAGTACATATCCTTTCAGGAAGTGGATCAAGTCTCCAAACTCAACTTCTGCTGCTGGTTATGTGGCAGCTCATGAGACAGTGAAGCGTCCGCTAGTAAAAACAGATCCATCCTCCGTTTGCGGTGATCTAAAAGTCTGGCGCAGTGACGCTCACTGTAAACGGAGCAAAAGAAATGAGTTTTGACTTGGAAACCTCACGTCGGGATCAAACCTACTCCCTTGCAGTTCGAGGATGAACACCTTGACATTAAATATTGATAGGACTTTAAACCCTGTCATAATTGAAACATGACAGTATTTGTTTTCTCCTCTTTAACAGAGTTTGATAGTTATAACAGGTAAAATAGCAATACAATGTCAGTAATTGTCTTTATTCTTGTTCTATGATTTCATAAATACAACAAACTATATATTTTTGGATATACAATATGGCTTTATATACAACTTTGTAAGCTGTCCCTACCAATGCTGAGACCAAACCTATGCACTTGTGAAGGGGTCTCAAATGTCAGGTGAATGGACTGAAAGCCATATCTTCTCTGATCATTGTACCTCACTCGCTGCAGGAATCTGAAGCTTGTGTCCGGTGCTCAACCTCTCGTTGAACTTGTCCACTGTGCTGTGGACAGCCTTCTCCACAGACGGGTCATCAGAGAAGGTCAGAACGCCGGGCTGAACATCCAAAGCCTCCCAGAAACAGAAGAAACAGAGGAGAATGCATTTCTGCTGCACAGCATGAGGGACGGCTTTTTTAAAGCCTACAGTGTGTATTTGAATGAAACTCTTTTGGCAGTTCATGAGCATGTGCAACCTGAAACAAGCAGTGCTGGAAAGTAACAAAGTACATTTACTCAAGTAAACTTTACTTCTACTGCTACTTTGTATTTCTACCTTTACTATAGGAAAAGTCCTGAGTGCTTCTTTTAAAACCAAGCAAGGGGAAATTACTGAAATAAAGCTCAAGCAAACGTGGCACATAATGATCCAAATATGTAGACACATGTCTAATGAAGACATGTTTGTAATCCAGTGTTAGAAAGTACTGTCCTACAGTAGAAATTTGAGAAACTTGAAATATACTTCATTTTATGCACTTTATTCTCTCAATACTAAAGGAAAAATTGACTTTTTTTACTCATCTACATTTATCTGATACTACTGGTTACTTTTCAGATTACAACATATTTGTAAAGTAGTTACGCATTTAGCTCAAAGCTGCTTACATGATGCATCAATATGACAATGGTCACATCAGGAGTCCTTTTACTTCTGACGCTTTGAGTACATTTTGATGCTCACGCCATTCTTTGAGTCCATAACTTTTACATGAAATGGAGTATTGTTTATCTTTAGCAGTCTGGGTTTTAATCCCAGAAAAACATTCATGATTTCTGCTACTTTCTGCTTACCTGCCCAAACACTGAGCCGTAGAGGCAAAGCAGGCCCAACACACACAGGCTTACTCGGCTCCTCATCGTCTGCTTGGCTCTGCTCTGCTCCCGGGGGAAAGACATGGCAAATGTCACGCCAGGTGATGCACACTTTCAGCCACAGTTCATCAGTGTTGATGTACTTACAGTTTCTGAAGGGGGAAGCCTGCTGATGATCCTGTCGGACTAAAAGACTGAACTCCTCTCCACACAGGGATGCACTGACTAACTTTAAGTTCTTCTAAAACAGTGGGCGGGAATCCTGAGACAAATGATGACACACAGACACAAACACAGGGGACCGGAGGGCACAGCAGAGACACACACACACACACACACACACACACACACACACACACACACACACACACACACACACACGATCAGTCGGTAAAAAGGAGAGTAAATGTTTGCTCTTTTGTTTGCCCTCCTACCTTTCAATAAAGCAGTATCAGAGAGAGCGAGAGAAAAGCCATAAAAAAACCTGAAAACGTTTTTTTTTCTTTTGAATATTTTTATTAAAATAAAAAAAGATTAAAAAAATTGCTCTATGTTTCGTGGAATAATGCATAATTTTTAGGAGATTGGCAATATTAATTCTCTTTGCTGCAGAGCGAGGTAAGAAGATCCACACAGCTCTCACATGTGTCCGTTAAATATAAATATATAAGTTCAGCCAACTGCCGGTTCGTTTAGTTGTGGAATAGAACCAGGCTTCAGGTTTGAGCCATTAACAGCATTGTAATCAATACACTTTAATCCAAAATAATCCCCATTAGAGCAAAATATAGAGTATTTGGATAGGTGTGTTCAATTGGTGGTCCTGAAAGTCACCTCCTATGCTAACCTATATCTGAAGAGAAACCACATGTCTGTGTAGCTGTTGGCTATGGTGAGGCAGTTTTTAATGGCTTTTTAACTTATGTATCTCTAAATAAACCCTAAACACAGCATGATAAACAGTTATTCTCATAAGTTAAGTTATGTTTGAATAACAGAGTTATTATCAGTGAGGAATGAATATGTAGTCTGTGCGCCGTGTAATCAAGGTGAGCAGAACGCCCGTTGTAAAGTTTCTGCATTGGAGGTCTGTGAGGGGGGGGAGGACGACTGCGACAGAGATGCCTCCCAGGCGCCCTGCGAACCGTGAGTAAAGGCACTTAGTTATTTAAGTAGATTCCACTGGAGTAAAATGTTGTAAATTCAGATTGAATTGTGGTAAACTATTGTGTTGTATAGTGACGCTGAACTGAAGAAGAGACTGAAGGTGATTTCTTGCGAAGCGATTCCGGTGCACGGCACAATGAGTGAAAGTGCCCGAGTGGTGAAGTCCTTATTGGAAGGAACCACCGGAATAGTGGGCCCTCCGTAGAGGCACGTGTGAGTGGAATAATTACCTTGATTGTGCTTATGAATGTTTGAAAGAAAACAAACACCTCCGACATAGAGTTTGGTTCGGGTCCTCAGATGTAAGGTGCAAATGAAACAAAGCCCTCCGACACTGAGTTCGTTTCGGGTCCTCAGATGTAAGGTGCTAAGGGAATGTTTGGAGGGTTACGAATGGAGAATTGAATGTGAGATATGTGTGATATACGATGAAGAAGACCGTGTTTGAGAGTGTGTACACATAGGCGGTGCAGAAATACCGCACAATAGGCAGGGAGTGAGGAGTGTTAGAACCCAAAAGAGAGATGCTTAGACACCAGCATGAGGAAGTGCATGGGCCCTTTAATTTGTTCTTAGAGAGCTAATGTTGTAAGTTAAGCATTTGAGTAAATCCCTAGAGTAATTTTTTTTTAAAGATTATGAGCCTCTGTAGTAAGGGAGAGGACGTTTGTAAAACACGAGAACGCACCACGAGCTATTGAGTATCTCTATCTAGAACACAACTCTTTAATAAAGACTGACGGTGTCCGGTGTGAATCTGATTAATCTGTAAAACTAACAAAATTGTTGTACAGCCTTGTTGTTGTAAGGCTGAGTTAGGTTGCAATGTTGGCTTTGCTTACGCTTAATTGTGTGTAACGTTGTGAAACTGTTTTGTGTTCAGAGCACCCCAAGGTGCATTTTTGGGGATGGCGGTTTATCGCTAAAGCTTCGCGCCCCACAACGATCAAACAAGTGATCCCATTTTTGGAGATGGCAGGTTACAGCCATCCATGGATATCAGATCATGCTCTCAAGTCTCAACCTTCTCGATCCTTCTCTGTGGCTGAGAAAGACAGGTTAGCTAATGCAGTGTTAACTTTGTGTGTTGCCCTCGTTCCAAGCTCTCGTGGCCGGGCCGTTGTACTCTCCTCTGTCCGATCAAGCAGCCGTTTAGAAGACCCTCGCCGCAGCATATCACTTAATATATGGTAAAGCATGTGAAATGTATACAGATTTAGCATATACTCATGGCAGAGGTAACTTAAATGGTGCGATTTGGCGCCAAAGAGGCTCCAGGTGTGTGGATGGTAAATTAGTCGTGCACAGACCTCATTGCAGAACTTTTTCATAATATGACTTTACTAGTCTCATTGGCTGATGTTAAATGTGCAACAAATAACACTTTACCTGATTTTGTCACTCTAGGTATGAGGCTGCAGACTTCGTAGCTAAACTGACGGCGTTGTTGTAGTCCTCTTGAAGTCTTATGATGTCTCGTTTAGGAGAAGTTCATGAGCACACTCCAAGTAAAGGGTGAGGACGGGGATACTGCGGCTTCTATGGGGACGCTTGTGGAGGTTCAGTTAACCGCCTTGCCAGAAGAACAGGGCCCTATTCCACGTACGTGGTTTACTGATATAGCTGGATAATTTCCAGGATAAAATGACGCAGATCTGGATTTTCGGTTCCACAAAGCCAGTTTAGATCAGTCACCATAGCAACACATCGAAATCCCCTAAGCTGGTCCGGAGCAGGTTTAGTGAAAGTTCACTGGATAAGTTGAACACTGCCACCAGACAAAAAGCAGCTCCCTTCCTCATTGATGAAGGAGCGATCTGGAAGAGAGTACTTCCAGATCGCCAAAATCCATTCTCACATTATGATGACGTCATACGAGCGCTATCGATTCTGCAGACAAGGACTCATTTATTTACGAGAGTTTCTGGAGCCGTACGTTGAACACCGGCGCAGCCAAGCGCTGTCCGTCTCACATAATGTACATAATACATACTGTACACAATACATAGTGTACATGCAGACTGGATCACAGAAGGAGTGTGTAAAAAAAAAAGAGCGCAAGGCACAGCTCGCTTTTTTGTGAGTGGTACACCTTTGTGTCCGCGATGCGGAGAACATTGTAAAAGCCGCTGCATGCCGTGCTGCTCATAACATTTATTTAGCGCTTAAGAAACTTTTGGATGTATTGAAAGCACTCATACTTATATGACAGTCATTAGTACACGATACAGATCATTACTGTAGAACACGATGAAGGTGGACTCATGATAACAATCCTTATCCCTGCTTCAACTGATTGAATTTCTGATTATGAGTATACATACTGATCCGCCCATACAAATATTCAAACTCCTAGTTATATGGTAATCTAAACACACATAGGTTACATGAATATACGCATAGTTCATGAGACATAGGTGAATACAGTACATATATCCTCATAAGTATATATTAATTTGTATACTACTACCAGCAGGCACATTTAAATATAATCTGATTAATTTGGGTGATGAGGCACTTAAAATTAGCCAATACATTTATTTATTTTTTGACACATTTACTTGTCTGATATTTTGCAAGGCTTAAGTGACTCATGTTACGCGGCGTTACGCTGCATTCACAACAGGAAGTGTTGCGAGTATTCGTTACGCTTGAATGTGAAAGCACCATTAGATTTTGTCATGATTATGGACTTAAATTCAACTTCTGCTCATCAGCAGAGAAAAGAGACAGTCTTTCCCTGAGTTTATTTCTCATTTTAGAAAGAGAACATCATGAATTTGGTGTTCGACTTTTCTTTCTTCTGAAGAGGAGCGGGCACGCGCAATTATCCTGTGAACTGATGTCTGGTTAGAATGAACGAGACTGTTTGTGGTCGGATCCACCTTCGTGGAACCGACATATCCTGTAGTCAATCATCTCGTTAGGTTAAGCTGGATAATAGGACTTTTGATCGGATTTGTTGAACCACGTACGTGGAATAGGGCCCAGCAATTATGGATAAACTGGTGTTGTGCCTGGTTCGACCCTTCCTCAGTTGTTTTAAGTGGCTCCATGGGGTTTCCCATGAAGCAAGGGGGGAGGGAACAGAGGCTCTGCATGGATGTTACCCACAATCAACAAAGTTTTGCAGTCGTGCGCAAGTTGCACAGGAAGATAAAAATATGAGTGAATATATGTAACTAGAAATAACTTATATTGAGACAGTTATAAAAAACTTTGTATTGCATATATTTTTGAAAATGTGTGTTTTGACAGGCCATCGAGGCAATGGAGCTGTGAAATAAGAAGCAACAGGCTTTGGATGTAAATGAAATGCTAGCAGATGAATGGAAGCCGGCTTGTAGCGGAGCTGAGGTTATAACTGTAGCGAAGTTCTAAGTTTAAAAATGTAGGAAAAATATTTTAAAGTACGTTGTCTGTTTGAAACGTCTTTTGCTGGCTTTAATTAGCGTAATCAATAATTGTGGGAATAACAAGAGGTATCACGATACTACGATATTGCAATTCATTGGGTCGTGCAATGTATTACCAATTTAACTGGAAATACTGGATACACGTGAATGACTGTGAATGATAACCTAATTGAATAAATATGTATGGAAAGAAGAGTTACATAATAGAAAGCTATGCAACAGCCAAATCCTGGGTGGATTTAGACTTTACTAAAATTCTTAACTTTATCAATTTGGCATTGATCAGTCTAAATGTCCTTATATTGTCGAGAAGCTTAATTCAGTCCAACAATTTTTTTTTTTCTCTTTTGAGTAAAAATGAACTGACATCTACTGCTCTCATGTACCTCTTTCCAGCCTCTGAATCAGAAACCTCTAGTAGACCTGTTCATGATGTCAGAGGTAGATATACAGCATTTCTGCCTGTTAAAATCCCCATTTGTCTTTGACAGTAGAGGTCATTGTCACTTGAAGAATGTGACATGGATTATGTGAGGGAAGATGGTGTTGAATGATCACTGTAGTCACACAGTCAGGGACATTGATTACACCACATTTACTAATGAAACCTAACTTCATCTGAAGTACTGTCACACACTGTCAGGCATAAGTCTGGATTGGACTTTATTAGTTCAAGAAGGATGTCGAAGCTGCTGTCAGCTTCTTTAAAGTTCAGCTACATCAATAAGCCCAAACTTGTTTTTGACTACAGGATGATAAGCATAGAACAATAGATAAAGAAAACATAACGGCTGACTGATCAACCAAATCATCTATAAAATATCTGAAATTGCACATTTTGATATGTTAACAGCAGCATTATAATGTTGCTTTCTCACTGCAATCTGATGTACTTCTTTGTACAGTGGTATTTCACCTTCAGCCGCATGAGGACATTTTGCACAAGACTTTTTTTTAAGAATTATTATTATTAATCATTTTTACCATTGGTTTACTGAGGGCGGAGGTCTATAAATCACGAGTAGCCAGCTGCAGGGAAAGGTGTTTGACAGTGACATAAGATAATATGACGCACATTTTAGTAAAACAAATAAAACTAAATAAACAGAGATTTTTCACTTAGGAGCCACAATAGAGGTGCAAAAAAGCTGCATGCGGCTCCGTAGCTGCAGGTTGCCGACCCCGCTTTCTCAACCTGCACTACATCTCTTTCTGCAAGTCAAGACTCACGTAGTGTTTCTGACTGGCCACTTCAGCCGATCAAATGACTGCATCTTGTCTCGCTGGCTCCAAAGCGCATTGGAAAACGTGGAAATGTATTTTTTTCTCTCTTCTGGGCTACAAGCATAGTATACATAATAATACAAATATGTTTTCAAATATATTATGCAAAATATACCCAAGTATATTACTCTAGGGAAAATATGGACCCAATGCAAACCTACACCCTTGTTCTGCATACAAAACCATTTAACTTCGGGCATCTAAATAACATTGAAACACAATAAAACCCAAAACAACACTGATCAACTCATTTATTTTTACTGGAAAATTTACACTAAATAACACTACTGATTTTACAGATTACCCCATGATATATTGACCTTTGTACTGTAATGTTACGTAGGTTATGGTAAATCAAATGTTAACAGGCTAAGAGGCTCCACAGTGTGTCTGTCTGACACAAAGTTACCATTAGAGGAGTCTCGGCCTGCTGGTCTTTGTGACGTGTCACTTCCTCTGCGCGGCTCATTTAGGTGTCAAGGTGTTCAACGGTTTCACATTTACAAACCAAACCACAGCTGCAGCATTCAGTCTCCACTCGTCATCTGGCATCAGTCGACTCTATTATATTATATTCTTTATTAAATATGATGCAATGGGGTCAAACAGGTGCTTGGTTTCTTTTCTTCCTGACTGCTGTTATTCCAGGTAAGTTTAATAACTTTCTAATTATTTTCAACATCACAATATGGAGCAAACTCTCTCAGTTGTCTGCTCTCTGTCTTTTCTCTTTTACTCAGTTCAGTATTTAGGAGACTTTTAGATTAATAGTGAAAGGTTTCCATGCCTTTACCGTCTAAAAAAGAATCAGCTAACTTAAAATACAGGTAAGCGTACATGATGTCATGCAGCACCAACTAACATGTAATACAGTCTGTAACTGCGTGCAAGGACAGTGTCTAATGACTCTTGGTTTTTCTTATCTTTGACAGTTTGACATAATGCGGTTTTAACTTCTCTTTAAAGAGTTGTTTTTCCTTGAACATGTACGGTATGAGTCCCGTCATGAATGAGGCTGCTCTGGTTTCCTGTTCCTCAGTGAGTTGCTTTCGTTGTCTTCAGTGGTCTAAGCAAACAGATGCTACATCTCAATGACATGTCATTGTTGCATTTTTGCACTCTTGACAGAGGACTACACATCATTATTTTGACGATATAATAGCTTAAAAAGTAAATGCTCTTGTTACAACATAGACACAGCTGTAAAAGACAATATTAGGTGGGATTTGTGCTTTGTCTTTAAACTTTTTGCAACATTTGCCATTTGCAATATTCTGTTCAAATGTACCAGGTTCACATCATTTGATTAAATGCACATTTTATAGGAACATAAACTTAAGATATCCATGCTTTACTGAGTTTAAATACACTCTATATTTTATTTTATTTCATGTCCAGATTAAAGTGCAGTTATTGGCTCAAACTGAAAACCTGAAACCTGGTTCTACTTTAGCTTTTCAGGTGGCAAGTTCAGGTGGCAGGAAACCTGCTGGCAGGTTTCCAGGTCCCATGGGAAACAAACTAAATGTATAATCTCCTGTGTCCAATGGGTTTCATTAATTTTGGAAAGCTACCTGCAGCTGATAAACACACATTGAGTTTCACCCTCAACCAGGTGTCCTCCTCCAGAAAGATGACAGCCCTGTCCAGCCGACCTCTGACTCTAAGCTGACCTCTGAGACACAGACATACCGGCCGGTGTTGCAGCCCTCTGAGGCTGTTCCTCCAATAGGTATCTATATCTATATATCTATATATCTATCTATATATCTATATCTATATCTATCTATCTATATCTATATCTATATCTATATCTATATATATATATATATATATATATATATATATATATATATATATATATATATATGATATGTAAAAATTACATTCAAATCTGTTAACAGAATGTTATGAGTAGTGATGATTCAATATTATAGCAACAATATAGAGATGTCTGTAATCATTTTGATCAAACTTAACTTTAATCATTAATATAAGTAAAACAAATTGCACAAACATTTAAAATATGAGACTTCACGAAAATAAAACAACTGTGAGAAACGAGGCAAAATGTACATATCTAACACACACTAACAACGCGACACATGCAGCATGAAGCTCCGACATCACACAGACTGAAAGCCAGGTCTATTACAGAGATAATTATTATTATTATTATTATCTTCACTACAGTACAGTATTTGCATTTCAATGGAATTTTAACTTGGTTTCCAGTTCAGTTTTAAAGGAAATAATAATGTTGGGCTCAATTTGTTGTGTGTGTGTGTGTGTGTTTGTGTGTGTGTGTGTGTGTGTGTGCGCGTGTGTGTGTGAGTGTGTGTGTGTGTGTGTGTGTGTGTGTGTGTGTGTACAGGGACCTACGTGCTGAACAACCTTGTTGGGAAACCTTGTATCAAAGCCACCCTGGGAGCAGAATACATTGTCATTGAAAAGGAGGTTAGTGCTGTGACTGACTCAGCACATTGTGTGTGTGTGTGTGTGTGTGTGTGTGTGTGTGCATGTGTGTGTGCATATGTGTGTGCGTGTGTGTGCATATCTAATGGATCAGCGTTCACGTCGCGTCCTCGCCCGCCCGGGAAACTTATGATCCTCCAAGCAGACTAAATTCTAAGAGACAACACCCGAGAGTCAAGTCAAAGAATCCTATTCACAGTCCTAAAGCCGAAAGCAAACAGCCCCAAGAGCAACTTGTGGTAGGACCTGCCCTTTGAATACTACAACCAATCGTTGAAAGCCTTTCTGCAGCCAAGCAAAGCCTTCTTGAAATCCTTGCCTTCTAACACTTGATCAACGTTATCTGCCTCCAAGAGACTCACATTGGCACAGCGGAAGCAGGCCACTCCACCATCAATGGCTTTGATCTCCTGTGCCACACTCCACATGCCAAACATAGATTTGTCACCGAACCACCTGACAACAACACATTTCTCAGATACCATAACCATTGGCGGGTTTCATATTGTTCATGTGTACAAGCCCCCTAGTGCTAACTGGGACCTGCAGGTCTTACCCACCCTAACCCACCCTGCCATCTATGTGGGGGACTTTAATAGCCACCACCCTGACTGGGGATACTCAGAGGTGGCTATCGATGGTGAGGCACTTTCAGATTGGGCATCCAGAAATGACCTTATTCTGATACACAACCCCAAACAAAAAGGGAACTTTCCACTTAGCCAGGTGGAAAAAGGACTACTCTCCTGACCTGTGCTGGGTCAGATCTTTGAATGGAACGCCTTACCCTGCACAGATCCTCATTCTTAACGATTTTCCACACAGTCAACACCGGCCCTTGCTCGTACACATTGGTCTACACCTCCCAGTCATAAACAGATCGAGGAAGATGCGCTGGAACTTCTGCAAAGCCAACTGAAAAAAATACAGTGAAACCCTGGATCGGAGTGTCGTCACCATCCACTCCACATCATCACTGTAGATGAAGCATGCAACCGCTTCTGCAGCGCCATCTTCAAAGCTGCCCACACAGCAATCCCACGAGGCTACTGACCCCTCTGCACCTCATGTCTGGACGGAGAAAGCGCTGCCCTCCTACAAGCCTACAAAACACCAGTCGACCCTGAGATAGCAGACCATCTCATTGAATCGCTAACTACAGCCAGGCGAAAGAAATGGGAGGACACAGTAGCTGACCTGAATTTCACCCACTCTAGCAGGAAATGTTGCCTCATACGTCGCCTAGGAGCTGCACAGAAGCCCCTAGCCAAAGCCAAGCACACCCAACCAAGTTGCAGCCCACCTACTGTCTATTGCAAAAGCAACCCAAGACGAAGACACCAGAAGAGCAATTACAACTGAGCTAGAGAAACATCAAAAAACTCCTGTAAAGTAAAGAAACCCTGAGCCTTTTGAGGTAGCTGAATTGGAGAAAGTCCTGCAGGACCTGAAATGTGGAAGGCAGCAGGATATGACAACATCCCTCCAGAGTTCATGAAACATCTTGGCCCCCTAGCCCTAACATGGCTGAAACAATTCTACACCAGGATCACAAAGACAAACTTGATCCCAAAGAAATGGCGCACAGCAAAAGTAATTGCCATACCAAAACCTGGCAAAGACCACAAATTACCAGCAAGCAACTGCCCAAGCTCCCTACTTAGTGTTCCGTTCAAAATCCAGGAACATCTAATACTACAACGTATTACTCCAGCCGTAGAGGATATTCTCTGTGTGGATCAGGCAGGTTTTCGCAAGGACCACAGCACAGAAGAACAAATACTGGCCCTTACCACCTTCATCAAAAATGGCTTTGAGAACAGACTAAAGACAGGGACTGTGTTCCTCAACCTCACAGCTGCCTATGATACGGTCTGGCACAAAGGCCTTCTACTGAAACTCACAAGGGCCTACCAATCCATACAGACATTTACAACCCACCCACTGCTCGACTTCCATCCAGACGACTAATCTGGAAGAACCCCCCACCAGCTGACTTCACCGTCCAATCAGCTTGGAGAAACGAATGGGAGTCCAAGGAAGTCACAAACAAACATCTGGTGTCAGACCCCAACCAACAGGTCCCTGGCACCAACCTCCCAAGGAGACAGTGGTCTACGATCAATCGTTTCGGGACTGCCTTCACAAATGGGGCAGTAGTCCAAGCCCACTGTGTGCTAGTGGAGAGGAGCAGACTATGGAGCACATCACAGAAGTTTGTCCTCTCCAAAGACTTAAAGGAGGATTAGTCATCCCCCATACAACAGACCAAGGGTCAACTGCTTGGCTTAAGGACTTTGCATTTGCTAAATAAATAAATGAGGTGAAAACATATTTACATGTAAGTTCATTCTCTCAGTGATGAGTGTTTGTACAGTCACAATATGGTGAGAAGAGACACTCATTTGTGACAGTAATATGTAATATGAAGACATATTTCCCTCCGGTGTACATTCAGAAGACTTGGTATTTCCACCTGGACCCCTACCGGGTCAGGACCGGAGGTTCCTGTGGCAGAGAAGCTGCTGTTCTCTCTCTGACGCTGCCAGACAGCGCTGCCAGTCTGCAGCTCACCTTCACAGAGGTACTCCACCATGAACAGCCTTCAATCTCCCTCTGGGCTGCTTCTCCCCCACAGTCCAACGATGTGTGTGCAATGTCACAAATTAGTTAGAATAAGCACAACCTTAAATCGCTATGGCTAAATGCAGCATACTCATCAATTCACTTGTTATATATCTCACATAATAATAATGTTCAGTTTTTATACGACACTGGTAAGGACTCCTTTTTCTGCAGTTTTCTACTTTTGATCCTGAAAGTAACTATTGCTGATACTACTTACTTATTATACTTAAGCTTTTGGTTTGAATACCGGACTTCTTTTGTACCGGATTATTTTCATGGTGTTGTTTTAATACTTTTACTCAAGTAAATGATCTGAATACTTCTTAGGTTAACTGGTAACTGTACATGCGGCATCCTTGTGACTCTGAATGGTGGTCTCACAATACTGTATGTGTTAGTAGAACATGTATTACTGATATACTGCATATAATCCCGCAATGCAAAATAAGCAGTTTGTGTTTTTATTTACTCGTTAAAACACCATCTGTGTTTATTTTATTAACACTTATTCTAATGTCAAGGGTACAAAAATAAAATCACTCAAATTGTTCAGTATTAATTCTAGCTCTGTCCCAACCTAAAAGTTCAGATGTAAATGAAAGTATCCTGATAATAAACCTATGACCAGTTTGGGTTAGAAATGCAGACAATATGATGAATATTAGAGATGAGACATGAAGGCGACCTTCTTGAACTGCGAAAAAGTCCTTGGAAAAACAAGTTGTGAAATTGTCAAGATGTCACAGGAACACAATCCATCTGCATTGAGCGTCAAAATGTTCACAGCAAAATATCTGTTAAATATTCCAGTATTTCAGACTGAGCTGTTGTTTTTCTGTCTCCAGGACGAGAGTGATTTCTATGTTGTCAAGCTGACTGCTCATGTGTCTCCCCTGCCCGTCTGCCCAGGATGTGCCAGTAAGTCCCTGTAAAGAGAGGAAATAAGAAGACAGAGTTTCTGATTTGGAACACAAAGAATGCAACTGTACCCTTCCATCCTCTTCTTTCCAGACAAGACGTACTCAGGAGCGCTGGCTCATGAAAAGCTGTTCACAGCAGGTCGTGGACAGAGCTTCAAGTGCCAGTCTAAGCAACTGCTGCGGACGTCATTGGAGCTGAGGATCAAGCTGGTGGCTCTGCAGCTGCAGGCCTTCAGTCTACCCAGCGGGCAGTTTGGTTCAGGTGACTGAGCTAATCATGTAGGTTCAGTGATGCAGGGGTACAAGTCTGTTCCACACATTTAACTTTGTGCAAGTAGTTCTATAATGCTCCATAGATCTAGAAATACAACCATATTTACGAGTTGCAGAATCTCTAACACATATAATTGTTTGGGAAGACTAGGACCACATTCACAGGACTGGGTTAAAAGTAACAGTTGATTGTCTTTCTTGGATAGATGCCTCAGCGAAGCATAAAGGGTGAATTATACTATTGCAACTACAACTGCGGCTGGCCACGCAGTTGGATCGACGGACTCGTTTTGGTTTATAGTTCCCGTGCGTTTTTCATACGCGGTGGCGCATCGGCCGTAGAGTCGACCTGCACACCGACGTTTACCGATATCTCCCTCCAGGAATTCACCGCCATCTGCGTGTCCTTATACTTAGTCAGACGGGTTATATAAATGCTTATATTTGCGGATCTCTTCAGCCAAACGTTGTTCAACGGGATCCATTGTTCGTGTTTCTGCTATGGCTTTTAAAAACAGCCGTATTAAGTTATGAAACTGGAAATGAGAGACTCAGAAAGGATGTGGTTAGCAGACCAATCCCAGCCTTCCGGGATTGGTCTGCTAACGACATCCTATAGTTAGTCCAATAGTCAGAAATTTTGGGTTGTGCGCGCAAGCACACAAAATGGCTGATTTGACTACGCAAGGGGGTCCATGCGTATCTTGCGTTCTTGCGTCTCTGCGTAAAACCCGAGTATAAATCCGGCTTTAGAGTCTGCTCTGTGCTTGTGTGCGAATACCATGGTAGAGCGATTAAACAGGAAGCTATGAAACAATAATTAAAAACTATGATTTCTATAAGGTTTTATTGTCTTTATTTCTCTCAACCCTCTGGGCCAGATGC
Organism: Clinocottus analis; assembly: GCF_023055335.1. Classification (NCBI taxonomy): domain Eukaryota; kingdom Metazoa; phylum Chordata; class Actinopteri; order Perciformes; family Cottidae; genus Clinocottus; species Clinocottus analis. The sequence goes on along the minus strand of NW_027176031.1, from coordinate 242,913 downwards.
AGGGCGTTTGGCTCGATACAACAAACATAATCTGAAAAGCATGGTTGGTGACCCTTTTAATTATATAGAAGATAAACCTGTCTGGATATGTCTACACAGAATGGAACGTTAGTGCATCAGATGCTGTGATAACCTTGTGATAAATTAAGGTCGTCATTTGTCTGAAATCATTGTCCTCTTTCTGCTTTCTGCGTTTTGCTCTCCTCCTGCTGTATGTTTCAGAGGTGGAGTGTCGGCCTGACTTTAACAAACGCGTTCTCCCCATCATTGTCGGGGCCACAGTAGTGGGACTCTTTCTGATCGCTCTGCTGACCTTCCTGTTCATCAGGGACCGCCGCAGAGCAGGATACGACATGCTCTAAGCTCCTTGAGAGGCTGGATGGAGATGTACTCAATCTGATAGAATGTTTCATACTTGTTACTGTTACAAAAAGGGAACTCAGAAGTTACTTTTTGTTCCTGAGATTCTTCAAATAATGATATTATTGTCTGATATTATAACTATGACTGCAAACATTGTGTTACATTTACTTGACTATTTCTTATTTGATTTAGTTTTATCTCATGTCTTCAATTCTAATGTCAATGAAACATTTGTGTTCACGGCTCTTTGTTGTGAAATACTCTGATTTGTTGCATATTTAACATCTATGTAATAAAAGGAAAGAGGGACGAAATATAGAGCCTTTAATTACATGAACAACATACATTGTTGCAATTGTATTTGTAATACAATTATGTATCCCAAATGTAATACATACCTTAAACATGTTGTATTTTAACCAGTGTCAAAGTTCAATCATATTTTTGTTCAACTAATTTTCGTTTCATAATTTCTGTACTGCTTTACGGCAAAGTATTCATATTGAAAATAAACGGGTTTATCTTATTATTCTGAATGTGATTTTTCTTGGCTAACTCAACTCACCTCCGGTTTGACGGAGGAGCGCCGCCGGTGACTTGTGGTCACTGCTGCTTCTTCCTCCCCGCCTCCATATCCTTCTTCCTCATTGGCCGCTCGATGCTACGAGTCCTTGGAAAGGTCATAAATGTTAAAAGCAGATATTTACAAGCGTGTGCAGTGTTGATTCGTGCGAGTGGAAGGCCCATAATATGTACGTGTGCTTCAAGCTGAGTGCTTTGCTGCAGTTGATGTAGAATACACGGTGTTTAAACCGTTTCTAAATTACCACTTCGCCTTTTCCTCTTTAGCTGGTCATTAGCGAGTCAGCTAGCTAGCAGCGAGCCTAAGCAGCTGGTAGCGATGGCTGCAGTTATTTTGAGTTTCACAACTCTACAGAGTCTGAAGACATTTGCACAGTGAGTACATGGACATGTCTGCATTGCTTCTCGTGTGAAAACAGCTCGCTCCCTCCAACCAGCTTCCTTTGAACGTGAGCCCACGGCTAAAGTTTGCGACGCTACTTCACGTCTGAGCTGCTCAGAAAACACAACATTGTTAATTAACGCTATCTGCTGCGGCTCATCGCTGCTGTACAGGACAACATCGCGTAATGTGTCCCCTCAGTACCAACGAGTTGATGCAATGTTTGTTTGTTTTGATAATAACTCTGATCCGGGCGGATCAAGGTTAAATAACTGTCAGCTAGCATGGAGGCTCGTTATACACCTGTACTAGCGGTCAGTCAGCTCACTAATGGGGACTGACTTGTGCTTATTTTGTTTAGTTTGAGCTATTTTATAAACGAGACTGTCGTCCATTCACCACCTGCACTTCACAGCCATGTAAAGATGTGAACGGTATTGACATGAATATCAACATGAATGTGTCTTCTCCTCTTCTCAGAAACTTGTCATGGACCAGAAGAGGCGTGCGGCTCGTGTCAGGAGGTGAGTGAAGAAAACACTGTCCCAAACCAAAACATCTTCAACTTTCATTTCTATTTAAACGGGGAAAAACAACATCCTTACTTATGAAAAGATGGAAACGGAGACTTTTTAGTATGGTTTCTTGATAATCGTTACTGATTAGCTATCTGGACAGTGATGTATGCAAACCCTTTAAATCATGTTTGGGGACAGTACATTTAAAGAAAGTTTTTTTTTTGTGTGTGTTTTGAAAGAAGCTGTAACAAGTCTGTTGTGTCTTCTCCAGGGGTAGGGAGGATAGAGAAGGTGCTGATTGCCAATCGAGGGGAGATTGCGTGTCGTGTGATGCGCACGGCCAAGAAGATGGGCGTCCGCTCTGTGGCGGTGTACAGCGACGCAGACAAAGACTCCATGCACGTGGCCATGGTGAGATGCTGCAGAGCAGGAGCTTTGACAATTAGTTTTGTCAGTCTTAAGCTTTCTTTCTCATACACAATGAGGAATGAGCGTGTCTTCTTAGACTGCTCATTAATAGTTTACAAACTTGCATTAGTTGGTTACAATTAATCACAGTTTGTGTCTGCTCTGTTTCTGTTTGTTTGTAGGCTGATGAAGCCTACCACATTGGCCCTCCACCCTCCCAGCAGAGTTACCTCTCAATGGAGAAAGTTTTGGAAGTAGCCAAGATGTCTGGCTCACATGTGAGTTGTCCTCTATTTGTTGTGAACAGTTTTGACAAGAGAAGTGATGCTGTGACTTTCCTACAAAAGGATTATAGATCCTGATGTGCAGGTCTTTTTAACCCCTTCACTGTCCTTTATGTTGAACTACTCTTCTTTGACATTTTAAATGTGATGTGTTATATATCATGTCTGTATCTATAGGCGGTGCATCCTGGTTATGGCTTTCTGTCAGAAAATGTTGAGTTTGCAGAGGCGTGTAAACAGGAAGGCATCATCTTCATCGGACCGCCTTCCTCCGCCATCCGAGACATGGGCATTAAAAGGTAACACCCACAAAACATATACATTCATATCCTATCTCCATTTGTCTCATTAACATGTTATATGGTTTGAAACATTATAGAGCCCAGTGGAGGTAGTGGTGTCATTGTTGGAGTAACAGTTTATAGAATACAGCGAGAAATATAAATGTGAATGTAAACACGTTCAGTAAAGCCAGCAATAATAGCGGTCACTTTTATTGCTTTGTCTCCTTTTTCAGCACATCCAAATACATCATGTCAGCTGCTGGGGTGCCAATCATTGGTGGTTACCATGGAGAGGATCAATCAGATGAAAGGCTGCAAGCAGAGGCTGCCAAAATTGGTTTCCCTGTGATGATCAAGGCGGTCCGTGGAGGAGGTGGCAAGGTGAGAGGACATAAACAAGCCTTAACAAATTAGACAATGTAATAACTTTTAGAAACTCTGTGTGTGTGTGTGTGTGTGTGTGTGTGTGTGTGTGTGTGTGTGTGTGTGTGTGTGTAGGGAATGCGTATTGCACGGTCAGACTCAGATTTCTTGGAGCAGTTGGAGTCGGCGAGACGAGAAGCCAGGAAATCCTTCAATGATGATGTCATGCTGGTGGAGAAGTTCGTAGAGGATCCCAGGTAATATTACTACTACTACTAATAATAATTCATCTACTGATGCATTTTCTGCCCACCATCCAGTCCTACTACCTTGTTATGTTTATTTGAAGATGAACTTGTCCTTCTCCTCCTCTGCCTGTCTTCCATAGACATGTGGAGGTGCAAGTGTTTGGGGACATGCACGGCAACGCAGTCTATCTGTTTGAGAGAGACTGCAGCGTCCAAAGAAGACACCAGAAGATCATAGAGGAAGCACCAGGGGTGAGGAATTGTAAAACGTTGTATTTAAATCCATCCATCCATTTTCAGCTGCTTATCCGGGGTCGGGTGGCGGTGGCAGCACGCCCAACAGACCGACCCAGGCTTCCCTCTCCCCCGCATCATTTTTTTTTAGCTCATTCTGGGGAACCCCGAGGCGTTTCCAGGCTAGCCGGGAGATATAATCCCTCCAGCATGTCCTGAATCTTCCCTGGGGCCTCTTCCCAGTTGGATGTGCCTGGAAAACCTCTAATGGGAGGCGTCCAGGAGGCATCCGGATTAGATGCCCGAACCAACTCAGCAGCCTCCTTTCAATACGAAGGAGTAGCGGCTCGACTCCAAGCTCCTTCCTGATGTCCGAGCTTCTTTCCCTTTCTCTAAGACTGAGCCCGGCCACCCTACGGAGAAAGCTCATTTCGGCCGCTTATATCCTCGTTCTTTCGGTCACGACCCAGAGTTCGTGACCATAGGTGATGGTTGGAACGTAGACCGACTAATAAATGGAGAGATTCGCCTTCCGACTCAGCTCCCTCTTCCCCTAGACGGACAGTGCCTGTTTTACTGCTGCAGCCGCAACGATCCGTCTGTCAATCTCCCGCTCCACCTTACCCTCACTCGTGAACAAGACCATGAGATACTTGAACTCCTTCGCTTGGGGCAGGCATTTTGTCCCCACCCAGAGGTAGAAATCGACCGGTTTCCGGCAGAGAACCATGGCCTTAGATCTGGAGGCGCTAACTCTCATCCCTGCCGCTTCACACTCGGCTGCAAAACGCCCCAGTGAATGCTAGAAGTCATTGTATTTAAATCCTTATGTTCAAATCTCTTTTTACTGTTTCCTATCCTATTCTTCCTTTAAACACATTGTTTTGTGGGGGTGGGAGGTCAACAGCGTGCGCCACATCTGAAAAGCTAGTCATACATCTGTTGTAATCAACTTTATGTTTTGGTCATGTTGAGAGCTCACAGTGTATAAGGCAGGGGTCGGCAACCCGAGGCTCCGGAGTCGCATGTGGTTCTTTTTTTTTTTTCCTAGTGGAAAATTCCTCTTATCTAAGAGTTTGAGGTGATATTGGGTCACTGAAAATAAAATTAGTTGTTTAAATACTGTTTTAACTAAAATCTGCATCACATCTTGTCAAGCGGCTTCCCCTGCAGGTGGCTCCTTGTGATTCCCAGAACCCGGCCCTTGTTAAACTACCAATAGATAAAAGAAGAAAAGTCACGGAGCGTTTGATTCTGCGTGGATGTATTAATTTGGCAAACAACAACATGTAATGTTGAAAGACTCTTCCAGAACAAACACACAGCATCTGCTGAAAACTAAGATGAGCGATTTCTCAACTGCTGCAGCAAACTGAGTAAAGTAGATATACTTTCAGGAAGTGGATCACAACTCGAAACTCATCTCCTGCTGCTGGTTCTGTGGCAGCTCATAAGACAGTGAGGCGTCCGCTAGTAGAGACGTATCAGCCCTCCTCCGTTTGCGGTGCTCTAAAAGTCCGACGTAGTTAGGACGCTCAGTGTAAACGCAGCAAAATATATGCGCTTTTAAAATGCAAATCTCAAAAGAGGAGAACAGGGATCCGGCCTGTTATCTTATGGTTATGGGGTGAACACTCTACCACTTGAGCCACATGTATAGATAGGACTTGACATTTGCATAGTTTAATTGACCTTAATGCAGCTGACACGTTACTATTTTCTCCTCTTTAAAAGAGTTTGATAGTTATAAACAGGTAAAATAGCAATGCAATGTAAAAAATTGTCTTTATTCTTGTTCTATAATTTCATAAATACAACAAACTATAGTTTTTTGTGACTATATGTAAAACTTTATAAGCTGTGATATCAAACAGCTTTTGCGGCGCCAGATACATTTGGTAGAAAAAAGATGTGCATTTTCTGGTGATGTGGATGAGGTGCACTTCTGTTGCAGGAAACTGCTCAGAAACACACTTCCTGTCGCTGCACCTAGAAACGTCATCCATCTGCTGACATCAGGCTATTGTTTTACAACAGTCTAACCACATTTATTTAATTTCAAGACTGTGTAGGGACCCCAGAATACAGAAATATCCAAATAAACAATGTATTGTGAGATTACTTATTCAAAACTGTTCTCATTAAGAATGATGTAAATCAAGGAATTGGAAATCTGTTTGTCCCGAACCCACAAAGCTTGATATTAGGGCGACAATGACTTGAATAAGTTTGTGTCAACTGTTGACTCTTTGTTTGTACGTATTTTTTGTATTCTTTCAGCCTGATATTAGTCCCGAGGTGCGGAGAAAACTTGGAGAGGCAGCCGTTAAAGCAGCCAAGGCTGTCAACTATGTGGGAGCAGGTGAGACACACAGACACACACCTGCACTCAGCTCACCACGACAACACACAGCACACTGACATGATGTATTGTTGGTCTCCCCGTGTAGGTACGGTGGAGTTCATAATGGACGCCCAGCATAACTTTTACTTCATGGAGATGAACACCCGGCTGCAGGTGGAGCATCCTGTCTCTGAGATGATCACTGGAACGGACCTGGTGGAGTGGCAGCTGAGGGTAAGAGAGGAGGAACGGAGGACATGACCTTTTACCAATCGGCCGTTGTGGTTTCAGGTGCATTGATTGGTGTCACTCTCCTCCAGGTGGCAGCAGGGGAGCGCCTGCCTCTCCTCCAGGATGACATCGTTTTGAGAGGACACTCTTTCGAGGCTCGTATCTATGCCGAGGACCCAAACAACGACTTCCTTCCGGGGGCGGGGCCTCTGCTGCATCTCTCCACCCCTTCACCAGAACAACACACGCGTATAGAGACTGGAGTCCGGGAAGGTAGGGAGTCTAGAGCTAACTCTCCGGTTGTGATAACATCCTTTATATTTTTACAGAATCAAATCAGGTGTCCAATTTGCTGCAGACTGACATGGACATATTTCACAAGAGCTACCTGACACACAAAACAAAAACAAGAAATAAATGAAGCAAAAGTCTCTGGGAAATGCCAAATAGAGCCCACAACACTAACTCTGTCCATGTGTTAATCTTTCAATTCTTTTTGAGAAACTGTGGATCAATAATTATTCAATCATACTTGGCACCAATATGGAAAAAAAAGTATGAACGGTATCTGTTACTGCAATTCAAAGTGTGTGTGTGTGTGTGTGTGTGTGTGTGTGTTTTCAGGGGACGAGGTGTCGGCACATTATGACCCAATGATCGCCAAGCTCGTGGTGTGGGGAGAAGACCGATCTGCTGCCTTAAAGAAGCTGCGGTACTGCTTACGACAGTACAATGTAAGACACACACACACACACACACACACACACACACACACACACACACACACACACACACACACACACTGACCTTGCAGTCTCACGGTGTCGCATTCCAATTAACACTTTACAAAGAATTCATGCAAAAATGGAACCATAGACTCTTCAAAGTTGTGTGTGTGTTAACTTTCTCTGCATCCTCTCGTCAGATCGTGGGACTGAACACTAACATTGACTTCCTGCTGAGTCTCTCGGGCCACCCGGAGTTTGAGGCTGGAAACGTGACCACCGGTTTCATCCCCCAGCACTACGCAGACCTTTTCCCCACTCCGATCACTCCTTCTGGGGAAACTGTGTGCCAGGCAGCGCTGGGCCTGGTGCTGCAGGAGCAGAAACACACACAGGCGTTCCTGCAGACCTCCACGGGTGAGGGTGAACATTCCCCTTACGGCACATTTGATTTGGAAAAAGTAGCATACTAAGTGAATATGGTGTGTGTTTGTGTTTCAGACCCCTTCTCCCCGTTCGGCTTCAGCAGCGGCTGGAGAAGCAACATTGGGTTTAACAGAAACATGACACTACAACTGGGAGACAAAAGTAAGTCCCAGACATAGCTGAGCTCTGACCCCGCCCTAAATAAAGGAGGGGACAAAAGACAGACAGAATTATGATCAAAGGTGATGGGACTGTGTTTACCTTCCTCTATTAAATGCACTACAGCCTTTTCCCGGACACTCTTCAGATTTAAATGTCTTCCTCCTGTTCAGAACATTTCCTCTTGTGTGTTGTTGTCCTCTAGAAGTTGATGTGGTCATTGTGTACAACAAAGATGGCAGCTACTCGATGCAGGTAAGCTACCTTGTTGTTTGTCTCATATCTTTAGTTTTGGGTATTTTTAAACCCACATTATTGAATGCTTGTGTGTGTTTCTATAATCAAATGCTCTCCCATTTAAAAAAAAAAAGAAAAAAGAAATCCCATTCACTTGATGAAGATGGTGAGAGGAAGTAGTTTGACTTTCTCTGAAAGTTTCCACCACATCTCACAGCCTTTGTTTGTAAATTGTCGACTTGTAATGTGTTCTATGGCGTGCACTTTGTAGTCGCTGCTCATGTGTGATGAAATTCAGTGGGGGTGAATGTAACGGCGTTATGAATACAATTTGTTACTTTTTATTTTCAATTTCTTTTGTTTATTAATAAACAAACCCGTTGAGTGTGTAGAAATGAAATACTGACCAAACTCCATTGACTGATAAACGCTTTAAGATGCACTTGCAAAATACCAGAAAGCAAAGTACACGGACCTTAAGTTAAGATTATTTAGTCAAACTATTGTCTCTAAAGTCAAGAATTAAGGGACGACGCCTCTTTCATGTTTCTAAATCAATGCATTTCTTTCTTCAGATTGCAGAGGAGGTGTACACCGTGACCGGAGAGGTGGAGACGGAAGGCGGAGCATCTTTCCTTCGCTGTTCTGTCAATGGCGTGAAGTCCCGACCCAAACTGGTGATCCTGGACAACACGGTGCACCTGTTCTCCATGGTGCGTTCACACCACTCATTTATTCATTCATATATTAGCATTTTATTTATTCCACAAGTCTGTGAAGCAGAGATCATGAAAAAAACCTTCTTCATTCCTCGTACACTGTCGTAAATGTCAGAACTCATTTGCTGATGTACCCGTTTAAAACTCTATATTTACTACTGTCTTTGCAATTTTAAATCTGTACACAATAACTTGTCTATTAGTTAGTAATTCCACATCAGCTGTTGCTGTGCCAATCGTCTATTTCCTGTCTGAAGCATCCGTCATGTGAAATCTCTGCTCTCGTTGCAGGAGGGCAGCTCCCAGGTGTCGACTCCGGTGCCCAAGTATCTGGCTGGTGTGAGCGGCTCCGGGGCTCAAGGCGGAGCGGTGGCCCCCATGACGGGGACCATCGAGAAGGTGAGATCGGTTCTACGTTATGGATTATTATAAGCGTCATCATATTAAATAATGTATAAAGTTTGTTCACATCACTTTCTTACAACATACAACAGTATCTATGCAAGCTATTGTAAATAATAGGTCTTTTAATTCAGTTGACAATAAAATGTGTGTATATACATTATTTATTGTGAATTTAAGCTTTAAATGTTTTAGAAGAAAGTAGTACACAAATAAATTCAATTTCAATTCAGTTTACTTTGTAAAGCTCAAAATGACCTCTGAGGCCTTTACAATCTGTACATGATACATGTATTATTTCTGATTGCACTTGTGCCTATCTGTAGCCCACAGTCAACAAAACATTATGAAATATTAAGGTGTAATGTCATGTAATGGGGTAAGAACAGCACCTTGTGTACAAGGTGAGGGGCAGAAAGTGTGATCGCACATTTGATCCTCTTAGATAACGACAATGCATAGAGTCCGCCATGGTTTCAAATGATCCCCCTTTTTTCTTTGTGCCTTTTCACCGCGAACAGAAAACATATATACAGAAATGAAAAACAAACAATAATAACAACAAAAAGGGTCTGGTTCGCCCTGTCCTGAAAAACGTTCAGGTGTTACATCGTCCATTTCTCCCACTTGTCACGACATTGCTCCTCTTGAGCTCTTATTCTGTGGGTTAAGCGTTCCATCTCATCTGTTTCGGTCACAATTTTCAACCATCCATCTTGTGATGGCGGTTCTATTGAGTGCCATCTTTGTAATAGTCTTTACTAGCTGCTAGCAGAATTTTTAGCAGATATCTGTCTTTCCTTATCACAGTATCTACACGTATAGTGTACGGATGCCACCTCTTCTAACACATCACGGGTGCCCAAAAGGCTTCCGCAACGGACACATTAATGCATCTTTGCTAATAGCTCCTATTTAAGATGGAATTTTATTAGATCGATATTGGGACGTCCTTTAAGATGGCGCGCTCAAATCGGTTTCCAGGAGCGAGGAGTTCCCCGAGTGTTCTCTGTTTAGACAAATAACCAACTCGTTGTATTGTGTGCAGGTGATGGTGAAGGTCGGAGACAGAGTGGCCGTTGGAGACCCTCTGATGGTCATGATTGCCATGAAGATGGAGGTGAGGGGCTCACCTTTTACGTCCCAGGCGCACACTTCCCCTGCTTTGTTTGTTATGACATGGCTTTGTTTTTGTCTCGGCAGCACACGATCCGGGCGCCCAAGTCGGGTGCGATCAAGAGGGTTTTCTTTAGCGAGGGCTCTCAGGCCAACCGCCACGCTCCTCTGGTCGAACTGGAAGAGGAGGAGGAGAAGGAAGGGGAGGGGAGCAGCCAGTAAACTGAGTCGAACACACAAGCACACCCATGAATACACTAACAGGTCGGAGCCGGGACGAGTTCCTGCGACAGCTGGAGGGGAAAGTGAGTCAATCTGAACGAGCTTGGTGTCCATCACGTCCCGAGTCGTCTGCTGGGAGAACGCGTCAGCAGTCTGAAGCTGGAGACGAATACTTCCACCCTGGGGATCCGATGTGCGTCGAGGAAGGTCAGGAACATTTACCGTGCCCTGAAATGCTCCTGGGTTCCACTTGTATGCACAGTTGCCTTTTTAAAAGCACATCACAATATTACCTTCATGTCGATTACCTTTTGTTTGTTCCTGCACTTCTTTCTTGTAAATCAGTGAATCTCTCAAAACTTCCATGAGCATTTTTGTTCTTTTTCTAAGCCCCCCTCCTCTCTTTGTTTGTCAGTGGTGGAAAATCTGGTGTCGAAGATAATAATTAGGTGGAATAGGAAGTATGAAATCAGACAAAATACTTACAGATTTTCTCGTATCTCGTATATTTTTGAAAAACTATCCAACTACTTTAGTTTCTTATTCATCAAAAAAATGACGTTGTTCAGTGGAACTTGATTTTAGGAAAAAAGTAGTGAATGTAAATGAATCTTTGGTGCCAGTACATATTCAGTGTCGGGGGTTGATGTCTAGTTTTTAAAGATTCTGACTCCAAACTCCTCATCCTTCACTCCTGAAGTGTGTTTGCTCTTCAGAGTAAAGCAGACGTCTGTTGTAGAGGATGTAGCTGAGGACAAAGGCTTTTAGAAAAGGGAGGCAAAGAAACCCTCCACATTATCAAAAGACCTTTGTGACTTTGATTTGAAAATAGCGTAAAGGATGCGATGTGAGTCAGAGGGCTTTAAACAGACTGCTGTGATTCTCTTTTAACTGACTGGTGTGTTATGAGTCCCTGTAAACTAAAACTGATAAATGACTGTTTATTTTGTAGATGTGTGATGGATGATTTTAAAAAAAAAAAGAGAAAAAAAAAGTATTGGACTGGTCAGATAGTGTAATAAAAATGTTTATGAAGTATGCACAGTGCCATGTGGTTCTTGGGAGTTGCTGATCCTAACAATTTGAATAAATAATATTTTTATTGATTGACAGCTTCATCTTCCTAATACGTTTGTGGCACATTGAGCTCCACCCAGCCTCAACTTGGAGGTTGAATCAATCATAATGTCACATGCAGGGTAGTATATATAATTGTGGCATCTACACTACCATTGAAAAGTTTGGGGTCACCCAGACACATTTTCAGTTTCTTTGCAAGTTCTGGCATGGAATAGCCTTCATTTCTAACAACAAGAATAGACTGGCGAGTTTCACATGAAAGTTCTCTTTCTGGCCATTTTGAGAGTTTAATGGAACCCACACACGTGAGCTCCAGATACTCAACGAGCTCAAAAGGCCAGTTTTATAGCTTCTCTCACCAACATAACTGTTTTCAGCTGTGTAACATCACTGCACAAGGGTTTAAGGGTTTTCTACTCTTCCATTAGTCTTCTAAGGTGATTAGCAAACACAATGTACCATCAGAACACTGGAGTGATAGCTGCTGGAAATGGGCCTCTATACACCAATGTAGATATTTAATTAAAGAGACGTTTTCACCTAGAGTAGTCATTTACCACAATAATAATGTATAGAGTGTATTTCTGATTAATTTAATGTTAACTTCATTGAAACAGTGCTATTCTTTGGACCCCAAACTTTTGAACGGTAGTGTATACTTTGACATTTTATAGAAAAAAGCATCACTTTCTCTTTAGGGCTTTTTTTTTTGGTTAGAACATTTAAATGACTGAAGTTGCACCCACAAACATGTTTCTAAAAAAAATATTTATTTTGTAAATAGCAGTGCATCTCCATAAGCATCAGCTATAAGACAGATCTATAGATAGGACAGACGGGAACATATCAGTCAACAGAAGGTTGAAACACAGGTTAGCTCTGATCTGCAGCTTTGTGTCGTGCTGGTTGATGCTCAGTCTGCAGAAAACTGATCTGATAGAGAAATGTTATGACAAAGAAAATTTAGATTCCTGTTAACTTTCCTGAAATAACTTGAAAATGTCTGATACTTGCATAATGTTAATTGAAAAGTTCACAATCTGGGTTCTGGTTGATGATGCTTGTATTTATACAAATGTGGCATTTAAATTGTCATTTGGGGTTTACACACAAAATATGGTATAGCCAATATTTCAAGAAGCAGGAGTATTTGGTTTAAAACATCTGTAGACAGAATGTAAACACTCTGAATGAGGTGAACGCAAACACCTGAATGGTGCTTTTGATAGCAGATGATGATCATGGCATCTGTCAAGGCTTGATAAAACTTTAAATGGCTTTTTAAAACCATGTTTGTATCGTTCAATAATCCTCCTGCTTCTAGAAATACCACAGAGGCCTCGTCTTCAAACCCAGCTGCCTTCTCGTCACACAGCCTCGATGATGTCACCGCTCTGATGCGTTAAAGAATCAGACCAAACAAAATAAAGTATCGGTTTTCTGCATAAGCAGACGCAAGGATATTACTTTGATTTTGATGTGTTAAAAAAATCTGTACCTGGATATACAATCAAAAAATAGACCTTTAGATTTTTAAAATTGAACTCAGTTATTTTGTGTCGCTTTCAGTCAATTCTTTCAAATAAATTCAGTTGCTTATATTGGAAAGAGGTCATTTGAAAATATTATTTTAAGTAATTAATCAAGAATTTGTCATTTATTTGTAGGTTTTGGTTTTAAATTTTATTTGGAAGTCTTGATGGAGCAGATGTTTTTTTTTAAAGATGTAACTACTGCTCATCACTTATTTGTTGGTATTTATTAACACTGTAAATGTATTATTTGTGACATTTTGAACACTTTGGGCCTCTGTGAGCACAAGGTGGCGCTAAAGTGGCACCACGCTGCCGGTGGTTCTGCCTTTGGCCGGATGGGACTCGTCCTCTGGAGTTTATTGCTGATTCCAAAGAGGAGGCATGTCCAACCTTTTTATAAAAAAGGTCCTTAAAGGCTTCTTCAGGATCTAGGGTTACTTAACAAACAACAATTATGGTCAAACTGAATGCAACAGAATTGAACATATCCTGATTTAAGGTCCCTGGTGAGAGGTAATCTAACAAAATAAATACAAAAAAAATCCCATGATGCAACTCTTGAGCATCTTACCAACCACTCCGGCCTGTTTCATGCCCCTAGCTTATAACATCAAACTTTTATATGAGTAAATTGACCCATATGGGTACAACGTACCCTATTAAAATGCCTTAAAACAGTTTTCCACATCCAGGTACAAATTACAGACGTCATAGGTATCCAGGTAGACATTTTCATAGCAGTATGAATGTTTAATAACAAAAACAAAGCAATATCCTGTGTAAATGTGGACTGATCTGGACGTTCCCACGTGTCCTTTTGCTAAAACATCCTGCTTACTTCAGGTCAAAGATCAAAGAGCTCATAATGCTTCAACTTCCCGGTTACATGCCAAAGATCGAGTGTAAATGTACAGGACAGGACACAAGTTAGAATAATATGAAAGAAAGAACAAAAACACGGGGAAAAAAATAATAAATATACATTTTCATCTGTATGAATGTTACAGGTTTGCATCCAACGTGTACCGTATAGAAAATAAACAGAACATTCAATGAACTCACAAAAACATGATTGAATAAGACTTCTTTCAACAGTAACCGTAGCAACAGAAACATCCCATGATTCGGCCTGTCCTGATCACTGATTTGTGACCGTTTAAAACGGTTGTCCTGAAACGTTTCTACATTAGAACCGGTCCACGTTTCTAAATTTCACCTTTTTCTGGAAGAAGTGGGGTCAAAGAATCACAGAGAAACATTTCTCTCTCGCACGCACACGCACACGCACACACACACACACACACACACACACACACACACACACACACACACACACACACACACACGATAAAATAACTGATTTTGAAATATGATGATTGGTGCAAACGCCTTGCTGAAACTCATTTATCCGACACAGCTGCCTCTACAGACATTCGTCCGTCTGGCTCGACATGCAGCATCAGCCGTGGAAAAGCATCTTGCCATTGAGGTCTTGCTGCATTAGAAATGCTACCGTTATCTCATCGGACACGTAGGCAATGTTTTTAGGCGATTGAGAGGGACGATTCTACCAATGACGCGTCTTTTAGAGACGGCCTCCCACCCCGACCTCAAAACATTCTCTGAGCATCGTGGTCTGTAATGCCCAGATGCCAAACCTGGCCGAAGGAGAAAAGGCCTTCAGGGGGAACAAGCTTCAAAGTAACAAGAGGCTCCAACAGCTTCCTTCTGCAGTACCTTCACTAACCTATCAATAACGCAACCTCCTGAAAGTGTATGGCTTTTGAACACAGGCCCCATCGGCCCTCCTTCAGAGCGGGGGACACCAAGGCCTGAACGGTCATACGAGAGAGCAGCACAAACAATAACCATATTACTCTTCATAACAATATAAGCTTCTGTACAATCAGGCACAAAAATAAACACTTCTTTTAAACTCCAGTCTGAATCCTTTGGTCTTTGGTAGAGATGCGTCTGCGTGTACAGTATGAGGGACTACTGCACGTGTGATGTTAACGGAACCGCCCGGGCTACAAAGCTACATGTAGCCTCCCTTTGCCCCTTTCGTCTGAATGAGAAACCAAGGTGCAGCGGGGGTGGAAGCTCAGAGAAGAAGTCTATGGAAGCAGCATGGTGATGGTGATGAAGATGATGATAATGGGCTGCAAGCCGACCCCTCGGAGAAGTACTGGTAATGCAATGGGACCTGGTGCTACATAGACGGTCCTCGTGGCTCAGTCCTGTCCGTAGGTTAACCAGCAGGTCCAGAAAGCGCGGGGAGGCGAGCAGGACCGCTGCCTCAGAAGCAAAAAGTCCAGATTGTCAAGAAAAGACAGTTTATGCCGCTGCAAGAAAACTTTGGCAACTGTGCGGTAACAAATTTAAATAAATATCTGCATCAGAGTTCCTGCATCGGGGCTTATCTCAGACACGTCTTCTTAAACTTCTAAAATGAATATAATGTTTACAGATATTTGTGCGGGACTTGCAGCAGGAATGTGATGATTGTTGCCGTCTTGATCTTTCTACAGAAAGCAACTCCACAGTTGTCTGCTTCATGCTTCATTTTGTATGTCCTTTCCCATGTTGCAGCTCACATTACAAGTCCTCCTAACAGCTCCACGAGCAATTCACTAGCACTGGGAAAAGGACTTGGAGGACAAAGCGGCCAACAAGTCTTTTGGTTTCAGGTGATGCATTTGTGTTGCGACCGGCTGAGAATGCAGCGAGCCTAAACTTATGGAGGTGTATTAAATGGTGGCACGGAGGTCTGTGGGGAGGGTGGGGTGGTGATTATGTGGAGTAGAAGCCCTCCTCCCAGATCTGTGTGTTACAGTCAGCGGCCATGGGAGTCAGCAGTGGGTGGACTCGATGGGCGACAGCGTCAGGATGCTGCGATCGTTAGAGTAGAAGTTCTCCGTGTCGCTCCAAGACCTGAAAGGGACTGAGAATTAGGTGACCGACGGGGTGTGAGTGTCTGTTGGAGATACAGTAAGAGCTAACAGTGTTGTCTAGAGGCTTGCAGCTGGAAGAAGCAGAGAGGAGCGAGGGATGAAAGAGTGAAGAGTAAGTAATGGGTGTGAGGTTGTTGGTGATGAGCATCTAAAGGTTCACCTCACATTGATCCAAGTCTATCAGGGAAGGCCCAGTTTCAGAGAATCCAATCAGTGATTGACATGTCAGTGCACTCTACAAAAACAAGGTTACCAATTACTGGACTAAGATCGTACATTTTTTAACTTTAAGATCTGCGAATACCTAGATCTGGATGAAATAGAAGCTACGCTGGGAAAGAAAAAAACCCTGCAGTGTGTAGTCATGGGTGATGCTTCCTGTGCTTTTAAATGTGAATGATGCACCTGCTCAGTGCTTGGTAAAAGACTAATTAAAGGTCTTTGTATTGTAAATGTTTGAGGCCGGTTTGGTTTTCTGGATCAGTTTCTGGTTGGTTCTCAGAGGAGTTGAGGTGAGACTGGAGCTACTCCACTCATGGATAAAAATTTGAAACAAACACAGAGAGAAATAAATCATATTCAACAAGCATCAACAACATTCTTTTCTCATGCATTCACTTCCCAAGATAAACAGCACTAGTATCAGATTCTCTGCAGGTAAATATATACATCCCTAAGTTCAGTTAGAAATCTGCATTTTTTACTAGAACATTGATATCATACTATCTTCCGCAATATTAAACATATTTGCATATAGTAACAAAATCCATGATATAATGTATATTTTCTATTTAGAGGCATGGCAGAGGCACAGTCCCTATCTGGTATTAGCTTAGCACGCTGGTTCTGCTTTGAAGATGTCTAACAAAGACATAACTAGTACACATCTCATCCACTCAAAACATGTTCCAACTAAATGATATTGCCAGTGATTGACAAAAAAAACATACAACATGGCTACATAATTAACGTCACAGCTTGCTACCGTTTGAGCAGCAGCGGTGGCGGCAGCACAGAGACTGCGTTCTGGTTGCTCCACCTGACTGATCTTCACACGGCTGAACACGATGAGGGGGAAGAGTGCTCCTGTCCGTCCACATCTTCAGCTATGTTTTGATATTCTAAATGTCAGCTGCTCTGCGCCGAATAACTCACATGACCTTTAAGTTAACGCTGCTCTCTGCGATGAAGACAACCGTTTTAAGACCTGATGAACAGGGAAACAGGGCCACCCGGGGACTTTGAAAAAGGCTGGCTGATGACTCAAAAGGGCGGTTTGACTGGAGGCCCCGCTCACATGCCACATCAGCAGCTTAGCTGTCTGCCAGGACCGGGGTCAGAGTGAAACATCTCGCTACTAAAAACACTCTTGCTCCCCGGGGTCACGGCACAACAAAGAGGACGTTAACACTTTTGGAGAAGCCGGTGGGAACATGAACCCGAGAGAACAGAAGAACAGGCAGTTTTCTGACGAAGCTCACGGGGGCCGTTTACAGTACATGAATAATTAATTTGGAAGTTTGAAGAGCGTTATGCAGATTTAAGACACAGAAGGACAAAGACACAGGACAGAAGAAAGACAAAGTGCAAGAGGAGGAGTGTGTGAGGGCACAAGTACACACAAGTTTACTTTGTTTACAGAGTACCAAAGGCAACAGCAGTCCCCATGCAACAAGACAGTTTGGGAATTCTTGTTTTGTAGCCCAAAGTGGACAAGATAGGCGGAGTTATATCTTGTAATTTAAACCGGTGGAGAAGATAGACTCCACCCCTCCAGAACACCTCTGGTTATAAAACGAGCATGCCCCAAAGTTGGCCTCTTCTCAGAAGCACATATAAGGCTTCAGGATTCAGTACAAAAGACTAATAGATACACTAAGTAGCAAAAAGAAAAGAGAAAAGAAAAAGACTTTGAGACTAGAGTTCCCAGAAGCCTCTCTGGTTTAGGGTCCCCTGGTTCTTGGAGTAGAGGAGCAGACATTAAGTTACAGGAGATGAACAGATTTTATGACACTCGAATGTCTGAGGTTCAACGATCTGGTCTTAAACAGACTTGAAGAATTAAGTTTGTTAACTAAATAATCATGTCCAATGGTTTAAGTGGTTTTCTACACTTTGATTTGTTTCTGGATATATGCCTGCTAATTACATCCAAATACTACCAAGTGCTTTTATTTCACACAAGCCGTATGTTTCTCGTTGTTTATGACACATCCTCCTTTTTTATGTCCCTTGCCATAATTCAGCTGTGGCCAGCATTCAGCAGCCAGCTACAGTTGGGCTCCAATATATAACAGTTAAATACAATATGTAAGCTTGTAAATATGCTTAAATATTTCCCTCAGTCATTATTATGTAATATAGGACTGAGTGGATACATTCCCCTTCCCCTATGGCAGTATCCTAGCATTAAGGCCGAGTGTGTGAGTCTTCATTACTATTTGTGATTTTATGCTTCATATCCTCAAACCCAGGAAGTAAAGAAGAAGGGATGGAGAGACAGATGAAGGTGTGTGAAAGGCAAAGGAGGGGTGAGGAAGACGACGAGGGAGAATGAGGAGAGTTGATCGTAAGGGAAGGAGGAACAAAGAATAAAATCTAAACCTTATTCAGCCCATATAATATTTGTTGACTTTCCGAAGTTCCAGTAAAACCCTCCCAAGCGGAGCTTTTTACTTCTGCTCATTGTTTATCCCTCTGGGAGGAGAAATTGCCGCTAGCTCAGTTGGAAAAATTAAATTGGCTGCTTCGTGCCGAGGTCAGAAAACAGATCAATCATTCCAACAAGAAGAAATTAATCGAGATTGAATCATGCATTTAGTGGCAATTTGACCCTGAAGCGAAGAAAAGAGTTTCCTTTCCTTCAGTGACCCTGACAACACTTGAAATAGATAATTTCATGGAGCACAGCCGCCTCATCTCCGTCTCATGAATAATGAAGAGAATAAATATTAAAATGTAGAATCTTACGATTCCCAACTGGCTGAATCAAAGTTAAAAATCATCAGATGACATGCCGAAGATGTTCATTATTCGGCCACAGGCCTGGACAGAATGAAATGAGATACAAAGAGATGTTGTTTCAGCCCGTCACCATTTGATAGCTCTATCATGCGATAGCTCCTAAGACTGCTGCATCTCCCCGGTCCCAACCGCCTGGGAAGCCACAGCTCTCTGCAGCGTGCTGTCCAGAGGGGCTGAACAGAGGAACGGTGCGTCCCGTATTGGACCTACATGCCGTATGTCATTACCTTCAAAAACACAGTCTGGAATGAACACACCACTTTAGCCACTGCTAAAGTCTCACACATAAAAAGAGCAAGAATGCTACATCTTCATTATTGATGGAATCAATACTGAGAGTCCCAAGCTGTTTGAGCGTATTGATCACTCAGCAGAAAGAGCCGATCAGGTCAATTAATCGATGACCCCACTGAGTCACTGGGATTCAGGCGAAAAGACACAACGCTACTGAAACTGCAGATCTAGCAGCCCAGCAACCGTGTGACCTCAGCCCACTCGTCTTTAAAACTGCACATGGCAACAAAAAGTTGTTGTAGTTTCATCATCCTTTATCACAAAAAGAAGCTTCAGATAAGAAGAGAGTTTTATCTGCACTCACTGAGAGCTCTCTTTGTGCAGTAAATTGACATCATGTGGAATTAATATTACCCCTCTCTGCCATTCAGGGCCACTAAATTGCACAATCGCCAAAGGCAGCTTCAAAGCCAAGTCATCACGTATGAAGCACTTCCACATCTCTTTAATCATAGGTTCATACGAGAGATGTACACACCTACTTCTGGTCATCTCATCGTATACTGTCCAACTGGCCATCATGTGGCCTCATCTTAAGCTAACGAGTCAACTCGACAAATAGACATCGGTGTCATCTGTTAAAGTGCGTTACAGATCAGGCAGTTCTCCTTGAAAACTGACTAATTAGGCTAATTTGGACATTAAATGCATTTTAGGGAGTATCAAATAGAAACAGAGGAGACAGACAGGGGACAGAACAACAGATCATAGCATAGACGATAAGAACATACACACACAGGCTTATAGACAGACATGCCCGAAGGAAAGGTGTGAATACACAAGACAGGTAAGATAGTGTAATATTGAGACCCTTTAGGCGCCTGTGTATCGCTCGATCCAAAGACTCCTTGCGAAGCCTGTCGAACATCCAGTGCAGTGCATGCTATCTAGAAGGCATAGGCATTACAATATAGTTATTGGTGTCTATTATTTTGGTTACACGGTGCACTGATATATCTCTGATAGTACACTACTGTAGATATGAGATGAAGCACATCCTTCAGTCGGCTTAATCAAAATATTTAGACTCCAGACTTTGATGGAAATCCATAATGGCTTGATCCACACATCTTGAACATCTAGCTCCGACTCGGTTGCTGTTTTTCTTCATAAAACCAGTCCCTTTGATCGTCTGAAACCCTTTCCCCCCTACTACTGTGTGCTCAGCCTGCAACAGACGTCAACAAGAAAGACCTACAGTACAGTCGTAGCCACGTTGTGGGCTTTAACAGTCAGGACCTGCAGTCCACATTTTTTACACCGAGAGGCGGTGCCGGTTCATCGGGATTCATAATCATTGTTTCTTGCCGTTGTCCTTCCCCACCTGTTGCTGCGGCTGGACACGTGGCAATTGTTGGCACCGGCCTGGCACCGTCCGGTCATTTGCTCCAGGAGGCCGGCCAGGCGGGAACAGCCGCTCTGCCCATGTTGGTAGCAGCACAGGGACTCCACACAGCTGAGGGTCTGCGTCTGGGGGGCCGATAGTGACTGGAGGGGAGAGAAAAGCAGTTTAAAGCAGAGCAAAGAGCAGGGAGAAAAAGAGCGGATGATAGGAACGGTTGGTGGCATAGAGGGAGTAAGACAAAATAACAGAAGTAAAAGAAAAAGGGAAGATGTAGAAGTGAGTGGAGAAAGGAGAAAATAGAAGAAATTAATAACAATAAACAGGTTTACTGTCTTTTTCTGAGAGGATACTGGATGACTTATTGCATGCTATCACAGTAAAAAAAAAAGATGTACAAGTAAAACATTGAAAACATGCTACACAAAGGCTGAAATGTTGCAAATAAATACATAATCTATAAAATCTTTAAACAACAAAATGTTTGAAAAAACACAAAAAAAAAGAGAAAATCAACATTTGGTAATTTAAGGTGGTTGTAGAGCAGATGAACTTTCAATAACTGTGTTTGGAAACTAAGACTGTGCTCAGGATTATATTGTTTAACTAGTCCAGGTTTATCAAATGTTTTAATTTAAACACTAAGCCCCAGAGCCTTAATATCATATGAATGAATATGCATGATCAGAAACTAAGGCAGCCTTATCATCTATCCTGATAAGTGAAAACCAGTAAAAAACTACAAATTATTGTCTGGAAATGGCATTCACTGCAAATAAATTCTCTTACTGTCTCAATAAAAGGACTGAATATATCAGACTTTCAAGTGAAAGAGCTGCATTGGGAGACAAAGCTGAATGAAGGTGCTGCCAGAAAGCTGCAGGGTCAGGTGGCTTTGATCGCCTGAGTCAGCACCGGAGAGACTGTGTTCGGTGGAGAAGAGGGAAGTGAAGAGTGAGAGACAAACAGGGTCAGAGCGAGCTGACGCTCATGGAGTTTGCGTCCCGTGTGCTTTGAAGATAAAATCTAACTTTTTAGACCTCAGCATTAAGGGGCAATTTAAGTCTCGATTAACTTCAGAATAACTTTGTCAGATCAACCTGGTTTTGATCAGTAAGCTAACATTTTCACTGTTTGCCATTATCAATTACAGGTGCTGTTTGTGGAGATGTTTCTTCAGATAAAGCCACTTTCTGACTATGTAAAGTTAGAACGTCACCTGTTTCTTTCAGCATAAGGAGAGCCAAGTTAATTCCAGTTATTTAAGATATGTGCTTTAATAGGAAACTATTTTCTGTCCTTCCATATTTGATAATTTCATGTCGTCTTCTGTGATGTTGCATAATGTATTCTTATTGCATAACTGAGATAGTCCCAGTGCTTTGGATTGGGACGTTGCTGTTGTTGCATCTCTCTGCAGCAGAAATTGGAGACTCTGTTGGCATGAAACCAAACTTCTGCTACTTGGCTGGCAGAAGCAAAACAGAGACAGGACAATGTGATTTATTCTTGCAAGGTCAGGTGTCGCTGGATGATAAATGGGTTTTTTCTTGTCCTCCATCAGAATAGTAAAAAAAAGGCAAACAGAAGTGTTCTTGTAACTGTAACACAATAGTCCCCACAAAGCGTGTTTGCTGCTATAACTGTTTTATTGTGGTTTAGAATAATTACAGCCAAGCCACATTCAAAGTCCTCAATGGTAATGTCTCCTACCCTCGTGTTAATCTGTGCTGGTATAACCATGCAAGTGGTAACTACGGCGAGCTTTTCATTAACTTTAAGATGATTGATTTAGCTCGTCATTCTACCAACCTAATCAGTCTGCAGCAATCAGTCATTACAGGATTTCTGTAAATCAGAAGCAATGGCAGACGTATTGAGATATTTAAGTTCTCATTGGTGCTCACCTTAGAGTATAACTTGCTCTTATGAGAAAGATGAAGAAGAAAAGAAGATTCTGAAGAACTGTTTGGTGCAATTCTACGTTTTGTTCTCGAGAAGCTGCAGTAATATAAAGCCCAGAGGACAAACCTTATGATAAGATGATCCGTTTTACCAAGAAAACAAACCTTGAATAGAATGTTTTTGTAGTAAAATGGCCTCAGTGACAGCTATATAGGTGACATCCTCCTCCGCCTGATTCACTAGATGAGTTATCGAGTTCAGTTTGAGTTCACGCGTGCTGTTCCTGCATTTAGCACAACCTTACGTTGGTTTACACAACTAAGGCAGCAGAGGATCTTTGTCAATACCGTTTTGGCAACTGTGTGTATATGAACATTTTATAATCTTGTGTTTATAGCTAATATATGGTACAATATGCATGTAGAGCAAAAACAAAAATACTGGAGGTCTTGGAGTCACACTTCAAACACAAAGGGTGATATGAGATATCAAATACTTCCAAGGAGACAATGGTATATTATTCAGGCTGCGA
Organism: Clinocottus analis; assembly: GCF_023055335.1. Lineage (NCBI taxonomy): Eukaryota > Metazoa > Chordata > Actinopteri > Perciformes > Cottidae > Clinocottus > Clinocottus analis. The sequence goes on along the minus strand of NW_027176031.1, from coordinate 220,000 downwards.
TATGGATTATTGTTATGGAGGGATTAGATGACTGAACAAATATACTGCAAAGACAATGAAGTCAGCATGCCAACAGCATTCTCTCTCTCTAAACTATGATCTGAGATCTGATCGACAACAGTGAGGGAGGAATTGAGACCGGTATTGGAAAGAATGGGGACAATCATGGTTGGCTCAGGGAGGGCAGGGTCAGTCATATCCATGACCGGGAGGATGAGATTATTCATGAAAGAGTATGTGTGGGAGAGGACGGGGCCATTCATACAGGAAGTAAGACCAACACAGAGGCATACAGTACACGAGTAGTATTTATAAATATGAACTGAAAGGGCAGTACAGGGGCAGCTGTGACATACAGCCATGGGTGAATGACCAAAAAGTGCAGGTTGTTTGAACCAAATATAAAAGGACAAAATATGGTTGACTGCAGAGGGTTGGTTGGTGCTCAGCTGAAGCCATGATGCTGGGGCAGGCACAGCAGGAAGGGGAATATGGGAGTGAAGTATGGTACTACCTAGGGGAGCAGGGGTCTGGGCCGGGGGCAGCAGGGGGAGGATAAGCAGCTAGCAGGTGCCAATTGTCCTCCCCTGGGCTCCGCTGGGCTTTAACAGGGTCATATTCTGGGCCGACTGAACCCTCACCCTCTTCCATCTGAAGGACACAAGATGCTTACAGTGAGCCCCGCTGGCCCGTCAAACAACGCATCAGTCAGCCAGGTAGACTGTTGGTGGGTTGGACGTCGACACAACAACATAACCGGTGAAACAAGCCTGTAAACCGACTAATCATACTGCAAACATAGCCGGAGTCCTCGTTCTGTCTCATACTAAACCTTGACGGAGGTAACGGGATGAGAGAACGTCTCGTTTCAAATGCAGTCTCACCTTTTCATTAACCAATTTAGAACATTTCTGAACACAAGAATACATCTTGAAATGGAACCAGATTTTAAATTAATCTCATAACATTTTATGTATATTTTGGGGCCTTAATTCCAGACTAAATGACTGTAGTTGCTGTGGATATGTTTTTCAGTGCTGCTTAATTACCAACCAGCAGATTCATTAGTCAGCTAGTAACAAGCAGTGAACGATTCACTCCAGGCTGCACTGTATGGGGACAGTTAATTATTCCTGATCCTCACTCTACAGTGCGCTCTTATACACGTGCACATACAGTATATAGAGATCAAATCAATGCCGGTCTTCTTTTTAAAGCCCTTCACAAGTGACCTCACCGGCAATCCAAGATAGCAAAGTTTTGACTTATAGGTCAAATAAGATCCGCTGCTTCTTGCGGCCTGGAACATGACTGCCCAAGTGGTATTCCTCTGCTACAGAGTCTAACCTCATCCTAATTGGCACTGTGAGACAATAATAAATCACTGCTTACGTCCTTCAGAACATTGGAGTGGGGGGTGATGAGGTCACTGGAGGAGGGCTTTAATTTCTCATAAAAATGGAGACAACTGAAGACAAAAAGAAGCTGCAGGCATAAGAACAATATCTCAAGGGAAATGCATCCTTCTAGTGCTAATAAGCTCAGATCTATTAGTATCCAAACCCATTAACCTGCTGCTGAATCTATCGGAGCTACAGAGTAGGAAAACAATGAAAAACCCAAGAGATCCCTTTGGGTTCCTTTACGATTACCTCCCTCTAATCTAATTAAGAAAAAAAGACTGATAGCTACTGAAACTATTTCAACAGAACAGAATACATTATCCGACACATAAAAAAATGAATTCACGCTTTGAAGTCTGAACCCAGTAAGAGGGTTCTAGCAATTCAACAAACAAATCACTCATACTGAGGAAATGAGGTCTTTAGCATAATGTTCTTCCCACGTAAGATCAGTCAATCTACAGTTTGGTTCTGCTCATTGAGCTTGTGGGATGGGCTCTGCATTACCTATATTGTTTGTGACTTGGAATAAAGTTGTATTAGTTAAGGTAAAAGAAGTTTTTTTGTTGAAACTGTTTTTAAAAAGTGTCAAGTTTTCATTCATTTGACCATTTTTGATGTACAGTTCAACAGCTCCAAAAATTATCGTTGAATATACACCTTTCTGTTTTTAAAAAGATTTAGTTAATACATAAACTATACATACATGCAGTTACAAACTATAATTATTATGCAGGTATAATAATATTAACCCCACTTTTCCCTGGTCTTACAACTCAAATAAAATGAAGTCTTTAAAGACATTTTTTATGCTCACAAGTCAAGAGCGAGCAGTCGGTTCCACATTGGGAGCTCATACTATGGTTAGCCTTTCCCTTGAAGTCTGTTTACAGGGATATGTGCTATGACAGCATACGATCTTCAAGTCGTGTAGGTATACCTGTTCCATTATCCCGTAAGCTATGAATTTTACACATGCTGCCATACCGATGCAAGGATTCAACATCAAGTTGTTAGGCCTACAACTGCAGTTACTAGTCTGTGACAGTCAAGATATTTAACATTTCTTAGTTCAACACTGGGTGCGCAGCGAAGCTACTTATATGTCAGGGTTTCTAAGTTTAGTCATGGTGCAAAATTACACAGCGAAATTGCATGCTGGGAAATGCAAATTTGCCAGGCACCATTAAACAGGGAACAATGGCGGAGGCAAAATCAAAATTGAATACGACTGTTATTGAGTCACAAAATGTAATTTTAAGATGTTTTCTGCGAGAAGTTGTGTTGATTTGGGACTTTATAGTCTTTCTTCGGGAACTTGAATGCTAATGTAGAAACCTGGTGGGAGGTGAGTGTGAAAAAAGGCCTGTCTGATCTGAACCCAAGTGGTGCTTAATAACATGTACTCTTCCTGTTTGTGTGCGAGCTATAACCAGCATGCAATTTGACTTTGTCATTTTATAAATGTTCAACTATTAGTGTTACAAACGGTTTGTATCACAATGTGTCGTGTTGTGGTGTTTAATCCTGGTAAAAAGCGTTAGTTGTGGGTTATCAATTGTTTTAAAGTTAAATACACAACTGAAGTTTGAACCATGACTGGAGTTAGAACCCTGACACATAACTATCCCGCTGCGCTTTCAAGATCAATCTGTGAAGTATTAACGATGTTACCTGCGCTTAACACAGCTAGCTGACTATACAGTTGTGAGTTGGATGACGGTGAAGAAAATACCGTGATATACCATGTAATTGTCAGAATATTACAAAATATCGTGATATAAATATTGGGCCATACCGCACAGCCCTAATATCAACCCAAGCGTCTGTCATGCTTCCAACAGGACACATGGTGATGCTTTGCAAGGCAGTGCGGACCAGTCCGTCATGCAGCTTTGGTGAAGGCTACTGAAACCATGCAGGAGGGCTGACCTCGTCTCTAATGGAGAACCCAGTTTGAGGGTGTCAAGAGGACGGACCATGCTCCGGATAAAAGGGCTGTTGTGATGGGCTGCACCATGCGGCATGCCAGACTGAGGTTGCGAGACAAGACCACGAGCCGATGGTCAGGACCCGGAGCTCTGATTTGGGACTGATGCAGATGCAGGATCTCACAGTCAGAACGACTCATGACCCAAAAGTGTCCCTGATTGACAACATGGCTATCACTATATAATGAATTATGAAATAAAGGCAAGTTAGTCATTCATTCATTCACTCATTCATCCGTTTCTTCATGCAGCGGGGCAGTAATGAGTCACATGCTTTAACAGGCGGGAGTGGTGGACGTCTCAGATCATGTTCGCTACGTCGGCCTCTTACTAAAATGCATACACATGCAGAGGATGAACTGCTTAATATCACATACTTTTGCTCCTCAGCCCCCAAAGCTCTGAAATGTGTTTAGTGCCCCACCCCAATCCCAGAGAATGCTGCTGGCTTGTCCTGGGCATGCATACAACAGAAGTACAACTGTTCCAACATTAACAGCACACACTGGTGTACAGCGAGTGTTAGAAACAGGCCTCAGTGGGACTAAATCAAGTCCAGACCTGGGAGGAAGAACATTTCCATATTATTTGATCAATCATAAACAGGAGCACTTGTTTCCTAAAGCAATATGTGTTTTGAAATGCTGTCTATGTTATGCTGTAAATATGTTTTTGACCATACATAGTTAATAGTAAGCCTCAAATGTGTAAAAAGAGAACACCAATTAATGTTCAAGGAACATCATGTAAAGTTATTTTGACTAAGGTATGTGTATTGCAAAAAAAAAGAAATAACTCGTGTGGTGGTTTTTAAGATATTTGAAATACATATTTTAACACCAACTTCTAAATAAATTATATTTAGAAAGAGAAGCGTCTACGCAGGGAAACTGGGCAATGCAGTTATGCTGGGTATTGATTCACAAACATATACAAAAACTACTAATGTAGAGATATTGCTTTTGAATCAAGCACTCCTGAGATACTTGTTTTCTTTGAATTGATCGCTTTAAGCCCAGGTCTGAAACTCTTATCTCCTCTACCTAATTTTGCCCAGCTGGCTCTTGGCTCTGGAAAGAGGCTGCAGAGCGATGAAGTCATCACCTATCGCCACACGGTTGGAATACATCTACACCAGGAGAATACAAAGAGAGGACAGGAGGAACAACACACACAAAGAGGTTAAAACTCAAGCTAGCATACACACATTTGATACTGTACCAACTGTCAGAATCTCACTCTCTCTCTTAGACACACACACAAACAAACACACACACACACACACACACACACACACACACACACACACACACACACACACACAGACAGACAGACAGAAAAGGCAGCTCAACAAAATGAGTTTTGAAAGGAGGAAGAAATAAACTACGAGATAAAGATGACTAATCCATATGATAGCAGCGTGGGTCTGCTGAGATGTGACCATACACACTGCGTCTTTTCTGTGTGTGTGTATTGATCAGAAAGAAGTCGCACCATGCTGCTCCTGTGAAGAAGTCGGTAACTTGTGATCACATCATTTTTTTTTAAACAATGTAACATTTTATCTGAGTCTAGACTTTGAGTTTTATCGACATTTTACTCAATTTCCTGCCTCCAGATTCATGGCACCTTACAGGAAATATGATGTCCATTTTTTTTCGTATACAAGTATACCAGGGGGATAACATTGGACATAATTGACAGTAAAACTACTAGAATGTGTTGCCTTCCTTGTGCCATTTCATTACTTTCAATGAGTTTTATCTATGAGCCTGTAGACCGAAAGAAAAAACAATAGATTTTCTTTTTTTTTGCACGATTTTCTTAAAATTGTGGTAATAAACTAGCTAGTGTATTATTGCTTCAAATAAATAATTTTTGATTTCACTGCAGCAATATGAAACCAAGTAAAATCCATGTGAGAGGAATTGCTGTATTTCTTCAAAGGTTCCCTGAGACCAACAACCTATGAGTCTTCCCTTTGTGCTCCTCCTCCCATGTTACCTGACTCGTCTGTGTGCTGGTGGGCTGCAGATGTCGATAGAAGACCTTCTTCACCACATCAGGAAAGAGGCAAGTTATAATGATGATGATGATGGCAAACCAGGCCGAACCGCTGGACAGCAGCTGTACGAATACAAAGTACATGTCCTGGGTGTGGAGGAACGGCCTGGAGGGAGTGGAAGGACACGATGGTTACAAACTGCAGGAGAAGGCGGAGAGTTGTTGTTTTATGCTTCTCTTTCGTCGATGGTACACATCGGTAAACCAGCAGCCTGGCTCGTCTCACTTCCACCTGTTCACTGCATATTCAGGCTTCCCTGGCAGATTGAGTCTAGCTCTTTTTCTGCTGAGTATTTTAAGTAATGTAGAACCCCATGCAGACGAAATATAAGCTCAGAGGTACTCAGAAGGCAGACTAACGTCCCATTATGGACTCTACTATCCACTTACTTCCATTTTCCATCATTAACTATCAGTAGTCGTCGTTTATTACAAACAAGAAAGGATATGGAACAAAGTAAATGTGTTGATTTAACACTTCACAATTCCCATTTGTGTCTCTCACAAGACATCTCTTTTAGACACTGTAATTTGTTCTGCGTATGTATTCTCCTAATGTACTGTCAGGGTTAATTAAGAAGTGTTACGACGGTAGATTGTGCAGAGAGACCTTGTTACACCATGACAAAGCATTTACTTTCAGTGTGAAAGATAAAATAGAAAACCTGATCTTCTTGTCAGAACCTCTTACCAGATGATGCCTCCATAGAAGAGAGAGAAGATGAAGTAGAAGGCAATTGAACCCCACGTCACAAAATGGTTCATCCACGTCCAGAAATGAGTCTCTAAAGCAAGCTGTTATCACACACACACACACACACACACACACACACACACACACACACACACACACACACACACACACACACACACACACACACACACACAAGGGAGAGGAAAAGAAAGCTGGGTGTAAAACACTGAGATGGGACAGTTAGGGCATCAATAAAACACAGCAGTGCCCCTGTACTTTGAAAAAGACCTTGAACCCGGCCTGTGACAAATTATTTTCTCTTAATGGAAACTGACATCATAGGTGTACTTCACAATACGCTGCATTTCATATTTCGGACTTTGGCAGTTTAAGTGTGACCCTGTGGAACCAAACATGCTTTAAAGCGCTCAGCTAACAAAAATATATCGCTGACATTATATATATGGAAACCACAATGGAACAATATGGTTGACCAGCCATAGACCTTTCCTTGGCTGATTTGGATTTCGGCAGTTTTGTCCATAGCAGAGAGAGCCTACAATCACTCTTCTGAAATGGTTTAAACCAAACAGTCACGACACAAATATAATTACCCTGTCACCATTTAAGAAAAATAGCACATTTACAGCTGAATATAACAAAAAGTATGTTACAATAGCAAAATTATGTTTGAAAGAAAATAACGTTTAAGTCTAAAAGTCATTAGAAATACAAAGACAAATAGATTTTTTGTCTAAAACTGTGAGCTGAAAACGATTCAGAAAAATGTTGTGAGAACAAAAGATTGTGTGTAATTTACCTTTAATGTGACTGTGATGACCATGACAGTAAAGACCAGCGTTCCAAATGTCCAGTTCCCAAACATCTATAAAACAAACATTAATCTATTAATAAAACAGTCAACAGTATTGACCTATGACAAACAAAAGTAGAAATAGTGGCTATATTTACATGCATGGGCCCAGCTACCAGCAACATAACAGTATGCTTAAGATCATTGTACGGTCCTCCTGTTTATATGCAACTTTGATACCTTGCATATCTTCTTGAACTCATAAACATAAATACACATTATTTACTCATAAATACACATTACTTACTCCTCTTTGACTCAGCATTATACTGCTAGTGAGAGGTTGCAAATATAATTCTATAACTTTGTCGGCATTTAACTACAATGCTCTACATGATATTTAATAATTATGTTACTGGGATATTACACATTGTTTCAGTCACACTATAAATCTGGATAGGGAGTCAGGATGGATGGAGCGATATGACCACGCCGGTGCGTCAGTTGTGGGATTGAGAGAAAATACCTACAAGGCGTCAGCCTCAGTTAACAAGTTGAGGAGTATTGCGATGTGTATAATGAGGCCGAGGCCTCCGACGCTATCACTCTACTTGGAGAAGGAAAACTGAGGGGGGCATTGCTTTCTTGCCAGCAAATTCAGGACTCTGCTGTAATCCTAACACTCAAAAAATAACTGGAGTCCACACTACAAAAAAAAAGACAAGACGCTCATCAAACAACTCTATTGGTCTCAGCAAACTAGTGTGGATTGCTACACTTAGTAAAATAGAAGCATATCTGTACTGTGAGATGTGCGGATGAACACCAGCAACAACACTTTCAGTGGGGATTGGCTGTAATAGTGACTAAGATGTATCCACGCAACCACTCAGTTTAAATACAACAACCACAACACAACTCTGCAGATGTCTTCATGATCTTCTTACATGATCCTCTTTAATAACATCACTACATTTCAACCCATTAGTGACGGCACTGATAACACTTTTGTGAGACCTTGTAAATCTAACACTAAAGCAGTATCTGTTATAAACAAGTATTTGGCACGTGGTGCTTGCTGACACTGTGCTTTCTTAGGTCCTGAGCACTACACCTGCCATGACATAAATACATCACACACCCGAGTTGCGGCGACTGACGGTCAGAAACACCAGTGAAATACACTCACAGGTTCACAGAAAAGCTCATCATTCAACGTAGTCGACCTGGGCCTCGGGGCCCGACTATAAAGGCCCCAAACACCTACAGATGTAATATGTTTGAAAATAGGTAACCATGTTCAGCTCTGCAGCTACTGCAATTTGCAAGAACCTTCCAGATTCAATGAGCCACTGCATGTTTCAGAAAAGTTTTCATATTCTCAAAATAACATTGGCCACCATGTAAAAATAGTGTAGAGAAAAAAAAAATCATTCTCTATATTAGTGGTTCTGAAATGGGGGTACATTGGGTGAGTGAAGGGGGGGTACGTGAGATTCTTTCAGAAGATATTATAATTTAGCACCCATTCAAAAATAATTTATTAAATGTTATTTAATAAATATTCAATAAAATATAAGTAAGTTCCTGAACTGAATTTTATATATTCTAATTTAAATCAGACAATGATGGCACTGCGATGTGTATTAACGGTACATCTTTTTTTTCAACCAAAAATGCTTTGCACTAGTTGGGGTGTACTTAGGGGGACTAAAATATTTCACATGGGGTACAAAAAAGGTTGAGAACCACTGCTATAATCAGGAAGCCAAAAACATGTTTCAGCAATTATCCTGAAAATCCTCTCATTAACCCCCCAAGAAGACACATTGAACTGTAGAGCAGACTCTTACCAGCTGCCTGTTAGCTCGCAAGATCTGAAGACATGCACAGCGTGAAGGCAGAAGGAAAAAAGAGAAATCAACCAAAGATAGAAGAAAAAGACAAGCGAGAGAGAGAGAGAGCAAAAGGAGTGAGGGCTTTCAGAAATATCAAACTTCAAACAGAGACAGAAGGCAAAGATATGTAGCAGAACAGAAAACAGAAAGAAACAGATTTTGTGAGGAGAGAAACAGAGGATATGATAAGATTACTAGAACTTACTCATCAACAAGTGGATGACAGTAACAGAGACAAACAGACTGTACACAAGGCTGTTAAAGAAATAAAGGCATGAGGAAAACACATGTAAGAAAAGAGCAAGATTGAATGAAGGAGTGAGTGAAGAACGTCCAGCCGGTAACCAGCCCCATCAGTAACTCCCAACACACACCTTTTAAACCTATCATTCATTTCCTAAATCAACAAACTTTTCTAAAGATTCTACTATAAACACAGAGGACATCACACGCACACAGGACATCACACACACACACACACACACCTGTCCGTTGCCCATAAGCGTGGTGTCCTCTCCCATCAGGATGTAGGATCCGAAGAAGAAGATGAAGGCGTGAAGGAAGCCCAACAAAGTCCAATACAGGAACGTCCGGAAAGACAGCTGAGAATTCTTGCTGATGTCTCTATAGGATACAAACAGGTTTTTTTTTGGTGAATCCGTGTGTGTGTGTGTGTGTGTGTGTGTGTGTGTGTGTCTATATATATATATATATATATATATATATATATATATATATATATATATATATATATATATATATATGAATATACTAAAGTGCACTGCCATGCTTCACTATGACTTTGCTTGATCTTACTATATACTACATAAACATCTTAAACAACAGCAAAAATAATGCATGTTGACGACGTACAAAGTATAAAACAAGTAACTGCATTTTTTATGAATTCATGGTGGACATGGAGATTTAAAAAATATATTTTAAAAAGCAGTTATTGCTTATCTGAGGTGCGCACCAATGGATTACACGTAAACGTACCTGTACAGGCCGGGTTTATTCTGCAGTACGTGTGGATGAACCAGCTGTTCAAACAGACTGTACACCAGGATGGGCAGCGAGGTGAAGCAGATGTTGTACAGTGTCAGATAAACACTGTCATACAGAGTCTAGGATGGACAGAGACCACATTTAACTTCACACCAACCTATTAGCGGAAACTGATGGGAGCAAGTCATCAAAACCAACTCAAACAAAACAGGCAGAGTGCTTAAAAAGCGTCAGACAAAGGGAAAAAAAGGTTGATATCATTTTTGTCTTGACTAAAGTAGCAACCTCAATAGCAGACTAAAGATTTAGCAACAGACATAATGCCAATGATAGTTTGATAAACCATTACACCTAAAGCTATGATGTATACACATTTCAAAACTTTAAATGTAAAATTTAAGCTCTACGGTTTCAATGTTAAAACAACTTTGAATGGCTTAAAAGTGAGTACAATCAATCTCAATGAAATGTTGGTCTGTTGAGCATTTTGAAACTTAAAAATATAAAAGTAAAAATATAAATCAAAACTGTATCAAGCTGCCTCACTCAAAGACAAGTTTTGAAAAGAGATGGATGAGTTAAGAAAGCTTTCTATGTAGTCAACATTATAACCACAAACAACGCAAGAGTGACATATGAGCGAGAAGAGAGATAAAACTCTTACTTGTTGTGAAAACAGACAGAAGAACTGGTATAAAAACTGTGGCGTGATAAAACACACATTCTGGAAAAGACAGAGTAAAGGAATGAAAGATTAAAAACATTGCAGTGGAAGGAGACTCAGCCTTGTTGCAATTATTAGACTTATTCTTATTTATTTGTTTGTGTGTTTTATATAGTCAATCATTATAATACAATACAATATTCTGCAGGCATTGTTAAAAACAATGGATTATCATATATTTTCCAAAAAGCATGTGCAGATGAAGTGAAGTTACTTACCTTGTAGAAAAAGTACTGTACAAGCGTAGCTATTCGAATGTAGTAGAAATGACCGTGGACCAACAAAAGTTTGGCCAGGAACTTAAACCTGGCAATTGCATAGTCACTGTTTCTCACGGCCTGACGACCCTCCTTCCCCATGATACCTAAAGACACACACATATTGGAGGACTCACTGCAGAATTCAAGACTGAGATACCATATTGTGTGTGTGTGGTGAGTGCTTACCTATGCCCACATGAGCTTCCTGTATCATACTGACATCATTTGCTCCATCTCCAATAGCTAGAGTGATGGGTTTCTCTGGGGAGGTTTTGAAAAGACGCACCACCTGGACAGAACAAAGTCAAAGTGAAAATGACCGTGTGTGTGTATGCGTGTGTGTGTGTGTGTGTGTGTGTGTGTGTGTGTGTGTGTGTGTGTGTGTCAGAGGACTGGTACCTTAGCTTTCTGCAGCGGGGCCATGCGGCAGCACAGCACAGCTGAACAGTTTTTACACACTTCCATAAAGAGCTTCTCGTGTTCCCTCAAGGCTAAAGACAGACTGGCTCCATCCACGACTAACCCGTGCTGAATGACATGGTCCTCCTTTATTCTGGAAAATAAATGGAGGAGAGATAAAAAAGAAGTACAGAACATGAGAGGTGGTGTATAGAAAGGGTGTCAAACATACGGTTCAGTCCGGCCCGCCGGATAACTGTTAAAATGACCCATTTTCCGTTTTTTGTTTTGATAATGGAAAACGAAAAATGACTCGTTATCTGATTTTCTTTGATGTACTTAAACATGATAATCGAAAATTTAAATACTGCGTGGAAATCTTCTGTTGTGACCCGGAAGTTGCTCCCACGAGCTTGACAGTCACATTCATGTCAGCAGAGGGCGCGCTGCGTAGGTTTTTGTGTTGCGACCCGAAAGCTATCAGTCGTTGGCGGTGTATTTAATTTTGAGTCAGACATTCATGAGACGCACCTCAACAGAATGGCATCGCACGAATACACGAATATGCAGGTTTTATTTCAGAACATGAATGAATGGCATGTCTTGTGGTGATATCACCACTGCGTTATGTATCAAGTTTGGGACGACACGGGTTTTTCAGAGAGGAAAGTGCGGAGGTGGTGCTGCAACCCTGTCTCCAACAAACTACATTTCCCAGAACTAATACGCATCTTCAATTACGTTGACTAGAAACATATTTTCTCCCTGATTACGTCGGTGTTTGACGTATTACAAATGCGTTGATTATATATCAGCCCTCTGCTGACATGAATGTGGCTGTCAAGCTCGTGTGAGCAACTTCCAGGTCACAACACAAAAACCTACGAGAAATTGAGAAAGAAGATTTTCATGCAGTATTTCAATTCTCGATGTGCATGTTAAAGCACATCAAAGAAAATCAGATAACGGGTCGTTTTTTGTTTTCCATTGTCTATTATCAAAAAAAAAACAACGGAAAATGGGTCATTTTCCGTTTTTTGTTTTCCTATTTCTAAACGGAAATCGGGAAACGAGCTGTTTCCTGATTTTGGTTTTCTCATTTCAAAACAAAAATCGGTTGACCGCAAAATACACGGACCAACTGGCCATATTCATTCGTGAGGTTGATAGATTTTGGCGGTCACCGAGGAGTTCCTTGAGGTGACAGACACCACTACAGACAATTACATTTTGGTCTTTATGTTTCTAGTTTATTGTTAAAAGACCTTATGATGGGGTTTATCATTCAAAAACCTTCACCAATGATTTAAACATAGATTATGTTGACTTGTCCTTATCTATGCGTTATTATGCTGTGATTTTACTGGTCCGGCCCACGTGAGATCATAGTGGGCATAATGTGGCACCTTCATTAAAATGAGCTTGACACCCCTGGTGTATAGGGACAGGAACAAGAAGAACCACTAGCAACTACTCCAATCCAATGCCATATTAGATTGTACTGTTAGTTGTTGTAAATCATAAAAACATGAGAACAAGTTGAGGTCCAGACAGTTTTACAACGATGCAGACATTAACAACAAGACATCAACCCAAGCCACGGTAGCCAATTCAAACTTAACTCTCCATCTGATAGTTAAAGAGCTCCATTGTAATTAGAAAACAAAGATTCAAGATACATTTAAAGATATAACAGATATTTAAAGATAACAGAAGAATCAGAAACATTCACCTCCTGTCCAGTCTGCGGAGCTGCTCAGCACACTCATTATCAGAACTTTGCTGCAGAAGCTCCAGGATGTTCATGGTGCGGTGGAAGTGGCCGCAGGACAGGCTGACGCTGACCGCCGTCTCATGTTTGTCTCCTGTGAGCACCCATACTTTGATCCCTGCCAGCCGTAGAGCCTCGATGGTCTCCTGGACTTTGTCTTGAAGTCTGACCGACACAAGGGAGGGAGAGAATATAAACCATGTCCTCATAGAAAGAGCAAGTGCTCCATCCGGTTACACATGGCACATGGCACAGCCAGATTATCAGAGCAGGCATGTGTACACACCGAACAATACACAGGACAGGGGAACTGCCTTGCCTTGGGAGAAGACGAAAGGCCCCAAAGGAGAAAAATCTTTAGTCAACTTTGACCCCAACCTCTTTATTAAGGGACACTTCTAGTTTGATAACAACTGACACAGGGTTGCCTGTTTTATTGTGAATCTTGCCTTCACGTCCCCCGGGTTGCCACAGAGGGTAAAAGCTGACTGACATTGGGCAGCACTGATTATTTAGTTAATATTGTGAAAAGACCAAGAAAAAAATTATAATTTAATATAATACGACCACGCACGTCAGCATTACACAAATATTTTTCGATTCAAAACAGAGGGACATTTTAGTCCCGTCTTCCATGATACAGGAGATCCTTTGATTGTTTCCATGTGTGCTGGAGGAGGAATTCATTCCAGATCTAGAAACTGAACAAGAGAAAGAAGAGAAAGAGGAGAGAGAGAAACATGGAGAGAGAGCAGAGAGATACATGGAGAAAGAGAGAGAGATCAGAGAGAGATACATGGAGAGAGAGAGAGCAGAGAGACACAGGAGAGAGAGAAGAGATATACATGGAGAGAGAGATACATGAGAGAGAGCAGAGAGATACATGGAGAGAGAGAAGAGAGATACATGGAGAGGGAGAAGAGAGAGAGAGGCTTATGGAAGCAGCAGATGGTGAGCTGATGCAAACACGCATCAACATTAATATCCAGAGAAGTGGCCCAGCGGGGTGACATCTTTCTCCCCGCTGACTCTACATTGTTTGTTGAAGATCCTTACGTCCACTGTGTTTATCTTTTTGTTTCCGCTCATGCGTTTTCTTATTCCTTTTTTAATGCCACAGCTTTTCTCTCATGTCAAACTAGATTTAATTCATGTAGGTTTATTTCCTGTGACATAATAATCTTTAGTTTGATGATCTATTCTTTACTTCTGTATCACCAAGCGTTCCTCATCTTTATCAAGTGTATGGTCTATTGCCATTTTCTAGTAACAGAATGTTTCACAAGACTAAGTCTGCAGCCATTAAATGTGAGGCTTCACCGAGGCAAAAAGTTGCTTTAAGCTAAACGCTAACGTCACTATGTCAACATAATGAAAAGTCAGGAGATCACAGAATTTATTAATTAAGATTTACCTTCTGGGGATCTTGACTACTTATTTTACACAAAAAAAAGAGCTGCTAGTGTCGTTAGCGGAAAGTCTGGAGATCAGAGCTGTGATTAAAGTCAGAAGGCCCATCCTGTTTGGACCATGAACGTTTACCAAAATCATGCCTATCTATCCACTAGTTTGAATATTTCAGTCTGGACCAAAGTAGAGAACGAACCAACCTACATTGCTACCCATACAGTTAACATGGCTTTAAATGCACTGGAGGCACTACAACATTGCTACAGTACATGACTAATGAATACATAAAACATGTGCTTTATCTAAACAATAACTATATGTTATTTATTCACTGCCAGCGGCGAAACATAACATAACATGATATATACACACACACACACACATACATATGTGTGTGTGTGTATATGTGTGTGTGTGTGTGTGTGTATATATATATATATATATATATATATATATATATATATATATATATATATATATATATATATATATATATATATATATATATATATATTTATATATATATATATATATTGATCATGTATATATATATATATATATATATATATACATGAATATATATATTCATGTATATATATATATATATA
Source organism: Clinocottus analis (assembly GCF_023055335.1). Lineage (NCBI taxonomy): Eukaryota > Metazoa > Chordata > Actinopteri > Perciformes > Cottidae > Clinocottus > Clinocottus analis. The sequence goes on along the minus strand of NW_027176031.1, from coordinate 204,956 downwards.
TATATATATATATATATATATATATATATATATATATATATATATATATATATATATATATTTATATATATATATATATATATATATACATACACACACACACACACACACACATGTGTGTATATCATGTATATCATAGGTGAAGCACTGGAGTGATTTTCAGATGATATCAAATCACCTATACCATTCAGTGGCTTTAATTTAATACGGCAAAAAGTTCAAAAACCAGCAACTACTAATTTAAAATCCAGCAAATACCCCTGTATGCATCAGTAAATATACACCGTACATACACAACTATGTTATGGGTGAACCTCAACACATCCTGAACATGTACAGAGTTCTACTTGACGTGAAACACGCCATACACATAAGGGGATGACAACTAGTTTGGGACAGTGCCAATATTTTCAAAAGGTATTTGCAAATGTCCGTACTTGTCCTCGACCCCGGTTGCTCCCAGCAGCTGCAGGTCTCTCTCAATGTAGGTGAAGGCCTCTTGCAGTTTCTCCTCCCTCTGCTGCAGCGCGGTACGGGCAGCATTCAGATGCTTGTCCACGTCAATGTATTCCTGTGGACTAAAGTGGCGACACGCAACAACCAAGGTCCGCAGACCTTTCTACAGTGGGAGGAGGAGGGTGGATGAGGGGGAGAAACGGGAGACACATGTCAGAATATAAGAAATATAAAAAGAAAAACAGAACATACAAAAGGAAGAAAAGGATGCTATGATAAAACATGATCAATGTCAAATTGAAAGAACAAGCTTGTTTTAGAGATGAGAGGTGAACGCCATGAAGTCAAGAGGATAAGGAGAAGAAAAAGAGAAAGAAAAGAGGTGAATGGAAGCAGAAAGAGCAGAACATTTTGTTCCATCAAAGCTTGGCTTTAAATCACAGAACCACCCTGAGGGGTAGACGACCACAAATCAACCCAGTATAAAGCACCAACTCCTGGGTACTGACGTTCAATGATATGATCTGGGGGCAGTGTGCGTGCGTGTGTGTGTGTGTGTATGCATGTTGTGGTGAAGAATTTACAGTCGAATGGGAACACAGAGCTACAGAGCCAAAAGTAATCACTTCAACGCGGGGAAATGCCAGGCCTACGCACACAGAGCCACGCAATTCTGAACTAACGGACCAATAGGCATTTCAGAGTGAGATATTAAAAGGTTCCATTATGAAACATTTGTCTCAGACTGTCACAGGTAGTTGAAAAATTAAAATAAAATATATATTCATCTGAAGGAATACATGTATTGTATATAAAGAGCCGCAAACATCAGAAACTCACAACTTCAAATTGTCTGCACATTCAGAGGAACTTTTCTGAAACAAATGTGACGTTTTGACTACACCTTGAATAAGGAAGGTAGCGCAGTAGTAGCACTTTAGTAGCACTTAAATGACACTTACTGTTCGCACTTTGTAGTTTGCCTTTTTTGAAGAAATTGTACTTTCCTGATTCTTGTTGTTTTTAGTTTGTACTCACGGTAGAATGCACTAATTGTAAATTGCTTTGGATAAAAGCGTCAACTAAATTAAATGTAATGCTGACTAGGGCTGCAACAACGAATCGACCAAATCGATAAAAATCGATTATTAAAAAAGTTGGCAACGAATTTCATTATCGATTCGTTGTGTCGCGCGATTCTTACGCCGCTCAATAAATTGCGGAGATGTTTGAGTATTGAACAAAACAGCAGGTTGGAGCTGAGCGCAGCGGACATAAGGTAGGTGCAGCCCGTTGTATCTCTCGTATGTCACTGCATAGTTGCGTTGCGTGTACAATAACTTAACAGCTAGGCTAACCGTTGTTAGATGAGATGCAGAACACAGACCTGCGTTCAACAGTCCGATATAACGTGGCTTCATGCCGAGGAAGTGTTGCTGGGATTTGTAGTTCCATATCTAACGTTAATTAACAACCTTTGTTTAGGTTAGGTGCAGTCCGTAAGTTATCCGTTGAGACATTGAGTGTTTACTTCTGGAATATCATCTCTTGCTCTCTGAGTTCTGAGTGTGTGTCTGAGTGTGCGTGTGTCTGTGAGTGTGCATGTCTGTGAGGGTGTGTGTGAGTGTGCATGTCTGTGAGGGTGTGTGTGAGTGTGCATGTCTGTGTGTGTGTGCGCGCATGTGTAGAGAACAAGTTCTGACGTTCAATCAAAACCTGTGAATTTGGACTGCCAGTTCTGTTTTTGTAATAAAAAGGTTGTAAATTAATGCTTTTAAAATTATTATTGTTTTATCCAATTAATAGAAAAAATAATCAACCGATTAATCCATTATTAAAATAATCGTTAGTTGCAGCCCTAATGCTGACCATTAGCCACTAAATGGATGTGTTATAGAGCAGAGATAGTGTACCCTGCTGGAGAACATATTGAGACAACATACACATTTTAAAGTAAAATTCAAACAAAATCTCACCAGGGCAAACTCGTCAACGTGCAGTCTCGTCTTTTCTATCTCACCGCTGGTGGTGAAAGGCAAGATGGACGACTCTGCGCCCTTGGTGAATAGCACTTTGCCACCTTCAAAGTCAAGATGGCAAAAAAAGAAATGCATTCTGCAAAAATACTACAAATACAAAGTGTTCATTTGAACACAAAATAAACTGATAAAAAAACTAAATGTCTTTATTTCCACTCTCTAAAACCATTTCAATGTATTTTCTTAAGTCTTAAGTTTGGCCATATAATCAAGTTTCACTGTTGCTTACTGCAGTCAATATGTTGTCAATAATGCAAAAACACCAAGTAAAGGTGTAGTTACCTGAGGGAGTCTGCAAGATGATGCTCATTCTCCTGCGGTCAGCATCAAACTCTAACAGATGGAGCAATTTATATCTGGGGGAGGAAAGAGGCACTGACTTTGGACTCAGACATTTGTTCACAGGTCGATTACACGACCACTTTTCTGTCTGTGATTTTTATTGCATATTTGTCATTCAAGAGATTAACAGGGTTACACATACTTCTCTGATTTGCCAAATGTTTTGATCTCCATGGTCTCTCCACTGCAGTGAGTGAAGGCCACTCCGATCCTAAAGGAAAATAAACAGAGTTCTTTGAAAAATGGACATTTTGAACTTTACATGCTGGTCGAAGATCCAATTAGGAGTTTAAAGCAAACTTAAAATGTTTAGCTCAAGGGCGTAGGTTTGCATAGGAACCATAGGGACTAGTCACGAGCTTGGACAAAATATTTGCATACTCACTCGTCTGTAATAGTATAGAAACTTTGAAATGGATTTTTCACTCTTCTAGTATAATACACTATGTTTGTCGCCCAGAAAAGTGAAAAGCAATGTCCATGTTTTCCCATGCGCCCTCGAGACTGCGAGTGAGAAAATGGTGAGTCAGAAACACTGTGAGTCGTAAATGCAGAATGAGAGCTGACAGTAGTCTGACACGGTAAACCAGGAAATAATAAAGTCTCATATTAGTATTTTGTTTGGTCTCAGCATTGATATTGTTGAGCCTTTTGTGCTTTGTAGATAAGAAATTGCCACTAAAAAAGAAAAGAGATATCTGACGTTTTTTTTCACCACGTAGTAGCTATCAAGAAGCCAGGTTGTTAGCTAGTAGTAGGCTAACTACTCACACAGTGTAAACCTGCATTATTTTGAAATGCAGTCAGGAAACTCAGTGAAGATGCAGTGCAGGTTGAACCAGCTGGACCAGCAGGGCTTCAGATAAGATCCTACTCATGGCATTTTGTTAAGAATTATCTTGCATTAGCAATGCAATTGATTTGGTGAATCTGACAGTATGTCAGTGTTGCACCCTTAAAACGAACTGTCCACAAACACGTCCTTCTTATGTTTGCAACTTTTATTAAAACAAGTCACAGGTTGAACACAAGCACACGTTTTGGTCTCCAGCCTGCAAACTGCACGTCTTCCTGCTCTAATTAGTGAAGAGAGAAAGCGTTCTCTTCTACAGGATGAGTACAATACTGTCTTCCCTTCAGTCAGTATGTGTACAGGTAATCAATGTTCTCCAACATTGGAATAGCAACTTGTGAATGAACTTAAACACACACTTAAAGTAAATTGTTAGAAATGGACAGTCGTATTAAATCAGTAAAACATATGAAATAACATATTTTCGGGCGCTATACCAGCACTTTTGGATTGTGAATTATGTGATGTTGAATAGAAAACAAGACTGTACCATTAAATCTGAACCTATTACCTAAATGTTCTAACTTGCTTTCAAAATAAATACATATACTACTCCATACGGTCTACATTTATTCTTTAAGGCATTATTTTTAAATGCATTCAGGAAACTCCCGTGCAGGTGCAGTGCAGGTTGAGGGTGCAGCAGCTAGACCATCAGGGCTTCAGGTGAGGTCTCACTTCGATTCTGTGTTGAGATGTATTATCATGGCTGACAGTGTAAACATTGTCTACCTGTTTTAAGTGCATTATTAATATGTTAAAACATGCATGTTCAGACTAGGCTACATTTTCTTTGCTCTTTAGGGAACAGTCAGTTTTGAGCCACGTGACTGTCAAGGAAGTCAGTGCAGCAGAGTACTGACATGGGGAGTGAACCACACCAGCCTGAACCCAAATTCATCAAAGTACAGCAAATTCAGCGTAAGAAGTTAAGGTTGCTCTGGACGAGATTGATCTTAAAGATGTAGGCCAACAGTTATTTTCTGTGAATGATAGACGGAGGTATCTTTTTGGTGTATTTAAATAAGAGAAGAAAATTTTAAAAAAGAAAAGAAAATACAACTAGATAATAATTGCATAAAGAAGGAAAACACTTTATGTATAGCCTATTAAGTGCTGCAGAATAGATCTTTTAATTTATTTTGTCTTTTTTCACTTTTTATATATATTTTGGATATACAATATACGGTTATTGTATATTGGCATTTTAGCAGAACATTTTTCATTAATTTATTTAACTATTTATTAGTAGTATTTATTTGGTGCAGAATACTGTTTTGTATTCAACTAAGGTTGTATTTCTGTTATTAGGTTTAATTCAGTTCTAGGTTACACAAATGTTAAAATATTTTAATAAAATTGGTTTGTTCGACATATCACCTAAGTTTTTTTCTACCAATACTGCGACCAAACCCACGCCCTTGGTTTAGCTATAGCACTCCCCTCAGTGCAAATTGGTATATGTTAGGCACATGGGCTGTTTGGCCCTTTCAAAGCACACCTGTTATTTTGGTTCATGTATGTGCAGCGGTGCAAAGTGAGGTGGCGCAATGCACTCAACCTGTCGCAACATTGGTATCATCACTCTAAAACAGTCGAGCTAATCACAATGAAACGTGACGACTTCAAAGACATTTCTTCAGGAAATTGTTTTGGCTGTCTGGATGGCGCAAAGTAATTGGATGATGAAAATATATAATAATAAAATATTAATGAAGTAATTTATATGCTCAAAATTACTCAAGGTCAGGAAAGTACCAATCGGTGAGAGCACAGCTTGTGCTGCTGTGAAAATATGTCCGTCAATCATTAATCCTGTTTATTAATCTTCCTCAAGGTCATGGAGGGATGGTGCTTACGATTATTAGGATGTGTTTAAAAAGGCGAGGCATCCTTACGAAATGCAGGTGAACAAATAGGTACCAAAACTCAAAAAAGGTTGCTCATTCCCTTCTTGTTTTGAAGTGACTCAACAGTTGAGCTACTTTATCAAAACAACGCAAATCAGCAATTCTTTGAACACCAGAACACAGGGCCACAATTTGTATTCCCTATATGTTTTGTGTAATCTGACCAATAGTGTCCCATTTCGGATGAATGGTGTTGTAACAATACCTGAGTGTAGTATTTGTATGTGATTATTAATGATATGGTTTCAACTGTGTCTGCTTTCGGTTTAAATAAACACAGATCACCGTCTGTGGCTCAAAGGAGCATTAGGCACTGGGTCATGACATCATTACATTACAGTATTTAATTAGATGGTATGAATACTACATCTGCCAGGATCACTGACTCAATGCAGTATGAATCTTTAAATGTGTTTTAAAGGTCTAACAATTTATATGGATGCTACACAATCACCTGTTTTACAGGTAATTGCCTGGTCTATATTTCTGTGACAATAAAACAAACCTCAAAACATTTCTTATGCTAATTAGCATCTAAGTGACATTTGGATCTATTACAAACATTTAAATAAAAAAAGACAGCTTTGGTATTTACTGGCTCGCTGCCAATTCTTCCGCCTTTTCCCTTATCTGAGGTGAGACTTTGCAATTCTTTGGGCCGACTGTGTCACAGCAGCGCAGGCTGAGGTGCTGGGGATGAAGGCAGGCGCTATTAGTCTGAATGTGCTGCCAAGGTTGCCAGAGAGACAGAGTTGCCCTTTATGGAGCCATTACATGACACACAGGTGACCATACGTGTAGGAATATACCCCTTGTGCATTGGTTTTCTGTCTCCATCACTTGTAGCCATGACGAATTGTTTTTGTTTAAGTAGACTACTCAAAATAGACAGCTGCATCTTGTTTGCAGTTTGTCACACACGTCAATAAGACTACGTTTTTCATTCTGAGGAAAATTACTTTGAAGTAATGACGGGGAGGAAAACCATGTGCAGACAGATAAGGGAAAAGGCAAAGTATGTGTGTGAGAGTTGGTATTTATGTATATGTATATAGACTTGCACTAGAATTATATGTATGGTTAAAAAAAGAAAAGAGAAAGCATGCAGCAGCATAATGATGATAAAGGCCCGCGCTATATGCTTACATAAATACAAAAATTCCACAAGGATACGTAGGAGCCAGCCTGTGGGTAAAAGTAGACAGTAAGGAAATCCGGCTAAAAGCCCAAATGTGGTCGCCTCAAGCACATTCTGATGCCACCATAATTAACACTCATATTAATCACTGAATGTAGTGAATTATTGTGAGAGAGAATTAATTGAATTAAATATATCGACATGTTTAGGTTTATGTCCAGTGACCTATCCACCTGCCATTTAGAATAAAGAATACTGTACAAGGAGAGAGGGGTGTGGTCAGACAAACGTTCTAGTGTTTGCTGTTGTGTCAGAAAGACAAGCGTAAACAACCAGGTAACCTCGCTCGACACAACGGAAATGGGATTAAATGGGTTTTAGTGGTGATGGTTGGTAGAAACAACGATGACACTGGAGCACCTTCAGACGGCCAGCTGGCTTAGCAGGTTCCTCAACCTGAGCAGTACATTTCCATAGGAGAAGTGAAAGAGCTCTAACGTAACCGTACCTCTTTGCTGCCTCCACTAAAGCCTTCTCATCCGGCGAAGAGGCGTAGTATTCCATGTGACTGGAAGAGAAACCGTTTGCATGGGAGAACGGGTCTGCTCCCCCAACGAGGCAGTCTGGCTGGTCATAGCTGATCTGAACTGTGTGGCATAATGCCACCGCCTTGAGAAACAACAACTCATCACCGTCCTGGATGGAGAGGGAGGGATGATGGAGGAAGAGACATTATTATTTATTCTATACAGTGATAATGCATTGTAAATACAAGTGAGATGTGATTCAAAACCACAGCAACAGGTTAATTGGAGTGAAGAGCTTATGATGAACATACTGTGTGTGTTTGTACATTTGTATCAAATGCTGTTGTGATCCAAAATCGTACCGCACTAGTCCCAATCATCTATTGTTGATTACATGAATGGCTTGAGGCAAAAAAGACATCGCCAACACTTCAGGTTAATTAAGTCCCATGCTAGACTTGTGCTTGTTTGATGGCAGAAGTGAGAAGCGTGTGTGTATGTGTCTTCCAAAAAGAAATGAATGTAATTGGATTTACCAGGTGAGGCGTAGAACCATCTGGCAAATCGTCAGTCATTCCCTCCGGTGCCAGTTTCCCATTAACTTCTCGGTACTTGACTCCGTTAATTGAACATTCACGGAAATGCATCTCGTTTTCCGTCAGCGTGCCCGTCTTATCTGTAAAGACATACTCCACCTAGGAAACAGAGACACACACATAAGTACTGGCGAGGCAGAGTTCGAGTTCCTTTTTATCCGATGAGAATGGCAATTTATGCGTTCATTATGTACTTAAATAACAATTGAATTATAAAATAATTCAGTTTCAAATCCAAATAGGCATATTTGCAAAACAATAAACATTATATTAAACATACAGCATGATATCATGAATGGAAACTCTTTTCAGGTAAATGTGTATGTATAGGTATATGTATCTTCAATCCAATGCTACATGTGTGTTCCTGCACTTATATTCCTCACCTGTCCCAGCTCCTCGTTAAGGTCAGAGGTGTTGACCTGAGCTTTCTGGTCGGTTTCCTCGTGGTATAGGTCTAAATCCCAGCCAATGAAAAAGGACCCGAGGAACTTCTGCATTTCCACGGTAACGTAGAGCGAGATGGGGATGATGAAGTTATACAGGACCAGAAATGCCAAGAAGTCTGAGATAAACTTCAAGATCTAAAGAGGGACGAGGGTAAACTGTATTACAACGAGACACAGGAGGAGGGCCACGCAATGAGATCACAAACAAGCAGGTAAGATAGGGAGATAAAGATAGAAAGATAAATCAATGTCAACTGAACTTGACCTTTGACCATCAAATTCGAATCGGTTCACGACTTTCAGTTCAAGCGGACGTTTGTGCCAAATTGGAAGAAATTCCCTCTGTGTGTTTGTACACAATGACTTGCATTCAGTTCATGTTTTATGGCTTTAAACAGATCAATTATATATTGCATCCCGAACAGATTTCACTGATGGTGAGCCTGGGAAAAAAATTCACATCCAGCATCCGGGCTATCAGCCCTGGCGCCTTTCAGGGATGTGTGCTCTCCTCACTGCTCTTCTCCCTCTAAATGACTTCACCTCAAGAGACCCGACAAGAGACTCCTGAAGCTGGCAGACGACACAACGGTCATGCTGATGAGTCTGCGGGAGGTTGAACAGCTGACACTCTGGTGTGGAGCTGAACCAGCTCAAAAACGGGCAATTTGGAGGGAGCGTGGATATTGAATTGGGAGTATTGAATATTTACAGTTGATTCTACAGGGAATAAAAAGCAACAAATAAAAGAATAAAAAGAAGGATAAGTAAAATGCACGGAATGCAAGAACGTGTGAAAGTGACACATGTAAAAGAGCTTTACAATTCCAGATGGAAACACGACTCTACTGCTCCAACTGACTCCTGCTCAGCCGAAAGTACAACTGAAAGCTCTCGTCATCCAGACACAACTCACGGATAGATATTCGCCGTACTCGCTTTAAAAAAAACCCCCAAAAAAACGCCCGTTTTTTGTCAAGGAGTTTTTTCAGCAGCTGCGCTTTAAAACGTCTCTTCCTGTGTGATCGGCCCCTCAGTCTCCTCACCTCAGAATCTACCTCCTCATTCACGGAAGCGTTAGCTAATAACTTTCCACCGGAGCGTTAGCTAGCTGGCTAACGTCGCGTTCTCTCCTGCTGTGTTCAATGACTCAATTCATCAAGCTGTAGCTAACGTTAGCTAAGTCTATGTCAACAGAGCTCCTGTGTAACTTAACTTAGATATACCATCAAATATTATATTACCATGCACTCGCGCTCCCTTCTGGCACGCGCATCTGTTCGCAGTTCACTGAATATAAATACCCACTCCGGCCCCCCTCAAAAAAAAAAAAAAAAAATGGTGAGGGATTTTCATGCCTGGGACTGTGGGAGGAAGCCAAAGAACCCGGAGAAACCCCACGCTGACACGGGGAGAACATGCAAACTCCACACAGGTGGACCGGCCAGACCAGTATCCGAACCCTGGTCTCTCTTGCTGTGAGGCGACATTGCTAGAAACTACACCACTGTGCAGCACTAACTAATGGACATGGATATTGTAATCTTACTGCCTTAAATGTAGACATCATAATGACCGATAGATTTACTGAAAAGGGGAGGATACTGTGATGTGGAGAAATGCAATCATAGCTAAAAGGTATACACACAGTGGAACAGGGCCAGAAGGTTTCTGGAGCACCTGTTATACTAAAATGTGAAAACACTGCTATTAATGTATTGCTGGTATTCTTCTCTCTGTCTCCAGGAAGAAAAGAGACAAGCACACTGGACTGTGTTCGTTCCCCTGCTATCTTATACATCGAGGCTGCTGTTCTCGCCGACTGATTACTGTTGGCAGCTTAGTTGACTGTTGCCATTCATGGCAATATCGCTCTTAACCCCAATCACAGAATCTAGACGTACTAAAACCGCCCTACCAGCACCAGTCAAGGAGTCGGGGTGTGTGTGTGTGTGTGTGTGTGTGTGTGTGTGTATACACACACACATGTAGATTCAAGCGGGGGTTCATCTTTTTGTCTTCACTAACTCTTTCTATTAACTTCTATTGGCAGAAGAGAGGAAAAACCCATCATCATTTGCCGAGGTAAAAGCAGAGAAAAAATGATAGAGACAGAAGTGGAATGTCAACTAAAACCTTTGGGGATGATTGGTTGCACTACTTACAAAAGGCAGATCAATATCAATGCATTCTTGTGATGCTTATTGCAAAAACAACTTACCGGACTGCTGTTTCTCTCCTGTTCAGTCTTTTGGTTGTAGAAAGGCTCGTCCCACTTGTCTTCAGCCTGCCAGGCGTACTTCAGGATGGTGCTAAGGACGGCCTCAAACAGCAAGATGCCCAGGTAGATGAGCAGGAAGGTATTCATGGACCTGACACAGGAAAATGTTTTAAAAGTTTAATGTTAAGTTAACCACATCCCCAGACAGCAAGATTTCTGCTTACACTGAGAGTTAACATAAAGTGCTCACTTCTCTACAGCAGAGCGTTTCTGGGACTTGCACTTATAGTTGAGGGCCATCTTGGACTCCATCCCAGTGTAAATCGCCACACCTGCAACAATACATTTGGTTGAAGTAGTATACCACGTTTATGGGATGTTGGAACATTAGACTCTTAACAGACTCGTGCATGAAGTCATCAGAACATAAACAAACGCATTTTACATGGAACACCGTAGGTCATTCGCTCAAGTTCTCCATGTCAGACAATTACAAACATTATACATAAAGCCACTATGGAAGCATCGGGGCATTGCTCGAAAGGTCTTTGGTTGATAACCAAACTTCAGTCATATGATAAGTGGATTGTCCTAGTCATGTCAACTGAGTTTGGCTTGTTTAGACTATAGCTGTGTTGTGGATACGCATCATGCTTCCAATATCTACAGAAGCAATCTGTTCTAGAGCAGCTACATATCGTCTTTCTCTAAAAATCAATTCAACTGGAAACTTCCCATTGCAAGAAATCATGTATCCCCCTAGCTGCTAAAAATACAGTATATTGCCTGTATGTGTTGATTCTTAATAAATGACTATGTCTTTTATAAGTTTCAACTGTATTGTCTCACCAAAAATCTCTTTGGTGTTTTTCAACCTGGCTCCTCTCAGCAGCAAATTCTCCTGACCAAGCGCCCTGACATGAAAGCAAACAAAAACAGCATAAATACAGAGAAAGATGGATGTGGCATTATGATTTTGGCAGAAACAAGACACTGTAAGGTCTTGATATGAACTCAAAACACTCAACTATAGTCTATGAACCTCATACATATTCCAGATAAATAATAAATTAAATTAATTTAGCTTCCTCTGAGTGGTTATTCATTTCTTAACATTTCATAACCCTGTGCTAAAATCCTCATTGTCCACTACTGTTCCTTTTTATTGGACTCATGGTGTATTCTTGATACGAGCCCTGTCACTAATCAGAAAGCCATGTATCCAATTGCTCATCTTATTGGCCATGTCCTAGCTCTAAGCTTGATCACACAATTATTCATTCAATCACTCGCAAAAGCAGCTGAATAAATCCGGTCTCACCTGACGATCTCCTCTTCGTGTTGAGTCACCGTAATCCGACCGACAAACCTGGAAGACAACCAAAGGCATTTTAGTTGAGCGTTGTGAGATTGTGGCATGAGACTGTGACTGCGTTCACATGCACAAAGGCATCAGGGCTACTGGAAGAAATCCTGTTAATATGAGGAAGGCTTTCACATAATATGTTTATTACTAAGCTCTGGGGCGAACAGCTTCTCGTTAACTGTGAGATCATTTCTGAATGTTAACAAAAAAACAACTGTTCAAGCACAGGAGAAACTAAGTCAGTGGGACTTTATATTTTATTAAAAAAAGGATGTGCTACGACTAGGGCTGGGCAGATCAACGCATTACCGCGAGATTAATCTGGCAATCCATTAACTGCGTTAACTATTTGATCATACGTTACTGCATTTTTTTTTGCATTTTTTGGGGCTTTGGGAGGGGCTTTTTTCTTTAAATCTCTCCAGACGGCATAGTTCAGACCTGCGTGTCTTACGGCTCTCCCAGTCCAGCACGCGTGAAGTCAATCAAACATGAAAAATAAATAAATGAGATGCACGCTATGAATGCAAATACGGCTTTGCAGCAATAAAATCAGTAGTCTACAGGCAGGCTCCACGTCCAGATTGAAAGTTAATCACGCATGCGCAAAGCTCCTGACCCCGCAGCCTGATACACTATGGCAGAGCACTTTGAGTAAGGATCACTTCTGGATCTTTACTCTTTTCTCAAAGCGAAGAACTTTCCAGACATCACAAGATGTTCAGTGCACTTGTTCAAGCCAACACATACTGGACTTTTCTCACTGAGGAAGAAAAACTGAACTGGAAAAAATTAAAAGCAGTTATTGCTTTTGTATGAATTTGCTAGTTGCTGGTCTTTAACATACATCTTTAAGGTAAGCAATAGACTGAACATGGACACAAGAAGGAAAATCAGTAATCAGTTTATTTTTTTCAACTTTGCCCAGCCCTAGTTAGAACAAGTACAGACCTTCCTTTTCACTCTGCTGCCACAGTGATACTTTTCCTGTCTATATGCACATGCACACATGTAATAACACCATCAGCAACCTGGTGCAGTGAATACAATCAGGCTCCTCCAGCTGAATACTATTGAGGCCTTTATTAATCCTGATTTAAGAAGCCAGGTTTCTGATTATTATGACACTGAAGAAATCAGATTACCGTGCAAAGCTCACAATGGCTGGTTTAGTTAAGTGCATTTAAATGCAGCGAGTGTTAATAGAGCGAGGGAAACGGCGACGAAAAGAGAGGGGGAGAGGGAGAGGGACTGCGAACGAAACAAACTGCCTGATCTAGAAATACACCGATCGATCCTAAAGTAGCCAGCTGAGACAGACGAGAGAAAGACGGGTTGTTGAAGAGGCGATGAAGCCGTCTGAACTTCTCATCTATTTATTAACATACCTCTGACAGGGGCTTTTGACATTGCTTTAATCATATGGCTTTTAAAGTGGGTTCTGGATAACTCCAGGGATCTTCTATATTTGCAGTGTCACAGTTAAATAAATAGCTATAATAAAACTTATAAACACAAAAAACGTCTGGCAAAATGTTCCATTCTAATGCTCGAGTATCCTTTGTTTATTGAATGTGACTTGATGTTGGACTTTTAGTTCTCTCATGCTGAAGGTGTGTGTTCACGTAGGTACACATTACCTGTACAGGTCAGCATCTGGTTGTTGACACTCCACCACAGCTTGCAGACTCTCCAGTTGGGAGACCGACTGACACACTGCCGTCTCTGCCACAGAGAAGTGAGTCTACAAGCATTCACAACAAACAAATACAGTTGAGGCTGACGAAAGGCATGCCTTGTGGACAAAGATGTTCATGCTAAAGATAATTGGATCCACAGCCTGCTTTGCAAGAGAGGAGGCTGCAGCTTAAGTATTATTCTGACTATACGAAGGAGGGAGAATGTCAAATGTGGGGTGACTGTGTGATCAATCTGTTCACCTATTCAAGAAAACCAACAAGTGAAAGAAATTGCTGAATGTTTGAGTAACACAAGGAAGTGCAACATGGCAGAGCATCCACTGCAGAATCTGTACTGCTGGGAAAAGTACCGTATATTCTGACCCTATCCAAAAACAGCTGAGCTCCTTTCTTTCTTGAAACTTTAATACTTCATATACATTTGGTCAGATAAACCTGATCCTATTGTCCTGTAGCTACAGTATTAGCAGCTTGGGTTTAAGGCCTTGATATGTGTGTGCTACTGCAGTACTAAACAGTACAGCAGACAAACAGCTGCAGCTGAGAGCAATTTATTAAAATATCAAAAAGGTTCAAAGATTGTACAAACACTTATCTAGGCCAACGCTAAAAACCCACCATGCAGTATAAATAAACTGTTACAGAGGCACCAACATCTCGTTAGAGAGGTCATTGAGCAACATAGCCTCTGGCAGACTGTGGGGGTGGGGGTGGGGTGAGGACTTTCTAAATACAATATGTAAAACATTGAAATTATGTTATTATATCCGCATTTAAAGACATGCATACTTCTGGCACACTCACAGGCTGGCGTTAGTGAGCCAATCAAACTGTATTTTCTGACAAATCATTATATCAAAAAAAGATTAAAAGTGGTTATGTAAATGCGTTACGAGGAAGGAAATGCATTCACATTTTTGACAGGCCTCAATGACAAAAATGTAAACTCTTTACCTAAAATGCAACGTTTCCACTGTGCTGTTCGCACCACAAAAAGCAGTAAGAGTCTCTCTGTTAAAAGTTTTCAAACCCCAGATATTCTCACATATCTTTGCGCATCCCGGAAAATATTCTTTCCTTTTCTATGTTATGTTGTACATATTCTGAAATGCAAAATTCTTAAATAGTATTTTCGAATATTTTTATTTAAATTGTTACTGTTGTATGTCCCTGGTTCTTGTCTATGCACCAATACCCCAAAGCTTGATTTCTACTTGGCAATACACCGGATTCTGATATACTCCCAAAGCGGCACGCAGACAGACCTTAAGGTTGGTTTCTCCATCCAGGCTGGCGGTGGTGATGTGACAAGTGCCATCTGCACGGTCTGACGACAGCAACGCCAGGTCAGCTGGGAACGTCTCATCTTTAGCCACGCGAACAATGTCCCCCACCTGGACACGCAGGCGGATAAAAATCCACACGAAGATAAATACAAAAGGTCAATACTGATACTGTTTGAGTTCTACAGCGTCATTTACTTTTTAACTGTTTTGAATCAACACTTTAATGGTAATGTTACAAGTTAATTGCATTCTTTTGGGCATGGGTGTTATATTTAACTCTTAAATTTACATTTTTGTACTGGTTCTTTTTTTGTAAATTCACCTAATTGTTTTCATGGACCAAAATTTAAATACAGTTTGTCAACTAACCTTTTAAGAAAAGAACATTTGAAAATAGAAATAATGAATGATTCCCTTTTGGTTTCTATTTTTTCCCCCCAGCAAGTGACATATCACTGTTATTCAAGAAGCAAGTTGGAGTTAGTCTTGGCAAGACCAGAACTAACGTAAGCACCACAGATGCAGAATTATGAGCGCTGCTGCTACAATTTCACTCAATAAGTGGTTATCCTCTGCTTTTGTGTTTCACTGAGTGCTCTGCAAATGCTCGACACATACACAGGCAGCAGAGGAGAGACGGGTGAAGTGGAGGTAACGTTGCTACCAACAGGCCTGCTCGTGAACAACATGCTGACGGATTCTTTGTTTTGGAGTTTCAAGCTGAGCTAGACAAGAGAAAATTTGGGTTAAAACCGATCAGTGAAGCTGTTTTGCCCTCGCTGTTCTCTGTGACGTTTGCTGGAGGTGATAAGCCCCGGTGCGTTTTATGTGCTGCACAAATAGCCTTTTAAATGCTGCATTGGTTGTGAGCAAGTCATATGGTAAGTTTGAGGCAATTTGGCGTTGTGTGCTCTGATTAATGTGGCATGCAGATAGCAGATCAGTCACAATATTGTTTGCAACTTTGCTCACGGTGTTCCCCACAGGTACTGCACCGTGTCCAGGTTCTCAATAATACAAAAATAAATAAGTACATTTTTCTGTTAGTATTGTATCACAGTTAAAATGCATTGTGTCTAACATATAAAAGAGTTCTCTTTTCATTGACATTATTATTTTATCAATAGATAAAACAGATTACATCTACAGAAACCCCACTACTAGCAGGAATTTAACAGCCAGGTTTAAGGTATGTATGGCTGCTGGCTGCAAGCTGTGAAAGAGCTATTTTTAGGTACCTTTAAGTTATCCTCCAATAACACACATAATGCAAAGCTTTTCTTTCGGGTGTAGTGTTGGCCATCTTACCCTGATGTTCTTGGATCTTGTCTGCACGAGACTTCCACTGCGAACCACGAACACGGGAGCCCCGTTCACCTCGTTATCTGCTTTGTGCCTCAGCCAATCCTCGTAGCCCTACGGAGAAACGTGGTCAGTCATCGATCACATGCGGCAACGGGAGAGCATTATTGATAAGCAGGGTGCATGGTGGCTGGGTGAAGATACGGCTGGTCACTGATCAACTGAAGTGACCAATAGCTTATCTTTTAATATTAATGGCATGTTCTTTACTGGTTTGTAAATAAAGCACCCTGAATCAGGGGTGCAGCTTTTTCACATTTTAATAGACTTGACATTGTGACTAATGAAAATGTGTGGTTTAAGTTTTTTTAATCAGTTTGAATTCAAATAAATACTACACTAAGTTGAAACATTATATGTTAATTACGACTAATCTAATTTTAATGATACTGCATGCACATAAGTTCCCCATTTTCAGCCCGACATAGAGGAAACTATAATGTCCTTGTGTTCTCACCTGCTTTATAGCAGTTACTGTGATCACAAAGAAGAGAGGCAGGCCACTGGTGACTGGGGAAGTTGGGGTGTCTATCATTAACTGGAAAGACAAATATACACAAGGGTTTAAAGGGATTTTGAAAACAAAGTTGCACCAGAGACTCATTAAAAGTGGGCGTGTCCTGTCAGAGAGAAAACAAGTGAAGTAGAAAGACAACAGAGAGAAGTAGTGGCTAATGTTTCACACAGGAAATCCATATAACTTCCCTCAAAGGTTAACTGCTAGTTCTCTCTCTCACACACACCACAACCTACACCCACACACAGTCCAAGACTTTACATGGCTTTATCAGTGAAGTAACAGCTCTGAAGAGGTATCGAGGAATCCGTCAAAGCCTCTCTAGAAACGGTCAAATTGGCCGAGTAAGAAAAAAAGAAGCCCTCCATTCACTGATTTGCGACCACTCTGACTTCAGCTCCATTGACAAGGTGAGTGGTTAAAAAGAGAGCTTTTTTAGACAGAGTGAAGTCAATTACTCAGGCTTCACTACACAGGCCCAAATAAATCAGGGGAAGGCTGAACATTTAGAAGCCAAATTCTTCTTCAGCACGGTCTGACTGATGCTTAGTGAAGGCCTAACGCCCCAGGATTGCTGTGAAGACACATAACGTAGCATGTGGGTGTAATGTCTTAATACAGAGGCAGATTTGTCTTGCTACTGGTCCCTAGAAGTCGATGAGTCACTCACACACAGGGACGTGCGCACACACACACACACACACACACACACACACACACACACACACACACACACAGAGCAGGAGGACTGAGGTCGCACTTGACTCGTCACCATCTGAGAGGCGAACATATACCTGCAAAAAAATAAACAATAGTGTGTGTGTGTGTGTATTTGTGTGCGTTATTACCTGTACAAGAAAGATAATGAGAAAATAGAAGTTGGCTATCCTTCTGAACTGCTCAAAGAGATTCTTAGGGACAAAGTTCCAAATTGTGTACTGAAAAAGAAAGAGAAAACAGCATTTAGGAAAAAGCTGTAGGCTATCCGTGTAAAAAAAAAAAAAAAGAGAAAGAAGAGCCATATTTGAGACGAGGGAAGTTGTTATTTAGACTTGATGCCGATAGGCCTGCAAATTTGAATGCAATTTAGTCTACATGGTGATTTCTTCCCGCAAAATCTTCCTTCAAATGTTTATTCACAGTATTATTAATAGGATGATACGTGTCCCAAACTGGCACCGAATTGTGAATACTGAGGATGAACAAAAAACTTGTACCTTTACACCCCTTACTGTATTTGAGACTCTTTTAATACTTCATGAATTAAAGAACAAGTTTAACAAAAACAAATATATATACACCACAAATTAGCTGTTGAAGGATATTAGGTACAGTGGTCCCTCGTTTATCGCGGGAGATACGTTCTAAAAATAACCCGCGATAGACGAAATCCGCGAAGTAGTCAGCTTTATTTTTTACCATACATGTTTTAAGTGCGTAAAACCCCATACCACACACTTTTATACACTTTTCTCAGACATGCATTAACATTTTCTCACATTTCTCTCTTATTTAAACACGCTCAAAAAAAAAAAAAAAAAAATCCACGGAACAGCGAGTCCGCGATAGGTGAACCGCGTTGTAGCGAGGGACGAATGTATACCCGTCTGGTACATCAGACACAAACAACATGTTGATCACATTGTTGATGTAATCCTGTCACTGCAAAGCTGATAAAAAATATGGAAATCCAGTAATTGAAGTAATCGTTTTAGGTTTTGTCTTCAGACAAGAAAATGGCCTGTTTTCATCAGCGCCACCAAGTTTTAATTTGTCTCTTAAAGATGCATGACTGTAGAATCAATTAAAATCAGAGCCAGGTGACACCCTACTGTTGTTTTTTAATCAGCTAATTAATCAGCTAGTGGCAGAAAGCTTTGTGATCTTTTTGTTCAGTCAATTTTCCAACTGAGCTTCTAATCCTCAAACCAACACAAACCTTTTTTTGTCCGAGTGGTCCTGTTACTTTACCCTCATCTCTCACTATGCCAAAACCCCAAATTATTATATATTTTTTTACATAAATCATATCAACTATAGTTCTATAATTCTGTGGGGACAATACCACGACTGGCTTGAACAAAATTTGGTACCTTGGAGGAGATGATTCTGTTGTCAGCAAAGCGTTGCGGTATGTAGTGGCCATACTGCGGGAAACGATTGGCCACATAAATCGTCCTGGTGTCACTCTGATGAGGGGGGTCAAAGCCCTGAGGGGGGGCAGAGAGACAAGAAGAGGGGGGGGCGGGGCAGGAAAGAGCAGCAGATGGAAAATTAGAAAAAAGGAGGTAAAACGGTTACTTACATAACTCTTTTATTATAGGGGACATATTGATGTAAACAACTCCAGTCTATATGAAAGCTCTTAAGAAGTAGTGCAAAGCTACCGGGACAAAGTGTTAAGAAATGATGAACTAGTATAAACTATTAGTCGCTTATCTGATCAGCTGATTGACAGAAAGGACAACAACCCCTTTAATAATCAGTTAATTGTTTATTCACTTTTCAAGCAGGAATGCATACAATTTACTGGCAACAATGGAATATTGTGTGCGTTATAAATTATTGAAAAGTGAATACTTTTAAGTTTTGGACTCTTGATTTGACATAACAGCAGGTTGAATAATTTAACTTGAACTGTGGGTACAAAGGGAATGCAACATTATGACCTGATTTTAAAGGAAGTTATTCAATATCATTGGCATTAAACAGAAGTAAAAAAAACAACTGGAAGTCTACACAACACTACAATTTACCTGAGGTCAACATTTTGAAGGTTCACTTATTGCACAAGGTTGAAGTTTGTGTATTGTTTTTAAAGGCATTTATTATTAATATTTATCTGCCTGCTCTAAAACCTGATGTACATGAACAAAGATAAAAGTTAAAAGTATGACAAACTACACTCATAGTCTGGATCACAATATCAGGCACAACACAAAACAAGGTTGATTGCAGTGAAGTCCCCCGCCTTGTGGCACTCTTACACATAACCACAGTAACTAAGTCACATTTGGGTAATGCGCTGTGGTTATTCAGTTGCAAGGTGGAGGAAGCACGATCACTGAATTTAATGAAAACACCGGATACATCTTTCAAATGGAAAACAGATGCGTTTGTATCAGCTTAGGTAAAGCATGTCAAAAATGCAAAGAAAATAAAGTCTTCAGGACTGGTTAAAATCAGAAAGGCTTATAATATGATGAGCTAATATTAGTCATTCCATTACAGAGACCAAAACAAGAGATACACTTTTCCCTTTGCCTTCTTGCTCAGCTCTAACATTGTTTTATGGTAATTTGTTGACTTGACTGCTTTTCTAAGGAAGGTTAAAGCAAGTGCGTACAATCATTTGCAAATGTTCTATGACGTATGTCAAACACACACGCACGCATGCACACACACAGAGGAATGTATCCAGGCCACGTCACTCACTCCCAAACAGATTCACCTCTGTTCAGGGACACATGTAAACTATTACTGCCTTTCTGGTTCACTCCTAGGCTCCCCATCTGCTGCTGCTTTCTTATTGCTTATTCAAAAAATGCACCACAACAAACACTCATGCTTGGGTGAATAAAGTATCAGAATGGCAACAGGGTTAAAGTCTTGTCTCTTCCCTTTACTGATAATCTGGCTGTTGGTGTAAATATTCAGAGCTTCATTAGGTGGAATATTCTTCAAAAAAAAAACAGGTCTATACTTTGTATTTATGTAAACATGCTATATAAATGATGTAAACACCTTTTAAAAAGTGCATAATAAAAGATTGTATATCAATTGCCTCTAAATGGCTCTAAAGATGGCGACAGCTGAGCTTGAGGCTCATAGCTAACTATAGCTAACTATGTCTGCAAGGCCAGAAGAAGCTCTGATAACATAGACTTTATTCTCTGCTCAGGTAGACATTATTCCACTTTACATAGTTGTTTGCTGCTGTAGTAATGCTAAGTTAATGCCCTGAACAGCGTGTATTGCTCCTCTAAATCAACATCCTGCACCACACTCACATAGCTGCACATCCAGGTCTGTATTCATTACTGCTGCAGGAAACTGAGCCATGTGTGCACTGACAGACAAAGTGACATTAGGTCACCCAGGGGTTTCAAAGCTATGTATATTCACCAACACATAAATTATGGCAATTTCGTACTTTATAGAAAACACATTACTTAAATAAACATCTTTACATGATTACTGTGAGGAGCCTTGATGGTTGTCTGATGTTGGGGAAAATGTTCCCCATTCTCCACACAGTTTTTCAGACCAAGTCTATGAAGTCTGTTTAATAATTAACATCCTTGCCAACAGTAGCTAAAAAGGTAGCTCAAGCGCTTGCTCAGTTGATACAAAACATTCATGTGTAACTTCAAAAAAGACGTGACCTTGTGAAATTAAGGGAAGTTATAAGCCAACGGCTCTGAACGCGCTGCAGGGTAGCTTAATGTAGTTATTGTTGTCTGTGCTTTAGTGTATGGTGAATGGCACTTTACACTGAACAGATTCAACTGTGAGCTTCTGGTTCTTCTTGCTGAGCGAGAAACTGACATCCAGAAGACTGATTACATCCACAGTCATTCGAAGTTTATAAGATCTATGGCGCAAGATCGTAGTTTGGTTGACATGACAACATGTATTGGCGACTGTGCTGCTCTCTGGTGCCCATCACCACAAGCAAAGGTGTGCATAGTTAAGTTTATCCAACAGGGTGATGCAGATACATTTCAAATGCACCCTAAGGATCACCACAAAGACATCTGGAAGCTTAACCACAATGAGAGGACGGTATATGTCATGCTGAATCTTGGTGTGTTGTGAGGATATGCACTCACTTCAGCACACAGAAACACTCCAACTGAAACATCAATCTGTCTGCCACAATAACACTCACTGACATGTGATGTCTGCACCAAACAATAAATCACCCCACAAAGTGTAGAGCAACCTCACACCGCGATTACCTTCAAGACTGAGGCTTTAAATGTCCCTTTTTATTAGATGGCAAATGCTATGAATATTTACAACTGAAGATTTAGGGCCATTTACTGTTCGTTTGTTATATCCTCTCCTGAATCGACTTCCCTAAGCTGAGGTGTACGTGTACATCATTATAAAAACACAATTACATGTTAGATAAAAGAGTGTCATGCTGCATTTGGCCTAAAGAGCTTGAGGGAAACGCATACAAAAAAAGAATGGTAATGGATTGAGTGTATTAAATATACTACGGAAACCAACAATTCCCATTATTGAAATGATTTGTTTGAATTGATTATAGTCTGAATAAATCCTCTAAAGCAAGCTGTAACTTTTGCACTTACATGTGGGTTATACTTTTTTAAACAACAGCCTGACATATTTGAGGACCAGCAGTAACGATGAGCCAGAGACCTAACGTGATGTCTGAAGTGCAATATTTGGGTATTTGGGACAGCTTTATAAACGGATATAACGAATCGAATAGAAATGTTTGCAAACTGCAGATATGCATGACTGGCACATATTAGGAACACTTATTTCCGACTGATTCCCCCACCCTCCCCCCCCCCCCCCGACTGATTTTGAACACATTGGCAATCATCTTAAAGAGAATAACATGCCTCAGTCTCACTTTTTGAGGTAGTATATCAATGAAAATACAAACACACTGTAAACACTGCACAGCTGAAATCAGACTTTCATTTTGTCCCCTGGCTCTCGTGTCCCCATCAATCTGTAAACTGAGGGGTAAGTATGACCTGTATAAGGCCTCCTAGTCCCACAGTGCCTTAGAGGAAGCATTGCCTTGAACCTGCCAACAGATTAATGCATCACAACCGAGTCGACGCACTGAGTTGTATCACAGACTAATCAGAGCTAGAAAGATGAAGAGAGGGAGTTGCATAAAGTCAAAGTTCTCAATATGTTTCCAGCCAAGGACCCTTTAAATAAAAAAGAATCAAGAGCAAGTGGTGAAGGGAGAAACGTTCCCTCCAGGCGTTCGGTTCAGGAGAATGGCACGTAATTGACGTCACAATGACTTTGACCTTTGACCACCTAAATCGATTCAGTTCATCTTAAGGTCCAGGTGGACATTGGGCCTCCAGGCGTTCAAGAGAATAGACCAACCAGATGGAAAGATATCTGTACAACCTGAAAAACATAATGCTTCCAGCCACGGCTTTCGCTGGCGCAATGGGAATAAAAAATGACATTTAGTCCCAGACCGCGCTCCCGCGTTACACCCGGCCATATCGGCATGCTAACAAAAAGAACAAGTAAGCAGAAATAAGACACTGAGATATTTCTTAGGTTACATTATGTTGCTGCAGAGTTACATTTAGTTCTGCGTCTTTCTTATAAAACAATGTATTAGCAGAGATATTTTTTTCAAAGCATGCTCTGCATGTAATTCATTTATGTCTAGGCTTGTACATCTTCATATGTTTCACAGGATATGCAATACTGTCAGAATATGCAATATGTTGCTCTGGAAAGATAGCTTTGATTGAGGAATCTCTATAGGAATACCTTTAGAAAACTAAAAGTTTCCATGTCAATCTTGCAGAACAATATGTCAAAGGGTTTTCCCAGTTGCTGTTATTTGAGCTGTACTTATAATGCATAATCAGTATGATTTGGTAGATATGGACTAACATTTAAAGTCTGTCAGAATACCAGTTTGGACAATCTCGCCGTGTCCTCCTTTCTCCTAAATGTGGACCACTGTCACCAGAAAGGAACGGATAAGGAGTGATGTGAGAATGAACATAAAGTAAGTACTTTGCAGAGGAAGTAAAGGTCAGACAAAAGCCCCTCCGACAAACTTTTTCCATTAGGCCAGTTGCATTTTAATTAGGCTTTTAATTAACTAGTCAACTATAAGGGATGGGTCAAATGAACAGGGCCATCTCAAATTAGCAGGAGGCTACCATTCTTTTTTTATAGAAGTTAACTCTCTGCGGTGCTCTTTAAAAAAAGACTAAAATTAACTTTGTAAAGGGGAAAAGAACACTTTTTTTTAAAAAACAGACTGACGAACTTGCATCTGACCAATAGTCACTTTATCCCCAACTCAAAGTACAGGATATACTGAAGGACGAGGACATGTGAGCTTCTTCACACCTTAACATTGATTAAACTCACTGGCTTTGGCAACATCAACAGAGTAAGTAACGTGAGACTAATCTCATAACATGCATTCATTCATTCACATGGGCGACTCACATGCTCACACACCCAGAGCACCAGTCACACAACTCTCATTTAAACTGTGTCAATGCAGGTTATTATCCAAAATTCCCTAAACCTGAACACATAACCATTGCGTCATTGCAGCGTGATAGAGAAACAAACCATCCATTCCTCGAGCATAGCTCCAAACTCAGTGTGTCTGAACTGAGGAGAGTGAGCTCATGTGTCGCTGAGCTGCTCACCAAGGCGTCGCCACGCGGCCATGTTTGTAGGCAAACAACAGGTGATTACAGCAAATATTACAGCACATACAGGATACTCTCGAAGGGTTACTTTCATTATTCAAAACCGGTTAACGGTCAGTTTTAGCCAGCACTTATCGACTTATACTAAGAAATGAAGAAAAGAAGGATGTATAAAAGTTAAATCCAAATTTAAAAAAAAAGTTAAAAACTATTCGAAGCAGCTGTTCAAATTACTTAGTTGTCTCTCTTGGCACAATTAAAGAAGTCCCTACATGAGAGAAGCTGAGAGCAGGCTGGTAGTGAACAGAGAGTTAGCGACGCTGTTAAACTTTACCAAGTTTTACGTGGTTAGCCACCTCGCTAGCGTCTTTGAAACGGCGAAATGTGGTTAAAAATGAGAGCAAACATTAAATGAACTCACAACTCCAAGTTTATTATGAACCCAGTGTGCTTGTTATGAATGTTTCCTCGAGCTCAGACGTCCTAACGCGTTAGCTAAGTGGACGGTAGCGCCCGTTAGCGTCACCTCCACCTGGCTGTCATCACGCAACACGGTTTGGTTTGGTGGTTAGCTTGTCAAATGTGACCGGAGTAAAGTTTTCATCGCTTTCCCCAAAGCCACCGCTGTTCTCATGCGATAGCTAACGGGTGCTAGCGTCGTGAGGAAGGTAACGCGGGAGGTTTACCAGCTGCTGTCGTATCCACCGGAGCATCCTCAACAAATACGGTGTGAAGTGGTCAGCGCAGCCGCTAGCCCCGCGCTAGCGACTAGCTACTCCAACGAGAACACGTCCCGACCCAGAGATATCTCCCCTGGAAGGCAGCAGCTCTTCTCGGTCGCATTACGCGACACATCCGCGCAGTGTAACATTAACCGTGCAAACACAACAATAATCCAGTACTTCCCATTCCTCGGTAACGTCGGACTAGTGATCCCTCCCCCCTCCGGTAAAAGTGACAGACGGCTGGCCGTGGAGTCCCTGCGAGCTCTATACTACATCTCTGTTCTGCCACGATCAGTTCGTCTTCCTGCCAGCACACAACTCTGTGCAGACACACTGGCTGCTGCTCACGAGCGGCCTCTCAACGCCCCCTGCCTGTCTGCATCCTCACGAGAGAGAGAGAGAGAGAGAGAGAGAGAGAGAGAGAGAGAGAGAGAGAGAGAGAGAGAGAGCTATGCATATATCTATCTATCTATATATATATATATATATATATATATATATATATATATATATATATATATATATATAGATATAGATATAGATATAGATATAGAGATATAGATAAAATATTGCCCATGGAGAGCAAGAAGCACATTTTTGAGTCAATCTGTCCATGGTTAAAAATGAATAACATATGTAGAGCGACAGGGACCATTCAAACCTATGATGAGTAAAACATTTGAAGAGGATGAATACTTGTGGAGCACATAAGACGAGTGCTGTAAGTACTCCTTTTTGTCTTTTTTATACTGTGCTGATGGCCCTTGGCGTACATCACATAATATATCGCTGGGTTGCTATTATATTGCAGTGTTCACTGCAATGCAAACTGCTATACACCAAATAGTGATAACACAGGGCTCCAAGCAATATCAAGATCGCTTACTGGGCACTTTTTAAATTGTTGAATACTCTTTGAACCAAAGCCAACCGAGTGCAGACTTAACGTGTATTTGCTTGCTCAAAATGTTTTTTAGATGTCTTAAGCGAGAGGTTATTTGTTTCTCATCCCCTGCAGTAAGTCTGAACATGAGCTGCACCACTTTAAATCATTGTCCCTTGCTCAATCGAGACTTCTCACTCTCTTTGATTGATTGTGTGGTTCCTTTTTTTAGAATGAAAGTGTATTTATATAACCACGTAGAACACAAAATAAAATAATACTCCCCACAAGGGAACTCTTTTAGGCGGATAACACATGCATTTGCCTTCCTTCTAAACCTCTCAGCGATGCTATCCACTCCCCCTGGTGTCCCAGCATTTCTCTTGTAAAGCGTCTCACATAAAGTGAGGTCATCCTTGTATTAGTGGCTTTATCCCAGTGATGAATCCATCCCTGTCCCCTCTCTACTCTGAGACACGTTTGCAGTACATCTGAATCGGTCAATAATACAAAGACACTATGATACTGCACCGGGGGCGGAAGAGCAACGCTCAGACTCTTGAATATCTGAATAAGTAAATGCAACTGCTTTCTAAGTTGATTCAATATGCTTTTTATGATTGAAAACAGTGACATTGAAGTGATCAATGGCAAAAGAAGCGGATACATTTGGATCAGAACAGCTGCAGCTGCCCTGCAGTAAAGTGTCTCCCTCTCTCTCTGTCTGACTTCCTGAATGAAAAAGTCAAACATACAAATGTATTTGCATGTTTTTGCATAATTCCCAACATTCATGTTTTTTCTTAAGGTGCTTGTAAGTTTCTTTTTAAAAACCATGCAGGCCAATGAATCTCAACCAAACACCACCAACATGAGTTTATCTCCAGTATTAAGACAGCTTTAGGCAACTCTTTGAGTCAGCAGAGTACAGCACTGGCTGCACCACAACATCTTGGGTTCAAGTCCATTTCATCTGTCATGTACAATAGCCTGTGCCACATGTATTTTTTGCAGAAATATCACAAATTCATCTTAAAAGGACAGCTTTACTAGGTAATCCTCTACCTGTTTGTGTTTGTGTTCGAGCCCTCAGATCAGCCGCCATGCCCGTGTGACCGCAGAGTAATCTCCATAGGTTTCACTGATTTACATAACGCCACTGCAGCAGCAACATCTGGTAGCTCCCAACTCACAGCTGGATTGAATACAATATGCTCGTCTTTGATGTGAGAGGATGACAGTGGTGTGTTGTTGGTGTTGAAAAAGTCACATCTCTAAATATTCACTTTTTGAGTGGCTAAAAAACGAAACCCTTCCCTGATCAACCCGCTAACTCAGATGTAGTCTTTAAGGATTACAAGGAAACTAAATGTACATTCACTTCATCCTTCTGTTTTGAGTTTAATGTTAAAAAATCTCTCTTGTTTGAAGTCTACTGAATCTCTCCCTATTCATCTTGAAATCATAGTTTCATTTATAAGCTTCATGAAGCACAAGTCAGATCATGTCCCGAGGTCACGCACAGTTGTTGCCGCTTGAATTGCTGTACGCTTAATGCATGTCTTTGTGCCTCAGACGGGGGACTGCTGGCCAGTGATCCATAATGCCCTTGCTGTCTGTCATTGTAATGGATGGCGAGGCACCAGATAACGTCTGGCGGCCTTCCCAGTTCTGTATTGAATTTAATTTCTGTTACACTGCAATCCAACAAGTGCTTGTCATTTAAAATACTCCAGCCCAACAGGTTGAAATGATCACCATACTGCACAGATACAGTGTGGCCTGTGAGGCCTGTGTATGGAAGGCTTTTGCATAATGATACATGTGTTTTGAGGAACCTACGTTAGCTACCTGGAGCATGCAACAGTATTCCCATGCAAAAAACTGAATAGAGAAGTATTCAGGTATTAACACCACAGTGTAAAAATACTCCATTGAAAGCAAGTCCTGCTTTTTCTATGCAGTACTCTACTAAGTTACTTTCCTCCGCTGCTTGTTGATGTGAAGACCAAACAGAGGCATTCATTATTAATTTAATTAATCATTAGGAATCAAATACGTTCAGAATTGTGTGGAATTTAATAGTAATATGGCGTGTAAAACATGCAATATAAAAAGTTATTTTGCAGGATATTACCAAATTTCCAGATAATATCTAGGCTCATACATACATATTATATAGATGCATTGCTCACAAAATTAAACTTAGTCTTTGTAATTAATAAAACTTATTTATTTTGCAACTCGCGAGTGAACGGCACCTTACGGCAAGAAAGCGATTAACTTTGACAAAAATCAACAAATATCCCTATCTTTACAAGAAGAGAAAAATTGACGCAGATGAACATGCTTCAAGGAGACAAACCAGTAAATCTTCTGTGTTATGAGGCAGTGTCGGTGATGAAGGAATACAATGTGAGCAATTGTGCCCCAGACCACATACAGATATGTGAGCAGGTGTGCCCCAGACCATATACAGATATGTGAGCAGGTGTGCCCCAGACCATATACAGGGTATGTGAGCAGGTGTGCCCCAGACCACACACAGGTATGTGAGCAGGTGTGCCCCAGACAATATACAGGTATGTGAGCAGGTGTGCCCCAGACCACATGCAGGTATGTGAGCAGGTGTGCCCAAGACCACATACAAGTATGTGAGCAGGTGTGACCCAGACCATTTACAGATATGTGAGCAGGTGTGCCCCAGACCACATACAGGTATGTGAGCAGGTGTGCCCCAGAACATATACAGGTATGTGAGCAGGTGTGCCCCAGACCACATGCAAGTATGTGAGCAGGTGTGCCCAAGACCACATACAAGTATGTGAGCAGGTGTGACCCAGACCATTTACAGGTATGTGAGAAGGTGTGCCCCAGACCACATACAAGTATGTGAGCAGGTGTGCCCCAGACCACATACAAGTATGTGAGCAGGTGTGCCCCAGACCACATGCAGGTATGTGAGCAGGTGTGCCCAAGACCACATACAAGTGTGTGAGCAGGTGTTCCCCAGATCATTTACAGGTATGTGAGAAGGTGTGCCCCAGACCACATACAGATATGTGAGCAGGTGTGCCCCAGATCACATATTTCACACAGGTTGTTTATAGCTCACAACTATTTGTTGGACCAGTTTTGTCCTTCTTTAAAGGAAGCTTTGAACAAAGTTAATAATGTGCATTTGATCTTTGTCTATATTTTAGTTTTTTCAAGTTTCATCTCTGATAGACTAATGTGGGTTTCTTAATTGTAAATGTATTTGATTTCTATTGTGACAACAGATACATTTGATTACTTATATAAATGCATGCACAATATTTTTACTCATAAATAAACAATAATCTAATGCAAAGACAGGTTATTTAACAATATTTTAGGAAGTAGTTTATACAGTGTTAAAGTTACAACCAGCCCTTTGAGAGCAACCGTAATGCTGATGTGGCCCAGGGGGGAAATGAGTTTGACACCTCTGCCCTATTGCCAACAAGATATTATTACTGATGACTTTATGATTAAATCTAGTTGTAGAAGAAGAGGAAGAAGAAGAAGAAGAAGAAGAAGAAGAAGAAGAAGAAGAAGAAGAAGAAGAAGAAGAAGAAGAAGAAGACACTACGTTCCTTTGGTGCGATTTTGCAATACAGCTGTCCATTGCTTCACTCCGTATTGGACTGAGTTAATCCCGGACTGTTTAACCATGCTGCGGCTGATCCTCTTGGTAAATACACCAGCACTAAGTGGCTTTCAATCATTACCACCAAGTATCTCCAACAGTACTAATAGGCTTAGGACAAGTTCTCCCTCTCGGTGTATAACCGCTATGTAACGGTTGCTTGCTCGGGCGCCGGCTACCACTTTGTATGTGTGTATATTAGTGTCTGTCTTGTTGCATTAGCATGACCATCTGTCTCTCTCTATGGGGCTCCGGGGAGCCGGGCTCAAATGGGCGCCCTGCCTCTTAGGGAAATAGAAATGAAATGGATTGGCTTTTTGGATGGGTGAATCAATACACACTGGCCATTAGTCTTGAAAGAATAAATAAATAACCCCCCCTTTTAAAAATTAGTACAAGCATTTAGGCATACAAAAACAGTTTTGTGCGGTTTGTATTGAATGATGAATTAAAAAAAGCAATGAGCATCCTGGGAATTTTAAAAGGGTATTCTTGACATTATATTAATAACAATAATTTATTGGACCAAAGTAAAAGCTGCGTTGGAGATCTGAAATGTGGTGTGAGTCTCCCTCTTAAGGACAAACTGAGGTGTTACAACTATGAGACGCAATTTACAGGAATGCAATTTGTAAACGTTTTAAAAAATTAAAAGGTTTTCAGGTGTGTGTTTGTATGTGTGTGTGTGTGTGTGTGCGTGTGTGTGTGTGTGACTCCAACTTACACACGATTCTTGGAGGCAGTCGGTCACAACTTGATTAAATCACTGCGGCTCTCTTTTGTCTGTATGTGTGTTCTTCACTGTTGTGGTATTTGTGTGTGTGTGTGTGTGTGTGTGATACTCTCTCTCTCTCACACACACACACACACACACACACACACACACACACACACACACACACTCTCACAGTGAGAGAGAGAGAGCGTGTGTGTGTGTGTGTGTGTGCGTGCGTGTGTGTGTGTGTGTGTGTATGTCTGTGTGTATGTCTGTGTGTATGTGTGTGTGTGTGTGTGTGTGTGTGTGTGTGTGTGTGTGTGTGTGTGTGTGTGTGTGTGTGTGGTGCCAGGTGGGTGGTATTGGGTTTCCTAAGGAGCTACTAATCCTTCACCTAACACCCTGACCTCCTTAGTCTGTGACCCGGGGAGACCGCAGGAAGGCAACTCTTCATCCACTCCACTGGACCTGGTCATGGATGACAAATCGTGTGCCTGAGTGAATGTCAAATGGATCACCGCTGAATGAACCCCAATCTGTATGAATAATCCACGTACAGCGAAAGGGGTTTTTCATTTTGCTGAGAATAGGCACAAGACGGGCTCTGCAGAGTTTTCAGTTTGGAGAATGTTGAGTGGGCCGGATACAGTTGAAGGGCAGGGAAAAGGAGAAGCTTGATGAACTAGAGAAGCAGTTTTTTTCTCAACGACAAAAGTAAATATTTAAGGAATGGTGTTGGTGGAATTGAGAGCATTGGAAACGCTGGCTATTTCTACTTACCTACTTTCGTCCAATTTGGTTTCAAATGCACGCTCTTTCTCCTGCTCTTTCTGGATCAGTACTGCTAGGGAGAAGACTTTTGCTGTTTTGCTGTTGAATTTAGATTCCTCACTTCCTGTGAATAGGAGATCCTGTCAATTATAACACCACAGTGTGATATACCTGGTGTCAAGTAGGAGGCTCTTTATTGCTACGGATGTGTTCTGTAGTCTGTATTGATAAGACTGGTGTACTTTTACAACAGAATCTTCTCTCAGGTTAACTCCATGTAAAGACCTTTGGGATGCCTGTGCTATTCTGCTTTTTTTCTGATCTGCTTCACTTCTGCCAGGACAAGCAGCCACTTGAAAATGCCAACGCTCGCCCCTCCATCATTCTGACAGACACAGACACACACTTCCTGAGAACTTTGGTTCTGTAATAAACTAAATGAAAAGGACTTCAGATAGTGCGAGGAGAGACACTGCTGGTTTAAGGGGGAACATGCACACGTATACGTGTGTAATTAACTGTAATGAAGCCTCCAAAGTTGACCACGCGTTCCTTTTCCTCTCGAGGAGATGTGTGTTTGTGTGTGTGTGTGTGTTTAGTACGAAGTCACTGTGGCAACATTTTCGCTCACAACGTGCGTCTGCCTGCGTGAATGCGCAATTGCGTGTTTGACGTTGCCGTGGTAATGTTGGCCCCTGCTGACCTTGGCCTTTCCGGGCCCCTATCCCGTCTCTCGGCTCCCCAGCTTGTGGCTGGCTGAGCGGCAGCTGGTTTGGACCAGTGTGTCTGTATGAGTTCAGACATGCTCAGTGGCATCTGGTTTGTTTTAGCTGACAGCTAGCTTAGCGCAAAGTTGTTTTGGGGCGGCAGAGCGCAGATCCTTCACCAAAGTAATAATGAAGGTACATTACTCCACTGGAAGACAAGTGCTGTCATAATTGTACTCATTTTAATTACAGAGGTATGGCCAGAACATGTATTTAAGTATTACATGTTTATTGTGACATATATTATTACTATTGACCAGGCATTTTCATGGAAGTAGCATTTTAATGGTTGACGTAAGACTAAACAGACTTTTTATACTACATACTGTTCATTACAGACTTTTTATGAATTGATTATATGTTTTGTGACACATCCTTGATCTGCAAAGTAAAAATCAATATGTCTTTCTATAAAGGAAAATGTATTTGAGTAAAAAGTATATTTTCATCTGAAATGCTGAAGTAAACAGTGGCATTAAATGTAAATACTTTGAAATTGTACTGACTTTTCACTCCTGTCCTTCAATGGTACTATATAATGATGCAAAGGTTCCAGAATATAAACACCGCACAGTAATATTGTCGAGACAGAAATCCATTTTCTTTCAGTGTTTCACAGAGTAAAGAGAGCTGGAAACACTCTGACTGTTTGCAGAAGTACTGAAGCGGTTTTGGAACAATTTGGTCATTGTTACAAGAGAGAGTAAAGCCTGAGTTTGTGTGTGTGTGTGTGTGTGTGTATGTATGTGTGTGTGTGTGTGTGTGTGTGTGTGTGTGTGTGATACAACGGCCATCCAGGAGGTCACAGGTGTGCAGCTGTTTGTATGTTTGAATGTTATCAGGAAAACCTCTGGTTGAACTCTCGATGGATTGCTTGAATCTGAACTAAGACAGTAAGTGTGTGTGTGTGTGTGTGTGTGTGTGTGTGTGTGTGTGTGTGTGTGTGTGTGTGTGTGTGTGTGTGTGTGTCTGTGTGTATGTGTGTGTGTGTGTGTGTGTGTGTGTGTGTGTGTGTGTAGAGGACTGAGCCAACATCAGGGTCATCAATCATTCCTGTTCAACAAGACTTGCAGCACTTTTTTTGTCCCCACCTTCATCACAGTGTGGATTTAATGATTGAGTAATGATACAAAAAATAAGCAAAATACTTGGTTTTCATGCCGTGTAGAATGTATGCTACAGTATTCGAGAGGACATCTAACATCCTCTCTACCTTACAGGCCTTTACAGCCTCCATGCTGGAGGCAGTAAACCTGTCTGTCCATCAGTGATGATAAGCCCTCTAATAGGTCGTTCTGTTTAAATGACAGGTCTTTCATCTGTGTGTCTGCCCTCTCCAGCTACATGACTTTAATGGCCCTGACATCATGTAAGCCGGAGCAGCTGGCTGTGTGTGTGTGAGTGTGTGTGTGTGCGTGTAGATGAACGGGGAGGTGTTGGTACCTGCATGATGGTGTGGCTTTAATCCATGTTTGTTCTGCTCCGGCACCAGGAGAGAATGTCCTCCACACACACATGCGGCACACCTGCAGCCTCTTACACATGTGCGCGCGCGCAAGCACACGCACACACACACACACACACACACACACACACACACACACACACACACACACACACACACACACACCTCCCCCCCCACACGCACACACCCTCCCCCCTTCCCTCTCCCCACACACACACACACACACACACACACACACTGGACTCGAATGGGTTGTTCCTCTGCATTCATGGTGTTGGCGGTGCATAAGGAAGTAGAAGGAATTAATACTTTCTGTTTGTATAGAAGTACATATTTTATCATCAGAAGCACTGATTGTGATCCTCAACAGGCTTGGCAACATATTGTGTTTTATAAAGCAGTATTACCAGGTAGCATGCAAAAAAAAACAATCTAAAACTATATCTATTTGTTTTACGTAAAGTAAGTAGAATGCTAATATGGATGAAACCATAGACGTTGTACTGAAGATGTATTTAAATACAATTAAATTCCTTGAGCTACCATAATATATAAGTAACACGTTTGACAAATGAAATTGATGCAACATATATATATATATATATATATATATATATATATATATATATATATATAAATTGGAATATATATATATATATGTATATATATATATATATATATATATATATATATATATATATATATATATATATATATATATAAATTGGAATAATTTGTATAGTATATATATATATATATATATATATATATATATATATATATATATATATATATATATATATATATATATATATACAAATATGTTATATACAAATATATATTATATACAAATTATTTCAATCAATTCTGATGTGTCTTTTTTTTACTGACATGTCAGCAGATGTTGGTCACTAATATTACACAAAGGAATAAATAATAAGCAATAAATTATTGCTTACTTTATGTACTTTTAGCCAAACCTCCAGCCTCTCTGTGCTGTTCAGGTTCAGGTCTGACTGCAATGTCTGGGAACTGAGACGGACATACCAGTCAGTCAGTGGGCTAATCAAAGAGAGAGGCAGGGGCAGACCACCAACATACTAACCAAATCTATCTAAAACTGTGTGTGTGTGTGTGTGTGTGTGTGTGTGTGTGTGTGTGTGTGTGTGTGTGTGTGTGTGTGTAAGGGAGCCGCCATCTCTCAACAGCTTTGATATGAAACTGGGTTTGAGCTGAAGTGGAAAGATTTGCACCATTCGTTTCACAACTTCTCTTATCTGTGCTGACTGAAGTCATGCTTGATACTACCATAACTACTGCTACTGTGTGTGTGTGTGTGAGTGTGTGTGTGTGTGTGTTGTGTGCGCGTGTGCTTGTGTGTGCACAATGAGTGAATATTACTGCAATTTCCCACATTAAATCTATGACTGTGAGTGAAGAAAGCACTTATACTGCCACCAGTTAGTGCAGTATTGTATAAGGATGGTAATTAATGGTCAAAAAAAAAAAAATCAAGCAAGCACAAATCAAGATTTCCCAGTTTATTAAGGGCAAAACGTTGACACGCAAAATCACGATTCTGTGTTTTTGTAGATTTTGGGCACCAAGAGAACCCTTTTAACCAACATCGCTCAAACTGACCCTCAGATCCAGTTGTTGGTGTCAGGTTGGTTACAGAGTGACGTCCGAACAGATTACCACACAGGGAAGTGACATGACCATATTTGGGAGCGGGGTCAAACTGAATGACACTTCCAGGTCAAACCCAATTGTTGGAGCTTGCATGCAGGGGATGTTTAGTGCTAGCTCATTAATCTGGCTCTTATACACTTCTATGGTTGCACCAGCTGTTTATACATTTAAACTGAGCCTAATACATGAAGGTTGATGGATCACAAATCATAACTCATCTTTTCGGAAGTGTTTTTTTTTTTATTCAAGTGACTTCCTGTTTTCTAACTAAACTGCTTTTGATTGTAAAATGAATTCACAGCAACTAATTTCTAAGTTACTTATGTCTTTGAGTTCTTCATCAACTTTGTAAATCACCAGTTTGCCAGTTAGAGGTCACAGAGAACTTTGAAAGGGCTTTATGGACAACTCAGTACGGCCTTCAAGAATAGTTGGTGCAGGCCCAGTTCAGGTTATTTGTCTGGAAACAGAGAAAAAGGAGAAATGGCGTCTCCGCTACATACGGAGTCAGGTGTGTGTCGGGAGGCAGGCAGACCGGCATGTTTATCTGACGCCTCCATCAGACACAGACCAAACATCTGCTTCTCCCTCTCTTCCTCTCCGTCCCTCTCTTTGCCCCTATATGTGTTCGTCTGAAGAGGCAGCATGCGGCCAAACACCCACAGCTATCAAAGAGAAACCCAGGAGAGGGGTGTGTGGTGTGTGTGTGTGTGTGTGTGTGTGGGGGGGGGGTTCTGGGCTTTGTGTGGCCTTTAGAGAGGCTCGAGTCTTCAGTGGTCTCACTTCTTTATGTAAATATTGTATTATCTTCAAGATGTCAGCAGTAATAACTTGACTGAATCTGTGTGTGTGAGGGGATGAGTTGGCTGGAAAATTACGGATCAAACAAATATGGTAATAAATGAACGAGCACATAACAGCTGATAAGTTATGGTAGCTGAATTAGTCTTGTCTCAGGTCTTATTCTGAATATCAGATTTTTATTGGAACACATCACTGTATGTCCATCTCAAAATAACTGCAATTACGTCCTGACTATGTATGTAAGAAGTTTCCTGTTTCTTGTATCATTATGGCTGTAATATTTACATTTTCCTACATTACTTATTTTGTCTTTCATGTCATATCTTATCTGAAGAGGCTTCACTGAGCACATCAACTTGTGTAGAGCTTAATGTCTTTTTGTTTATTTATCATTAAAATACCACTCACAATTGCAGATTTACCTTTAAGATCTATCTATCTATCTATCTATCTATCTATCTATCTATCTATCTATCTATCTATCTATCTATCTATCTATCTATCTATCTATCTATCTATCTATCTATCTATCTATCGATCGATCTATCTACATATATATGTATATGTATAGATATATATATATGTATATATATGTATATATATATATATATATATATATATATATATATATATATATATATATATATATATATATATGTATATATATATGTATATATATATCTACATATATATATATTCCTTATGTCGTTCAAATTTAGGAATATGAAAACCTATTTTAATATAATTAATATCTGTGCGTAACAGCAATTACTGTGTTAACTATGTATCGTACAACATATTTCTAATTCACAAAGACAAAATTGGGGTTAGGATATTCTAAAAGAAGTAACAACATGTCAAGTGTCTTTTCTAAAAATAACTAAAATAAATGTGCAACAACTCAAATGTATGTAAAGATACAGTGAGATGTGTTGCATTAAGAAATTATTTCTACATCACCTTTTAATTAGGAGTTACACCATCATCCAACAGTTATAATTATATGTATAACTATATAGTTAAGGGGGGGCTATAGTTAAGGGGGCTGAATACTAAACATAAAAAAGTTACTAAAAAGTTCTAAAGTTTGCCTCTTCACCGTCTTGTGGCTCCACCAGTTCTCCGTCCCACCACTAGATGGTGCTACATCCTCAACAATAAGCACTGAGCTGACAGCTTTGAGGCTGGAGTTGCATTGGTATTTACCTCTCTCACTGTTACCTGGAAGAAATTACTGATCATATCTTAAAAACCATGACAGCCTTGAGCAGTTGAAAGTTTTGACAGAAAGAACATGCACTTAATTTTTTTTTGTCTCTGATAAAGTAAAATACGATGAAGAGATTCACCTTGAGACTTAAATGTACCTTTTGTTGCCCTTTTATCCAGAGCTTTGCATTTGTGTTCATGGGCCCACATGGATGTTAGTGTGAGTGTGTGTGTGTGTGTGTGTGTGTGTGTGTGTGTGTGTGTGTGTGCATGTGCGTGTGTGTGTGTGTGGTTCCCCGGGAGTTACATCACTCCTCAATCTGCCATTTGTTACTGTACACCTGTAGGTAACTGCTCTCTTTACATTGGCCTGACATACACACACATGCACTGGAAATTCTCTCTTCGTGTTTACCTGCTGTTTGTCTGAAGCAGCTGCTGTCCCTTTGTAATGACGTTAATCCCGACTCAAAATGGAAACACACACACACACACACACACACACACACACACACACACACACACACACACACACACACACGCACACACGTACACACATACACAGCACCTGAATC